>NC_056736.1:737316108-737493608 GCF_019279795.1 Protopterus annectens
TGATAACTAGATCATACTGTGTTTCCAGGGTATTCTGCAGCTTAAAAATTATCAGTCTAGTAAATATAATCAAAGTTCAGTGAGCAGGGAATGGATAACAGAACTAAATGACGAGCGAACAACAATGCAATTAAAAGTCGCAAAAGGAACACCCTCAACAGGGATTTGAAATGGTCAGAAAGCACTACAAGTATAGTCCTGTTCTTGATGCTCTAGGAAACAAAACCAGAAACGGTCATTAATTATTCACAAGTGATAGCACGACCAGCAGGCAAGCGAACAGAAATGACTGCGTATGAACACTCGATGGTCAGACTTTAAAAGCATTAATGGCATGGCAGTTTTAGTCAATATAAACATGTGCAGCAAAGAATCCAGAAGAGACATGTCAGCAAAGTAGCCATTACGTGGCAGCACCTTCATGCTTTCCAGTTTAAATAACAGACATTAGGATATAGTACTTGTTGCATCACCATACCATCCTAACCTGTGTAAATGACTCATTAGCAGGGACACACCTCTGCTGCTGCTATAAAATTAAATTCCATTTTTCATATGTTGAAATTCCAGGAATTATACCAATTATTAAGTGCAACTTTCAGTCATTACTTTGCATTCATAATGATCTTCTACTGCATCTTTACAAGAGCAAACAAAAGGTTATAGCTCAACACATGGAATAAAGCAAAACACGTTGATATCCAAGATAAAAACAATAAAAAATGCCACTGGGCACAAATGAATACAAAATAAAAATAAAAAACAGGTGTGACTGCTATGGACAAGGTTATTTATTCACAAAACAAAAGTCAAGTGCTTTCATCTCACAACGGAGACTTCTTCAGAACAAAATGACATCACCAGAGAGTGACCATAATTTATACACTTATTTCTAAATTAGTTAAATGGTTAATTCCTTAATTACACCAAAATTAAATGTACAAAGCCATAAAAGAAACTTGATAGCATATGAAACAACCAGTCATTATATAACATAATAAAACGATGTACATACATAGTGTGCTTGCCTATAAAAATACAAATATAAAAAGGAAATTTATTATATTAAAAATACAGTTCATAGTCTATTGGACCTGTCATTCAATAAAGATTTAATAGATATAGCATCATTTAATCCGGGGGGGGGGGGTGTTAGCAGCTAGCCTAAATTGGCATTATAATTCTTTCTTATACAATAAATTTTTCCAATCCCCTCCCCTGGGGGCCACAGTAACCACCTCTAGAATGCCAAACTTGAATGATAAAAATTGGTACATACAGTGGAATGCTTATATAATGTATTTGTATCTTTTTTATTTTTAATGTCATTAGCATGTTCGTATATTCTATTGCGTAGGGCACGTTCTGTTTTTCCCACACAGTATGCCGTACATGCAAAGCAATATGCCAAATAAACCACAATGGCATATTGCGTGACATGTGACATGTATGGCATACTATGTGGGCAAAACAGAATGTGCCCTACGCAATAGAATATACAAGCATACTAATGACATTAAAAATAAAACATACAAATATATTATACAAACATTCCACTGTATGTACCAATTTTTCATCATTCAAGTTTGGCATTCTAGAGGTGGTTACTGTAGCCCCCAGGGGAGGGGAGGGGATTGGAAAAATTTATTGTATAAGAAAGAATTACAATGGCAATTTAGGCTAGCTGCTAACACCCCCCCCCGGATTAAATGATGCCATATCTGTTAAATCTTTATTGAATGACAGGTCCAATACACTATGAACTGTGTTTTTAATATAATAAACTTCATTTTTATATTTATATTTTTATAGGCAAGCGCACTATGTATGTACATCATTTTATTATGTTATCATATATAATGACTGGTTGTTTCATATGATATCAAGTTTCTTTTATGGTTTTATACCTTTAATTTTGGTGTAATTAAGGAATTAACCATTTAACTAATTTAGAAATAAGTGTATAAATTATGGTCACTCTCTGGTGATGTAATTTTGTTCTGAAGAAGTCTCTGTTGTGAGATGAAAGCGCTTGACTTTTGTTTTATGAATAAATATCCTTGTCTATAGCAGTCGCACCTGTTTTTTATTTTTATTTTGTATTCATGTTTTACAACTAGGATATACAAAAATATAAAAGTTAAACTTATTAAGTGTCCTGGCCTAAATTGCCAAATTGCATGAAATCTCATATTACAAAAGTATTCAGATTCTGGAATCTTATGGCATTTTCCTGGATATATGGAAAATCAGTGTTGCTACTCCCAAAGCTGCAGAGTAAGGCTGAGGGTAGTGCAAATCCAGAAGAGCAGTGTAAGCTTACTCACCATAATAACAGATGTTCAAGTAGTAGGATTATTGTGTAGGAATTCATAGCGTGACATGGAATTACAGGCATAAGTTAACACTCCCACAGTCTTATCTTTTTCAGCAGCCAAATAAACATTGGGGTACGTGGATGCAGTTTCATGCCACAGTTGATGTCCTTACATTCACTGCTGTAGTATTCCTTATGAATGGGGATTCCCTGCAGTGAAGCCCTCTGTCCAGCCAATTTACAAAAGTCTACCATTGCTTTAAGGTACACTGAGCATCACACCTGCACACTCCTTGCATAAGGTAGAGCATAAAGGTGACGTTCGGGTGTACCATCCTCAGAACTTCTTTGCTGCCAGTCCGAACTCGGCTTTTACTGCTGGTCTGTTGCATACATCAGTTTTTTTACCATTTTTTCTGTTTGTTGGCTTTTCTGTGCTTACTTCTGTTTGCTGGAGTCCTCACAGTTGCAGATAAGTACCCATTTGGGTTTTTGGTTACTTTTTTCTGTTTGTTTTGTGCTATTTGGGGTAAATGTTATTCAGGAAGGGTAAATTCCATTGGGGGAGACTGATTCCCCATAAAGACCACCACGATAGGTGTCTTTTTTGCCTTGGTGCTGCTCACGACCATATGTCTTGTTCAATTTGTCAGGCGTCTGTCCCCAAAACACTTCGTAGTAGGTTTTCTTCCCTTTCCTTGTACCTTGAAAACCAGCAACTTAAGATTCTTCAAGGACAGTGATACAAGCATAACCAAGGGGAAAACAAACCTATGTATGTCAAATATAATCCTCAGGATATCTAATCTAGCTGTAATTTTGTTGTGGAAAAGTTGACTCAGGCTCCTTTTGAGTCCGCTGTTTCAGCTTCCTTGCAACATTGTTTTTGGAAGACCGTTCTTTTGTTAGCTCTTACTTCTGCCAGATGGGAGTCTGAGTTGCAAGCCCTTATGGATTTGTCTACCTTTTCTGGTATTTCATGAGGACAGAGTGTCCCTGTGTACTAATCCTTCTTTCACACCCAAGGCGGTTAATGAGTTGTCACAATCAGTCTATTAATTTGCCTACCTTATTTCCCTCACCACAATCTGACAGTGAGAGGATGCTGCATACCTTAGATGTGCATAACCAGCTCAGATTTTATTAGGATAAAACTAAAGCTATCAGAAAGTCTGACCAGTTATTTGTTTCTTTCATCCTAGGTCTTTAGGTTTGGCTGTTTCCAAGCAAACTATTGCCACTTGGATTTCAAAGGCTATTTCCTTTTGTTACACTTTTCATTGTGAGAGCCTTTCTTCTTCTGTAAAGGCTCATGCTACTAGAGCAGTGGCTTCTTCTGGTGCTTTTTGAAAGGCTTAGATGCTAACTCTATTCTTGAGGCAGCTACCCAGACGTCTGTGCATACCTTTACCAGACATTACCAGTTGGATTGTATCTCCAGGACTAGAGCTGGTTTTGCTGCTGCCATTCTTCATGGCTTCTTGGAGGGCTCTGCTGCTTCCTCCTCCCAGGTTTCTTCTTGAGCTTTGGCACTCTTCCATTAGTAACGAATACTGCAGCAGTGAGTGTAAGGACATAGTACAGTTGTGTAAAATCTTACCATAACAGTAGATGTCCTTGCCTTCTCCACTGCAGTATTCACTCCCTACCTCCATCCCCCTGTGTCTTTTTCCCTTCTTGGCTGTGCAGATTCTCCTTGGTTTTCCTTGGACTGCTGTTACTTCTGGGGCAATCTGTTCTGAGGATGGTATGCCTGAACATCAACTTTATGCCCTACCTTAGGGAAGGAGTGTGCAGGTGATGTTCAGCATGCCTTAAAGCAAAGGTAGACTTTTGTAAACTGGATGGACAGAGGGCTTCACGGCAGGGAATCCCCATTCGTAAGGAATATTGCAGTGATAAAGGCAAGGACATCTACTGTTACGGTAAGATTTTACACAACTGTACTTTCTGCCTGTACAAAACAGCACATTGTTCACACACACTACTTCCTCCTTTTAAGGTACTTAAAAACCTGCTCCTGTGGAAGGCTGAAGGAGCACTGAAAGTCCTAATCAACATATATAAAAGCACCCACAGAAAGGTATAAAAACACTATACTATTTCACAAACTAAGTGTAATAATACAAGTATATATATATATATATATATATATATATATATATATATATATATATATATATATATATATATATATATATATATATACCAACATATAAACTTACACTCTTTTTAACATAATAAATGCACAAAAAAAAAAAAAACACATACCTTGTACTTGGTACAAAGCTAACTACATATGTACTATGTTCATCAGAAGGATCACTGCTACAGGAATTCATTATAGGATGAGGAACATACCCTCAGCTTTTAGGAAAGGGTGTGGGGTCTAACAAAGAACAGCTGAAAGAAAACTGTGCTCAACCACTGAACAACTACTAGCTACCACCCCCCCCAACCGTTTCTTTTTTCCATAACTTGCTCCCTTTTTGCATTTCTCTCTCACAGTACTCACTTTAGGTGCCTTTTCTTCTTACCTGTTATATTGCTGTTCAGCTGAATTTATACATATCTGTGCATACACAGACTAACTGCCTCCCACTGTACAAGATGAGTGCCCACTTCACTCCCCTCCTGCCTTCATTGCCATACCACCCGGGGCTGGACTTACTCTATACATTACTAACCACACATCCTTTCACCTCCATTTACCAACCCACTTACACACACTCATCTTATAATCATATTCACCTCAGTTGTAATATAACACCTATGAGACTGTCAAGCCTTCCTATTTGACAAGACAACTGTCAAGCCCCATCCACCACCCGTCACTGTACTTCTTCAAACAACTTCCCAGAATCAGCAATGCCCATTACTGGTCCCATAACACAGCCTCCTCATTCCTGCTAACTGTTACAGACATTCTCCCACAGACCGTCCCACTTAGTCCATGCATCACATTTGCAGCTCCATTGCTCAGCAGTCCATAACCTTGTATAATTTTTTTCTCTTACAATCCCTACTCCCATCATACTTCCACAGCTTCCTACAACAGAACATAACTTTGTCCGTAATTTCTTTTTAGCACCTGCCACACACACACACGTGAATGGCACTATTGATCTTCTACCTTCCAGACCAAGGCACAACAATGCACAAAAATGCTTTTGTACCACCATGTGGACAACACAAATATCTCTGATAAGTCGACAAGACTACTGTCATACTTATTAAAGTTCGAGTTATCCCCCCCCACACACACACACACTCACACACACACACACACACACACAAGTTAAGTCACCTTATATTCCCACCAATCTTTCTCTACACACACACAGAGACCCTGCAATTCCCTTCCCCACAAAAAGCACCCACGTAACACTACTCATTCCATCTCTTAAACAAGACCCCACCCCATCAAATCCAACATACTTCACCTAATGACATACTCCTACTCCCATCTCAGAAATGAAGAGGTACTACTTGAGCCTCTATAAATTACTTACCTTTTCTCTTGGTGTACACCCACTAATACACATACTACAAATGCAAGCCTATTACAAACTTTAACCCCAGTCTTGCAACTTTACACATCAATTTCCCTTCAAAACTGGCTTAGTCAACAAAAGCAGCCTATTTTACAACCCCCATAAACCTCACTCATTCCTAGATATACTACAAGACAAACTGTCAGTCACGGAATTCTGGGAAAAGGCAGACCATCCCAATGTAATCTTTCACTTCCAAGGATAAAATACTGCTTTAATGCTAGACCGGGCAATAATGTATGAGGTGGGACATTTCACCTCATTAGAAATAATATATATACAAAACTAATAAGGCACAGAACTAATCTTCAAATGACCATGACGCAAACTGGCTAAACATATCACTTCAGGGCAAACACTGGAAATCACATCAGCTTTGTGACACCTTAACTATTCCCACTCGCCATTCAATCATAATCAGTTCAACACCCTCCATAACATTTTAGAAATATCAAATCTAAGACAGACACCATAATTGTAGACAATTTTAATATAAACCATCTGAACTGTAGCAACTCGAGGAATGCAACAGAACCTCTAACCTTTCCTGTCAAACTTATACCATCCCAATTACATTTACTCTGACTTGTCCCAACATCAAGCCACCCCCTATACTACTTACCTCCAGACCAATGCATCCACAGCACATTACAACTTTTTACAACAATCTTTCCTGAAATAAACTGGGAGCCCTTAGCACCATTCAAGCCTCAGCCATTTTAGCCACCAAATTTACCAATTTGTTACTTCAGTTACAAGAAAAACATTTCTCTAAAATCTCTAGACTCCTCTCACCACAGATAAAAATCAGTGGGTCACTAAAAAGCCTAAAGCTCTTAACAGGTTACAAGAGGAGGCTTAGTTTCAGTGTAAAACTACCTCAACCTTAATAAGGAAAGATTCATACTCCCCCAAGGAATATAGCTAAACATGCCACTAGAAGACATGAGGATATCTTATTGAAAGCAGCTCAAAAATCCCTTCAAAGTATTCAAAATGTTGTGTAATCTTGTCAATAAAATTAAAGGATATTTAGCACATAATGACCCTTCAAATGAAGACAGCATTGTCAACCTCTTCAGATCCACTACTTACAGACAGATATCAATAAATATCTATTTATTTACTTATTTGCAATTGGGGCAGATGCAAGATTAAAACAAACAAAAGACACAAAAACATATTTTTTTTCCAGGGGGCAACCCTCTGCACCCCCACATCCCCTAATTATATATATTAACTCCAAGATCACACAATATTGGAGAAACAGCACATTCCCCATATTCACAAACCCTAAGAATTGTGCAGTCACACACCTGTCAACCATCTGCTTAGTCAACCGAATTCTGTTGAATAAAAAGATTTTGACCAAAATACCATTTAACTAAATTCATGGCTCACATATTTACAATTTCAGCTCCTTCTCCTCTAATACCTGTATATACCATATCTCTTGTTTTGCTTGGTTTATTTCTCTTACTCTTAACCGTGCTTTCCCTCCAATTCTTCTCTCTCCCATATCTACTCCAGTTATTACCTCTAACAAATACTTATTTCTCCAACTCCCCTCACTTCCTCTCCTCCTTATCTACTACTTGAATGTTTCACTCTGAGATTTGGTTTATGAGTGAGTAATAAACTCACTTACATATAGCATGTCAACATGTTTCAGTGCTGTATGATATTGTATTTATCTTGTTTGACTGATAGCAAATGTGCATTATTCTACGTCATATGGGTATTTATTTATTTAACATTGGTTAACTGGGAAAGTCCGACTTGGAATGAAGCCAATTTTCAGCGGAGGTCTGGGCAGAAAAACTCCAGAAGCATGTCTTTGAACATGGGAGGAAACTGGAGCACCTGGAGGAAACCCACACGAATGCAGGGAGGACATGCAGACTCCGCACAGAAGGCACTCCAGCCGAGAATCGAACTAGAGAACCTCTTGCTGTGAGGTGACAATGCTACCACTGCACTGTCCGATTATTATTAATATTTGTATTTATCTATATATTTACAGCACACTGCAATACAATGCCAGTTTTTACCTATGTATATGTATCCTCCATTCTTATATTTGTGGAGCCTTTTCCCTGGGCCTCTGCTGAAAACAGATAAAATTATCCAGTTGGACATTCCTGGTAAACAAATGTCAATAAATAATAAAATAAAATAACTATTTATCTATATACACACACAGACACACACACACACACAAATATATACAGAGTCATAACCTTTATCGAATATTGGTTTGGTCTACATTTGTTCCGTCAACAGAATTTTTTTTTCAGGTTTTGTTTTGCATGTACTGAGATTGTTGCTTGGCACATGCATAGTACTGTAGCATGTTGACCATTTTCTTAAACAAGGCTATGCACATCAACACTGGAGTCATTCAATGCATTTAAAAAAACACACATATATATATATATATATATATACACACACACATATATATATATATATATATATATATATATATATATGTATACACACACACATATATATATATATATATATATATGTATGTATACACACACACACACATATATATATATATATATATATATATATATATATATATATATATATATAGACACACACACACTCTTATTCCACCAGTACAATCTCTCCAGCTCTTTTACTGCATACAGTTTTAATAACATGCTCCACACATTTTGTTGACTTTATACTACTTGGTCAAGTGAAAATTCATAACAGTACCCTTAACTAAATATTCTGATATCAGTATACATTCTACACAATTTGCATTTTTGAGGTGTAAGGAAGCCCATCTGTCATGCACAGGCCTTTAGCCAGTTTATTCATCTACGTATTTATTCTAACTCAAGTGAGAAAACCTCAAAGAAAGCAGAAAAGTCATTTTAAAAATTTGATTAAAAATACCATCAAATGGGGGACTTCCAATAAGTCTGCACATTAATCAGCAGTTTGACTAGAACTCTCCCAGACTGAAGACTACAAAACTGAAAAAGAAAATAAAAGAGCTATCAATCTGGGTAAAAGTAATTTAATGCCTAGAATTTACAACTGGTTTTGCTTTTGTAACCATGCAGGCTGAATTTGAGGTGGAACAACTGATTACCTGGTGTGGAAATAACTTAGCACTAAATGTGAACAAGACAAAAGAGATAATTGTGGACTACAGGAAAAATCTCAAGGAACATCTCCCCCCTCCTCACCATCAATGGGGAAACAGTGGAAAGAGTGAGAAGCACAATGTTTCTGGGAGTGCATATCGATGAGGACTTTATCTTAGAATGCAAATACAAATGGCATAGTCAAGAAAGCGCACCACAGATTGCACTTTTTAAGGCTGAGGAGAGTGAATCTCCCATCGACAGTTCTCACTACCTTCCTACAGAGGTACTATAGAAAGCATCCTGAAAAACAACCTTGTAGTATGGTATGAAAACTGCTCTACCTCTGAGCACAAATCCCTCCACAGAGTGGTGAAGACAGCTGAGAGGATCATTAAGACCACTTTATCACCTATCTACGACTTGTACTTATCCAGATGTCTCACAGGAATAATTAAAGAATGCACTCACCCTTCTTACAGACTGTTCCTGCATCTATCATCTGGAAAGCACTTCCAAAGCATATGTTGTAGAACTACGAGATTCAGAAACAGCTTCTTACCTTATGTCATCAAGCTGCTGAACTCTAGTAACCACTACACTCCATGATGGCCACCTGAGTCAGTAGAAACTGTCTCAAATTGTACATTAACTTGGTTACCAGTCTCATCTAATACTAAGTGCAATATTAACCATGACTGTAACTTGTAGGCCATCTAGGCCAGTAGCAATGCAGTAAAATATCTCTTCTTTCAGTGCAATACATGCTGCGAATTCATAAATTAATCATAGTGCAATACTCTAATATTCAATACTCAAACGTCTCTTTCTGTGCAAGGATCAATGCAATTTCTTAACTACGTACCTGTGAAATACTAAAGTCTCATGCAAGCAAGTGTTCACTTCAAAAAGTGTTAAAATACGTTTCTAATTATGTGCAATATCAGTCTGTCTACCTGCATACCCGTGATGTACAGCTAGGTGTTATATGTGTAAATGTCTGTGAAAATAGTCTACATGTTGTCTGCACATTGAGTCCGGAGACATGGAATTTCATTCAGTTTTTTCCACTTGTGTGATTTCTGAATGACAATAAAGTTGACTTTGACTTTGAATTTGTCACTGCAAACAAACAAAATTTTCATACTTTCCAAATCTATTCTCTGGCCACTTTTTAAAACTACAGCACTCAACACCTGCCCCTCTCTAACTCCTGTTATATCTTATACTTTCAAACTCACAAATCATGCACTCTCAAACATGTATACCAAACATCATGTACCCTTTCATGTTATATTCTCATTTTTTTCTTATAAATGTTTGCTTATATGTTTATTACATAACAATGTTATTTCAAAATTGTTGCTAATGTTTCTCACTATTATCAACATTCTCTCTCTTGTTATATTTCAAAATTGTTGCATATGTGTTTCAACATTGTTAACATCATCTCACTTGTTATATTCTTGTAAGCCTCCGTTGAAAATGGGCCTTTTTGGCTCAACTGGATATTCCTGGTAAACAAATGTAAAATAAATAAATTTGCACAGCCTGTATGCCAGCAAATATGAGATCTGAAGAAATTAAGAGACAAATCAACCATAAAAATAATCCTGCTGGGAATAATCTTTCAGCTGTTCAGCAGAAAGCAGTTCAAGTTTTAGCTGTAGTACTGCAGATGGTTTCCAGTAATTTAGAAGAAAAATAAATCAAATGCACTCAAAGGTGTTTAAAAGAAGTGAAACTATGACCGCATAAAGTCAAAAAACAAAAAGCTGGAAAAGTAGAAGCAGATTAATTTGGCTATTCAGGAGAACAGATAAAAGCAGATGCGGAAATTAAAATAAATGCTGGCTGAGCATGAAGCTTCACAAGAGGAGTGGTTTCAAAAAAGAAAAGTAGCATTAGAAGACAGAGAACACAGACAATTTGAGATATTTGACTCTACATTGACTCCACCAGAGAAACAGACTGCATTACATTTATGAAAGTACAAATAAGCAACTAGACTGCTGTTCCGCAACAGGATTTGTTAACTGAGAGGGCACAAAGTATATGTTCCAAATCTAGCTATAAGAATGCAGCCAATACCTATAACAACAAACATAAATCATATCAGGCAGCAGATCCTGACAAAACTGTGGCAGAAGGAAATAGTACTAATAACTGGGGACAGCAAAGTGTTTGAGGAAAATCATTATTTACTCTACACATGGCAGAAGAGAAGCAAGTTTATCCCAGCAGTCAGGGAATGCACCAAAGAAGGTGTGATACTCAAGTTGCTGTATCCAGCTGTCCTCAGAATACTTTTCCCCCTAGAGAATAAAACAGAAGATGGAATGCAGAACAGGCTAATGATGAAATAATTCAGAGAATAACCAAGCTCATAGAGAGTCTCTGGCAGTGAAATATTTTCCATTGTTTTAAAGGTGAATGCTCAAGTGACAGAAAAAAGCACAAGAGTACCTTGAACTAGGGACTGCTGCTGGGAGATGAAGACAATCAAGAAGCCAACCAGCAACACTATGAAATTAGTGAATAAATTGGAGACTGTAAAACATTAATCCTATCAGATATACAATCAGACATGTGATAGTTGGTTTTACAAGAACTGGCTGAGAGAGACTAGAATTGTGCTGACTTTGTTAAACAGGTGGGTGAAATGTAAACCATATACCCCACTTTATGTCATTAGTGTTTAGAAGGACATTGAAGGTACTGAAGAAGTAACTGAGTAAAACAGATTTTGTTCTCATTAATATTTGTATACAAATTGCATTACTTAACAGCATGTTATATTGCAAAGTAGTTTTGTCAATGTTAGTTTTAAACCTGAAAACCAAAAAACCAAAGCAAAAATTCAACCAACTAAACAAATGATGCCAGGAGAGAGTTCCAAATATCCCAAAATTTATTATTGCTTTCGTTCATTCACAATCCACAATGAACGTCATCAGACAAACATTTCCCAAGAACCATGACCATTATAAAGGCTATTAATTCTACAATCAGAAAACCAATTAGTTAAAGAACCTTAATTTAAAGTTACAGTCCTGTTGTTATAAAACCATACATCATTTTATAAAATTTCTGTAAAAGCAACTACTGTCCTTTATAAAACCACAACAAAGCATTAAAATTCTGGACAATCTTAAAAAGTCTTTTTTTTTTGGACCTATGTGCTCATCTTATTTTTAACAACAATTACTGACTTCATGCACGTCAGTATATATTAAAATATTCTCTCTCCGAAGATTTTAACTTCAGCATACATTTAATAGAGCAATACTCATTAAGCTCTGGTGGGGCATTAGCATTCATCCTTATCTGCTCCTTTCAAAGGAAAATTTAATTGTGAAACAGCTGGTATTGTCTTGCAATGTGCCAACAATGTGATGGTTATTATATAGGCAAAACTGAGAAGGTTTTTAAATAAAGGGTTTATGAACACCTATATCACATTAATAAAGAAAGCCCTACAAACCAATTAGCCAAGTACATAGCTAATAATCCTACACACAAGTTTGTTTTTACTATCATCGAGCAGGTTAATAAGAACATTAGGGTAGGACCATGGGAGCTAAAACTAGAAGAATTGGAATTGTTGTGGCAGCTAAGGATGAATGCTAATGCCCCACCAGGGCTTAATGAATATTGCTCTATTAGATGTATGCTGAAGTTAAAATCTTTGGAGAGATAATATTTTAACATATATTGATGTGCATGAAGTCAGTAATTTTTTGTTAAAAATAAGATGAGCACATAGGTCTAAAATAGTCTTTTCAAGATTGTCCACAATTTTAATGCTTAGTTGTGGTTTTATAAAGGACAGTAGTTATTTTTACAGAAATTGTATAAAAATGATGTATGGTTTTATAACAGGACTGTAACTTTAAATCAAGGTTCTTTAACTAATTGATTTTCTAATTGTATAATTAATGGCCTTCATAATGGTGATGGTTCTTGGGAAATGTTTGTCTGATGAAGTTCATTGTGGATTGTGAATGAACAAAAGCACTAACAATACATTTTGGGGTATTTGGAACTCTCTCCTGGCATCATTTATTTAGTTTTAAACTTGAGTTGGTGAGTCTTATCACTGATTGATATATACGTTAAAGACATTAAAGAAAGTATTTTTCCTAGCTGTAAAGTAGCCAGACTTTAAACTGTAACAATGTAAGAATGACTAGAAGACATAAGTTAGACTTAATATAATGTTGTGATGTTGGAGTGCTGGGAGTGGGAGATGCAAAAGTATATTGATCATACTCTATGTGAAATTCAAGATAATTATCCCTGATTTACAGAGCAGATACCTGTATCAATGTCATTTAAGTTACACAGATGTTATTTAAATAAAAAGGATCACAATAAGAGGAAATTATGAAATGCATAGAAATGGTAGCTCTGTCTTGCAGCTGCAAGTTATTAGCTATTTTTCCATTACCAAATGGTTTAAGTGGACATCAAGAAGTCTAGGAAAGGTCTAAGCAGTGTGTTGTGAGCGACTCCTATAAAGATTATTTTCTTGCATTTGAAAAGTTACTATTTTTTTTTTCATTACCAACTACTTTTACTTGGAGATGAGCATTATGCAGATGCAAGCAAGTAATGAAAAGTGTAAACACTATTTGGACAGTGAAATGCAAAAAGTACAATGAAATTAACATCTAAAGGTACAAGAGCAAGAAAAAATAAAGAAAGTTTGAAATTATGATAAGTGGATAAGCTATACGAGTATTTGCTTTCCCAGCAGCCTTTGTATTCAATGAATTTAACAGAACAATGTACTGTTTAGTTTGTTTAAAGGCAGCTAGAGTACTTTTTCTTAGGGTTAAAAGTTAATGCTTACTGAACGCATGCTTGCTATTTTTCACATCTGGGAGGGGAACAGAGACAAGAAAAGAATATATAGAAATTAGTGAAAATGGGAACACAGGCTTTAGCATGCCTTTAATTTTAGAACAGGTAATGCCTGTGGCTGCAGCCACCAATTTGGGGCAACTACTCCTATCTGGAGGACTTAAGTTTTTTTTTTTTGAAAATGTGCAGTTTTGTGTGATTTTTTGGAAATTAAAAAGGATGGGGGGGGTCTGAAAATCCATTTCCTTTTTTGTTTGAGTGTTTTCACTGAAGCAAAATCTTGAAAAATGAATGTGACAATGATTGAAATGCAGATGAGAAGAAGCAACTACACAAGAGATCAGCCTGCTAAATATTAGTTTGTACAGATAAGCTTAAAGATGGAAATATACATTCAAAGCAGCTATAATGTAAGTCAGGTGGGAGTAGTAGCTTTTTATAACAATGGCTATTCAGTCCATACTGTCATGGAATTTAAATGGCCTTACAAGTACAGAAAAAAAGCACAGAGTACTGAATTATATTAAAACGTACAGGATGCAAACAGACACCTTTAGATAGAAACAAGCAGGTGAATTTGACAACGAAAGGGTTTCAGTGACTTCCAAGAGTGTTGCACTCTAATCAACTGCTTAACTTCAGCTCTTCCAGTGTGAAAACAGAAACTGAGAAAAAGGAGTGCCATTGAAAGTGTTTGGGTAAAATTCGGCTACTGGCTAGCAAGTAAACGGCCTGGTTGGCAAAGAAGAAATTTGGAAAGCCTGAAAGAAAATCAACTAAAATGGCTGAAGAGAAAACACTGAATGGGAGGGATTCTGTAGTTGTTCAGGAAAAAGCGGTTCAAGCCTTCATCTGTGGTTCAAGCAACAGCATCCAGAAATTTTGAGGGAAAAATAAATCAAATATACTCAGATGAGATTAAAATGAATGAAACATTGAGGGAACTGAAATAAATGCTGGGAAAAATAGAAGTTTTAACTAGCTGCTCAGATGAACTTATACAACTGTAAAAACTCAGAGGATGAAATGAAGAAAAAGATGGTTGACTATGAGACTTCTCAAGAAGAGCGATTTCAAAAAATAGAGTTAGAAGATGGAGCATGCACAGAAAACATGAGATTATCTTCTGTACCAGAAAAAAATGAAAGGAACAGATTATTAATTTTTATGAAAGTACAAATAAGCAACTAGTCTGGCATTCTACAACAGGATTTGTTAACTGAAAATGCACATCGACAAGTGGGATAAGTTGATTCTTCCAACAGAACAAGGTGGTTTGGGAGTACCTGATTTGAAGGGCTATTTCAGTGCTACACAGTTAAATCTCCTGTACATAGCACTACAAGAAACCTATACTTCAAAATGGAAAGGAATAATGATGAAATGGGGGGGGGGCTCAAGAAACAAGGAGACAGAAGGATTTTGGATATAGATCTTAAAGGAGAACAACAATAACCATACAGAATATTATATTCATAAAGTATTTTATTTTAGTTGGTTTACCAGGGCAGCAGAAAGTATTCTAAGAACTATGCCAACATGGGAATGGAGAAAACAGATTGTGTTGATAGGGATGACTGCAAATAGGGGTACAGAGAATAGGCAAGAGGGGACTGGAATTTACTGGAGGAAACTGGCAAAGGAACCAAGGTACTGGGAGCAAATAATTAGAGGGGGAAGGTAATACAATGGGAAAAGGCCAATAATATATATGGGCTGCAGAAATACAGACTGCCTTCCCTATCAAAAATTGCCATCAGAGTATAGACAAACAGAAATGAATAGGGAATCCTAAGTGAAAGACCAGAACTGGTAGAGATTTTAGTAGAATATAAAACAGAAGCTGCTGTTAAAACGGGATAATTAGCAGGGCATAAACAACATTGCACGATAATTATAGGAATCAATCATTGAAGATAAGAAAGGATTGGGAAACGAGACTGGCTGTATGAAGGACTCCCAAATATGCACAAAATTTAGTATTTTTCTTGGAAGTGTTTGCTTAGATATTTTATGACCCAAGCATACACCAAAGAATTTTTTCCTTGGGTAGATTACAAATGTTGGAGGTGCAATGGGGAAGAAAGAGGTAACTGGGAAAAAGTAGTTACGTACTCACCATAACGTTCCATCTGTGTTGTCCATTTTCACTTTTTCCTCACACCTGGATTCGGATCTGAACCCTCGGGTCCGAATCAGCTGTTGCAACAGCTCGTGGCAACCAAAAAGCTCTCAAGCAACCTCCCTTAGCCATAATGTCTCTCTCCTAATCAACTCGTATCTTGTTTGCATATAATCATAGAAACAATAGAATAGGAAATTACCTTAGATAAAGGTAAGACCATTTCTGGCTTTCACAACAACCAATAACAAATTTAGGTCAACTCGTTCCACCAGGAGCCAAAAAGGGATAGGGGGATGGTGGGTGGGTTTGTGAGGAAAACTGAAAATGGACAACACAGACAGAATGTTATGGTGAGTACATGTCAGAAAAATATGTATTAATGTGTGTATGCTTAATGCTAATTAGAAACTAAATAAGTTAACACGTTTTTCATTCTATTTTATATGCACTGTTTTATATACAGTTGAGTTTCATATGAGACTAAAAGATGCTTTTTGAAACTGCAGTGTGCTTTCTGAAACTTGCAAGATGCCCTCTGACCTAGTAATTGCTAGCACAGCAATGTTCATTTTTATGCCTTTTGGAAATGTACTTGAGAAGCAGGTGATTATCTGCTAGGTCAGGAAGAAATGAATGAACAATGCTATATTCTGTAATGTAATGATTTTAAACAATCAGCTCTGTTCGAAGTATGAGAACATGCACAGCTGCAGAAGTTAGAGATAACATAGACAAAGGACTGTTAGAGAAATGAATTGCAATCTATACTTGCTTTGTGCTCGAATTAGCCATAGTACCTTGAATGGTAACATTGCATATATCTAACCGGTGGTAGCCAAGGCCACGTTGTTTTTCTTAGGAAGTTTCTCACAAAAATTGATAGTACTAGCAGAATATTGTAAAAACAATCACTACAAAATGATGATGACAAAACTTGTGATTCACTACGTCAGCTTGGTAGGCAATGTCTTATTAGAAAATGTATAAAAATGCCTGCATTTCTTGATTCTAGTTAGACAAACTCTGTATTGGCACGTTTTTGTCTCCTTGCTGCAAGATTAAGGTGCCTTAACCTGAACCTACCGTGTATTGATCATTTTTAAAGTATATTTTTCCTTTGACAGTTTGGTCCGTCGGTCCGGAAAGTATCTCTCACTCTAGGCTCAGGTTAGAATTGGGCCCGGTGGCATGTACCCGTACGGGGAAGTGGCCACATCGGCTCTTCTGTTTTGAAAGACCTCCGACTAAATTGTCGTTTGAAAGAGGCCAGCCACTGTTTCTGATCTGGGATTGGAGGACGAGTCAACGTTCCGGTGGATCAACACACGGAGGGTCAGGTAAGGAAGAATTTACCTTTTTTCTGTTTTAGATCAGGGACTTGTTACAGTATTGTTTTGTCAGGGAGATTTGCATGTGCAGATCAGGGACAAAAAGATTGCTGTCTTGTCATAGATCAGGGAAACAGAATAGGTAGGCAGTTATTCTAGATAAACTGTGAAAAGGTGTAAAATCGTGGTACCAAGTGATAAAAAGGGTTACATAACAATTTCTAACTTAGCTAAGGCAACATGGGAAATCAGTGCATGAAAAGCTCCTGAGACCCGCCCTTAACCGAAGACGCAAAATACATGCAATTACAGCATGCCGATAATGTTAGGTATTATACAAAATGGGTTGATAAATACAAATTTGACGGTAATTTAGATAAACCTTCACTTATTAAACTTGTTAGACAACTTAAAACAGACGTGAAAGGTCAGCTAAAAAGGCAACGACAGTTAGGAGTCCCTCAGGCACACAGGTGGCTTGAGGAAGCAAACCGCAGGGAACAAAAGATTAAAAATTCAAAAGCAATGTTCTTAGAATAAGGAAGACAATAACTTGGTAACAGCAACAGCCCCTCCTCCGCCCCCACCGCTTCCCTTACAAGAATATGAAGCTTGTGGACAAGCTGATCCACCTCCGCTATACCCAGCTGTTCCTGCAAAACCAAAACCGTTTGTCAGAGATCCTATCGAGACCAGGTCTCGAACACGCAACTTGAGAGGGGATATTGAATTATATGAAATAAATAAAAATTCACAAGCTATGAGTGAAGAAGAGATATCTCCACTCACAGAAGTACCAAATCCGCAGGCAGGACAGCATCCAACTCTTCTAGTATATAGACCGTGGACACCGGAAGACATCCGGAAAGCCACAGAGGGAATTCCCCATCCAAAAGTTAATTTTAGAAAATTCTTAGAAGATTTACAAGGCATGAGGTTAAGTTACCATTTGAATGGAGAGGAAGTAGAGAAAGTAGTTAGACAAATCGTAGGTCCAGATTGGCACATGATCAGTGGCAACTGGAATCCCCGTGACGCAGAGCTTAGACCACTCCCACATAGTAACGCAGAACTGGACAACAGAGTGAAAGGTCTGACAGACCGAATCTCTGAGAAATGGAAGCCTAGGGCTGATTGGACTTGCATTAATCAGTGCATACAACAAGAAGGTGAAACTGTTGATAGATATTATGCCAGATTATTAGAATGTTTTAATAACCATTGTGGAATGCAGGTACCTGAAGACCTGATTCCCCATATGAGCAACAGTTAAATAACGCATTTTTAAAAGGCAGTATTGCACCCATTAGCAGCTTTATTATAAAGCACATGGTAGATCATCGTACAAGTAGATTACAGTCATTACTTGAATATGCAAGACATGCCGAAAGGCATTTTAATAGCAAAAAGAAAAAGAAAACTCAAGTATGTGCAGTAGAAGATGGATCAGAAGTCTTTGTAGTACAAACTGGGAAGAAGGGTAAGAAAAATACCCAGGGAAACAAACAATCTGATAAATGATCAGAAGACTTTGAATAGAGAAAGAAAAGGGGTGAATGTTTCAAATGCGGGGAAAAAGGGACATTTAGCAAGGGATTGCAGGCAAAATAAAAAGGTAACCACAGAAGACAAGGAGGGTGAGGAATGACTATATGATAGTCAAGAATCACTGGATAGGAATAAACAAGAAAAGACAAATGCAAATGTGATAGAAAGGGTAGAGGATGTGATAGAAGAAATAGAGGATTGTACATGAATTCACAGATAATGAAGAAAATGAAATTTTGGACTTAGCATTATTGAGCTTAGAGCTCTACTTAGCAGACACAAAACCGGAAGTTACACTTCTGGTAGAGGGGAGGGAAGTTAAATTCCTGTGTGACTCAGGGGCTTCACGGCCCCTGATACATCCTTCCAAACTACCAGAAAATTCAGAATCACTTGACTACATATTAGTGAAAGCAGCTAATGGACAGCTGTATCGGGAGCCACTCTCCCACAACATAGCGATAACTGACCCAGTTTCAGGGATGACCCAGAAAAGCAAAATTGTTGTTTCTGCAAAATGCCCAGTGAATCTTTTGGGCAGAGACCTAATGCAGATATTTGGCATAGCCGTAGTTCCAACTATGCAGGGTATGGAGGCACAGAGACAATTGGATACTTTTGTAGTGCGACCGGAGGGTGAAACATTTTATTGGTACAGCCAGGACTTAGTTACGACTGGTCCAGGGGCAGTAACCGAAGAACTGATGAACGTAGCCATCAGTAAATCCCCCTCCCTTGACACTGACAAACAGGATTTGTTGCATTGCACTCTATATTACTGTAACAGACCAGGACCTGATAAAGAATATGAGCAAGAACTGTTTAGAAACCATGCTAACAGATTAGTATTACGAAATTTGTACTGGGACACAGAAGGAAACAGTGTAGTAAGCTGTTCATTGCCCCAGGAATTCCTAGAACTTTACAAATCTAATCGATTACCACATGTGAGTTTAACTAAAGATAGAAATTTGAAGTGGGCAGATCTAGGAGAAAAAGTCACAAGGTGGGAAAAGCAGAAAGAGTTAGAACTTTCCGAGCAGGGAGTACAAAAGCAGAAATTAAATTGGATAACACAGACACACCCAGCTGTACACTCACAGGCAAGTGAGGATAGCTGAGTAGCACTCTTACTAGAGGAAGAAGAAAAAGCATTATGAGACATACCAGAGACTCTCTGGTCAACAGGGAAATCAGATGTAGGACTTATTCGTACAGCAGGACCACTTATTATCATGCCAAAATCAGCATTTAGACCTCAAAAGAGACAGTATCCCTTAAGAAAGGATGCAGAAAAAGGAATCAAACCTATAATAGCAGCCTTACTTAAGGAAGGAGTCTTAATAGAATCTCCTGATTCACCATGTAATACACCCTTATTTCCTGTTAGGAAAGCAAATGGAGAATGGCGTACGGTCCAAGATTTACAAGCTGTAAATGACGCAGTTATACCTAGGGCACCTACGGTGCCAGATCCACACACTTTATTGAATGATTTGAAACCTCAACAAAAGTATTTTTCTGTGGTAGATATTAGCAATGCGTTTTTCTCAATACCGATACACCTCGACAGCCAACATTGGTTTGCATTTACATTTCAGGGGAAACGGTATACATATACGAGACTACCACAGGGATATTGTGAAAGTCCAACAATATTCGCACAAGAAATGGCAAGTAACCTGGCGGGATTTATCCCACCAAAAGGCAGTCAGATTTCACTTTATGTAGACGACATTCTGCTGGCAGCCCCCACCCAGCAAGAATGCAGAGAGGATACCATAGCATTGTTACAATTTTTAGCCACTCAAGGAAACAAGGTAAACAGAAACAAACTGCAACTTTGGAAAAAACAGGTCAAATACCTGGGATATGTAATATCCAAAGAAGGCAGGATATTAGATGAAGACAGAAAAACAGCAATATTACAAGCACCGAAACCAACTACCAAGAAGGAAATTATGTCCTTCCTGGGTACTACTAACTTTTGTCGGAGTTGGATTCCAAACTATGCTTTGGAATCTGCTCTGCTGACTAACTTGATATTCAAAAAGCCGATGGCAGCACAAGATTTATTACAGTGGACACCAGAAGCAGAATCAGCTTTCTGCAAACTGAAACAACTGATAGCTTCTTCCTTAGTTTTAGGATTACCGAACTATCATAAATGATTTTTCCAAACCGTAGACTGTAAGCAAGGTTATATGACATCAGTGTTAACACAACAACATGGGGACAAACAATGCCCCATAGCTTACTATTCATCACAGCTAGACCCAGTGGCGCGATCCTTGCCCCACTATGTACAAGCAGTAGTCGCAGGTGCAATGGCAGTGCAGGCTTCAGCCTCAGTAGTATTGTTCCACCCTCTCACATTGAGAGTGCCTCATGCAGTCGCAATTATTTTACTGCAAGAAAAAGTAGCATATCTTTCTCCTGCTAGACATCTTTCCTGTATGACTATACTGTTGAGCCAACCTCATATGATAATTGAATGATGCACAACTTTGAATCCGTCAACTTTGCTCCCAACCCCTGCAGATGGCAAACCACACTGCTGCCTGCAGGAGATTGAGCAAAAGACACTACCTAGAAAAGATCTCACAGATGTTCCCTTGGATGATGCCGAGGTGACATACTATGTGGACGGCTCGTGCAGGAGGGGTCCTACAGGACAGAATCTAGTGGGATATGCAGTAGTTTCTGATACCGAGATTTTAGAAGCAAAGTCTTTACCACACAACTTATTTGCACAAGCAGCAGAACTGATTGCTTTGACAAGGGCATGTACCTTGGCAAAAGGTAAAAGAGTGAACATTTTTACTGACAGCCAGTATGCTTTTTCTACTGTACATGTTTTTGTGCAGCAGTGGAAAAATAGAGGAATGATAACATCTGCTGGTAAACCAATTAACCATGCGCAATTTATTTTAGACTTGTTAGACTCTATTCAGTTACCTCAGAAAGTAGCTATTTGCAAATGCGTAGCTCATACTAAGCAACAGGATAGAATTTCAAAAGGTAATGCGAGGGCTGATACAGCAGCAAAACAAACAGCTTCAGAAGTATTTCTTTTGAGTGAGGAATTACAACCATCTGAGATTTTAGACTTAGAAATGTTAAAAACAATGCAGACACTTACTACAAATGTAGAAAAACAAAAGTGGATAAAACGAGGAGCAATCCTTGAGAAGGGACTGTACATCTCCAAAGAGAAGAAACCGATTTTACCATCTAACTTATTTAGATATGCAGCTTTGTTGAGCCATGGGCAGTGCCATGTCTCAACAGGGGGGATGGTACAGTTAGTGAATCGAGTGATTACGACGTATGGATTTACAAACTACACAAAAAATTTTTGTGCAGCATGCCATGTTTGTAACAAGCATCATGCACAAGGGGCATTGAAACCTAAGCAAGGGAGTTTCCCTACACCACCGTATCCGTTCCATACTATTTGTATGGATTTTATAGAGCTGAACATATGCGAAAATAAGAAGTACTGCCTTGTCATTATAGATATGTTTTCCAAATGGGTGGAAGCTTTTCCAACTAAAAATCCAGATGCAGCTACTGTTGCAAAAGTCCTTGTTAAAGAAATTATTCCTAGATTTGGCATACCGGAAAAGATTTATAGTGACAATGGCACACACTTTGTAAATCAAACTATACAACAACTTAGCCGTTATTTTGGGATTTCTCTGAAAAATCATTGCGCATACCACCCCCAATCTGTAGGATTAGTAGAGAGGCATAATGGGGTTTTGAAAAACAAGCTTAGAAAATTGATTAGTGAGACACAAAAGAACTGGGTGCACTGTTTACCTCTGGCACTGTTGAGCATGAGAACTGTTCCAAATGCAAAAGGGTTAACTCCTTTTGAAGTTCTGTTTGGGAGGGCATATTATACACCTCAATGGAAACCTCTCATGCCTGCAGAGCAGGAGGCTGACAGTTCACTTGCAGGGTATATGAGGTGATTTTTGAATAACAAACTTTTGCAGTTAAATTCTGTTTCAGATAAAGAGCAAACCAGACCATCGGAAGCAGCAGTAGCCCCAGGCGCATGGGTCTGGGTGAAGGTGGCGAAGAGAGTTCTCTGAAGTGGGAAGGGCCATACCAGGTACTACTGTCGATACCCACTGCAATCAAGATCGCAGAACGAGCGTCCTGGATTCATTTGACACACTGTAAACTGGTTAAGAACTTTGAACTGGACAAAAACCTTGTTACTGTTGTACAACGAGAACAAAATGACCAGGTATAGAGCAAAGAGATGCAGAACAACCTCAGAAAACTTGCATAATCATTCTGATAGCTATACTGATAACACTGATCTTTTTGTTGTGGCCTTTCCTTTTCCCAACCACAAAAGTTGAACTGATTAAACGTGATGAGCCTACCATAGACTGGCACCTGAACTTTAACACTTATCAGGCAATTACACGTGTGTATGCAGAGACTTTTAATGTTTCGAATTGCTGGATTTGCACAGCCATACCAACAGCATACGGGGGTTATTAATGACCGCAATCCCCCCTAGGGGGTCAATGACACCTGGGAAAATTTGGTTTATGACACCATAGCCATCAAAGCACATGATAAGGTAGCACTGTATTTGCCTGTGACACAAAAGGGAATTGTATGTTTTTATAAGAATGACACAATTCAAGTGGGTTGGAGCAGGTGCAATGTGACTGTACATTACAAATGTTATACCAAAGCAAACAAAATGGGTACAGTTTGTAATTCGAATTATGAATAATTTCTTGAGCCCATGCATAAGACTGTTGATCAAGTGCAACGTAATCCTGTACTTTTTAAGCAACTATCTGTAATAGATACGAAAATGTTTCATGCAGGGCAGCCATTTCATAGCAAAGTAACTACTAAGGTAGAGGATTGTTATTTTGTGTGTGGTAAGAAAGCATATAAATGGTTACCTGAGAATTGGTCCGGCAGTTGTTTTTTGGGGTACCTGGTTCTGGCCATACGACACACTGCAGTTTTGCTTCAGGGAAATATTCGAAATACCCGAGATGTAGCCAAGAAAGCTGTCAGGAAGCCTGAAAATCCAGTGGGACAGATCGAGGTGGGCTGGAAAGACCATCATACTGTGGGTACCAAGCTGACGCACATGGACTTGAGTGATGCTGTCATATCGTGGGCAGGCATATTACCTGCATATGGCGCAGTGAAATCAATTTGGGAGCTGCGAAAACTGTCTAAACTTCTCGAAGTAATGAGTAATGCAACTTTTTCTGTTCTTGAATTGATAACTGATGAACTGAATGCTATGAGAACTGTAGTGCTCCAGAACCGAATGGTTCTTGACTTCACCCTAGCGGTGAGAGGTGGTACGTGCGCTTTAATCAAAGAAGAGTGTTGTGCATATATACCTGATCATCAACATGAGATAAACGACCACCTTGAGGTGATACAGCAGGTGTCGGCCATGACCAAACCCTCTGATGGACTTTTTCCAGAATTTGTTTGGGGGGTGGGGCTCCATCCTAATGAACATCCTGATTGCCATTTGTGTGGGATTACTCCTATTAGGAGCATGTATTTGTTGTGGTATTCCCTGCATGAAAAAGTTAATCAAAGAATTTATAGATCTATCAGTTTCTGAGACTTTGTATCAAAGTACTGAAATTGAAGAATTGTTAGACTGTGAAACGCTTTCATAAGTTTAAACTGAATGACTCTCTTAACTGCAAATCCTGAATGGAAGAGGTTGGGAGAAGAAGCAAACTGTTTATTCTTTTGAAAATAGAATTAAAAAGTATTAACGGGGGGAAATGTCAGAAAAATATGTATTAATGTGTGTATGCTTAATGCTAATTAGAAACTAAATAAGTTAACATGTTTTTCATTCTATTTTATATGCACTGTTTTATATACAGTTGAGTTTCATATGAGACTAAAAGATGCTTTTTGAAACTCCAGTGTGCTTTCTGAAACTTGCAAGATGCCCTCTGACCTAGTAATTGCTAGCACAGCAATGTTCATGTTTATGCCTTTTGGAAATGTACTTGAGAAGCAGGTGATTATCTGCTAGGTCAGGAGGAAATGAATGAACAATGCTATATTCTGTAATGTAATGATTTTAAACAATCAGCTCTGTTCGAAGTATGAGAACATGCACAGCTGCAGAAGTTAGAGATAACATAGACAAAGGACTGTTAGAGAAATTAATTGCAATCTATACTTGCTTTGTGCTCAAATTAGCCATAGTACCTTGAATGGTAACATTGCATATATCTAACCGGTGGTAGCCAAGGCCACATTGTTTTTCTTAGTAAGTTTCTCACAAAAATTGATAGTATTAGCAGAATATTGTAAAAACAATCACTACAAAATGATGATGACAAAATTTGTGATTCACTACATCAGCTTGGTAGGCAATGTCTTATTAGAAAATGTATAAAAATGCCTGCATTTCCTGATTCTAGTTAGGCAAACTCTGTATTAACACGTTTTTGTCTCCTTGCTGCAAGATTAAAGTACCTTAACCTGAACCTACCATGTATTGATCATTTGTAAAGTATATTTTTCCTTTGACAGTACATAACTATTTTATCTGATGTCAGTTTTCACCTTATCCTCACTACCTTCTTTCCTGGGTGTCCTCATGGGAGGACATCCTTCAGAACCATTGAACAAAAACAGGCTCTAGCCTTAGAAATCAAATCTAGCTTGTAGTGAGCAATAAAGATATGAGGAGTAGCCCAGGTTGCTGCAGAGCAAATCCATGGATGCTCTAGACTGAAAAACTGCAGAAGAGGCCACTGCTTCAGTGACATGAGCCTGCACAGGCAGGCTTTGGTAGTTCTAAACCTTGACTCTTGTACATAGATGCAGTCCATAAGCCATTTAGCTAGAGTCACCTTGGTCACTGGGAGACAGAATTTATTTTTGAGAAAGTGACAAACAGTTGGCTTTTTTCTTATGTCCTTTGTTCTATGAAGGTAAAAACACAATTCTCTATGAACATCTAATACATGCAGCATATATTCACCTTTATTGATAACGTTAGGAAAAAAAACTAGCAGATTAATGGGTTGGTTGACAGTATTCTCTGAAAGTATCTTTGGTAAGAAAGAAGGGTTAGTACGTAAAGTGACCCTGTCTTTGTGGAAAATTAAATACGGTGGTTGGGATGACGAAGTTTGAATCTCAGAACTTCTCCTTGCAGATGTGATGACCACCAAAAATATGGTTTTCTGGAAGATAAATTTAAGCTGACATGTAGCCGCTGGTTGAAAGGGAGGCTGTGTAATCTTCTGTAATATTAGATTTAAGTCCCAAGGTGGTGAAGGATCTTTATATGGGGGCTTGCGTAGAAGAGTTCCTCTCAAGAAAGCTTTACAGAGTTTATGTGAAGAAAGGGAGGAAACATGAAATTCAACATGAAAGTTGGAAATTGCAGCTAGTTGTACTTTTATTTTAGAATATTCTGCCCCCTCGTTAAACAGTTGTGCTAAAAACTCTAAAATAGCATGGATAGGAGCTGAAAAAGGATCTACATCATTTTGTCGAGATCAATGCACTAATCTCCTCCATTTACTGTTATACAGCTTTCATGTAGATGGCCTATGGGAGAAGAGCAAGATATGGTGCACTGGTGAAAAGAGCATAGGCTGTCTCATTATTAGCAGAACTGGAGATACCAAGCTGTCAGCCTGAGACTGTGAATGTTCGGATAAGCATTCTTGTCAAGTGTGACAAAAGATCTGGAATTGCATCCACAATCCATGGCTTCTTCTGTATGTGAGGCCAAAGAAAGGGAAATCAGATTTGTTGAGGCCAATACAGGGCAAAGAGGATTACTTCCCTCTTTAACCTGTTTTCTTTCTGAAGATATTTGGGGATAAGTGGGGTATGGGGAAAGGCATATAACAGACCGGGAGGCCAATCGTGAGTGAGTGAATACCTCGGGGCCTCCCCCGTCCAAAGTAGCTGCCACAGTTGCTGTTCACAGGAGACACAAAAAGATGGCAGCAAGGCTGGCCTCACTTGCGGAATATATCTTCTGCCACTTTCTGATTGAGGGACCACTCATGAGGCATAATGATGGACCTGCTCAACTTGTCCGCTATCACGTTGGACTTCCCTGGAATGTGCAGTGCTACCAGGAAAGAGGCTGGACAAGATCACCCACTGTCACATTCTGAGTGTTTCTCAACATAGGGGGTATGATCTGGTTTCCCCTTGCTTGCTGATGTATCAGATTACCGACATTTTGTCAGACTGACTCGCTATTGTCCGACATGGGAGAGCATTCTGAAAGGCTTGCAATGCTAGTAGCACCATTCTCATCTTCAGGACATGTGTGTGTGACTTGGCCTCTTGGGAAGACCACGTGCCTTGGGCTGTTTTCCCCAAATAATGCCCCTCCACCCTATCAGGGAAGTGTCCGTGGTCACTGTGGCCTTGGGGAGGAGGGGGCAGTGAGTACACTGTTCTGAGTGAATGCACCATGACAGATCCCTTTTGCAAATGTTCATAATCCATATTGTGGCTAACGCAGGTTGATGAAGGATAGACAACTGTACCACCAGAAGCCACTGTAATACTCTCATGTGGAATCTCACTAGTGGAACTAGTATTATTGCTGCTGCCATCGAGCCCAAAGCCTGATGTACTGTTTGAACACATACCCTCGAAATTTCTGACGTGATTTCTTATAGTCACCATTCGATGATGGAAGACATGCTACCATCTCAATTGTATTTACGTTGCTCCTATGAAGTCCAACTCTTGACAGGTGTGAAGGTTTGACTTTTCGTAATTTACTGTAATACTTAAATAACAAGATTGATTCACTATGTCTCTTGCATCTAGAAGCAGATGCCTGGTCTGGGCGGTGATAAGCCAGTCATCTAGATATGGAAACACCTGGAATCATAGATGTCTGAAATGAGCTGCTACTGCTGCCATACATTTGGTGAACAATCTGGGAGCTGTAGTGAGGCCAAAAGGCAGTACTCTGAAATGGTAATGACTGGCTCCCAGTCAGAAGCGCAAATGACTTCTGGATCTCCTGTCCATCTTTATGTGGCAGTATGCATCTTGAAGGTCTATACAACACATCCAACTGTCCTTTCCCAAGAATGAAAGGATGGACTGAACCATGACCATCCAAAACTTGCCCCCTGAACTGATTTGTTTAATCTGCTGGGATCCAATATTGGTGTCCAGTCCCCTGTTTTTTTTTGGTACAATAAAGAACCTTAAGTACTGGATTCTTTCTGGTCTGGCACAACTTCTTGGATGAATCTTTTGTCTACAGGGTTTTGTATCTGAATGGCTGCTTGCTCCCTTTGACTGGGTGGAACATCTGGGAGTCTTTTGTTTTGGGGTGGTGGATGGGAAAAGGGAAAATTGTGTCCTCTGGATATTATCCTGTACACCCATTTTTCGTTTGTCATTTCTAGCCAGGCTCGCAGGTGCAGGGATAGTCAACCCCCGATTGCCGCCACAGAAGAGCAATCAAGCCTTCATTCAGGAGCACTGAAATGGTCTTCCAAAGAACGCATCTCTAGACCCTTGCTGATGATGAGCTGCCATGAGGAAGGAATCTTCCATCACTGTTCCTCCCTCTGCCCTTAGGGGATTTTCTCCACATGCTTGAGAAAAAGACCTTTGTGATTTTCTGCATCACGTGTCCACTGCTCCTCTGATTTTTTGAGGGGAGTGAAAAAATGAACACAGACAGCAGAAAGGGTCTTCCCATCTTTCTCGCACCTGGACAGTGCATTTCTAACCTCTGTGCCAAATAGAGAAGTGCCGTAAAACGGAGCATTAACGAACAAACATTTAAATGGCTCAGCAAAGTCACACAAGGGCATCCAGGCCTGTCTCCTCATACAGATACCTGAACCTACAGCCCTACTCACTCCTTTGGCTGCATGCAAAATGAGCCTAATGGAGCAGTTTGCAGTGGAATGTAAGGTAGCCAGCTGTGAGGTAACTGAAGCCTGTACCACTACAGACATGGTTCCTGAGAGGGTATCTGAGAGCTACTTGATCAGATCCCTCTGTAATCTGCTAAAATGAGAGAGATAATTCAGGGACTTCAGGGCAAAGATCACTGAAGAGAACATGCGCTTACCACATCTATCCATCATCCTGGAATCCTTATTAAGAGGATGGATAGTAGAACTTTCTTCTGCAAGTTCTTTCTTTGTGGCTGCCACCCACAACCATGGCATCTACTGGAACACCTCTAGACGAAAACTTTTTGTCTGTGGAGCTGTAATGATTTTATGTCTGCGGGGGTGGGGGTGTTGGTTCAATGGAGTCTGGAGCCTCCCATACCAACCGAAAGATCAACTCAATGAGCCCATCAGCAAGAGGAGACACCCAGGAAGTAGATGGATGGGATCCAAAAGCAGTCAGATACACTGACCCCTCCAATGTGGGATTACTGGGCTTCCAGCCACCTCTCTGTTTCAAAATCTTTATGATGTCCCCAAAGGAATCATCATATGGAGGTGACCTTGGGGATCCTTCACCTTCATTGAGGTCAGTATCCTTGGTGAGAGACTCCTCTGTGGAGTCTAGGTATTTCCTATTACACTTTCTTTTCCCGAAAAACCTCCTTTGTGGGTAATTCTGGGAGGTATTGGAAGAGGAGGGGGAACCCTCATGGGTAAGCTGGGGCTTTTAGACCCGCTGTCCCTGTGGGAGGTCTGATTGAGACACTGAGTGCAGAGTCTGCAAGGTGGAAGACTGAGGATCCAAAGGGACAGATGTCGGCGCTGCCGAGGCAGACATAGCCTTCTCTAAAGCCTCGAAAGCTGACTGACCCTGGGAAGAAGAGGGCTCCCAATCTGAGAGATCATTCCTTCGGATCCAGGTACTCGACTCAGGAGACAGCACCTCCAGAACAGGGCTAAACTGAGCTGATGACCCAAGAAGTGGTGCCAGGTCCAAAAAACTTCAGAGCCAACCCCACTGTCCCAGATCCAGCTGGTCCGCCATGACCACAAGAGCTCCATGGCTCTGAAAGAGCTGAGGAGCTCAGAGCAGAAGTCAGAATAGAGGTAAGCAAGGACCTCAGATTTGACTTGGACACTATCAGATGCATCAGATCTGAAGGTTCTGAAACCTCCAGGGGAGTTGGAGGAGGAATCTGAAGAGGGGGAGAAATTGCTTGGAATTCCTGACTCTTAGGGATAGGAATCGAAGGGAACTTTGCAAAACTTTGCACCCAGAGGATCTTCTTGACCACCCTCTCCACATTATCATCTGTGAGGCTTCTGGTTGACAGGGTTGAAGACAACAAGGGTGACTTTGGTTTCTCCAGGAAGGGCGAAGGTATTATGGATGGAACAGGGTCAATTGATGGAGAGTACCAAGTTCTAGGCAAAGACATGATCGGTTTAAAAGGGCTCCCCGTAGGATCCAACAGCAACCAATCCAAACCATCCTTAGGAGCAGATGGGCTCAGACCCCATCTGACGGGGAAGTCCTAGAAGTCTTTGTATCCAAGAAAACATTAGGATGTGACATTTTAGCAATTTCTGGAAACTGCTCTGAGGGAAACTTCACAGCAGAATAGGGCCTTTTCCTTGCCTTGTCCGAGGTTCTAGAGGGCAAGGAGAAAGCTTGGATAGATTGTTCCAATTTTGAGGAATGTTTTTCTTCTTCTGCTTTTTATTGGAGCTAGAAATGGTCTCCCCAAAGGAGGAAGGCAACATACCCTTCAAGATCAGCTTATTACAGCATTCCACAAGGGCCCTGTGGTTAAATGCCTTACAGATGTCACATTCCTGCTGTAAATGCTGTGGGCTTAAACAGTATATGCAGAGCTCATGCGAGTCATTTGAAGGAATTTTGTGACCACATTTGGAGCACTTCTTAAAGCCAACTTGCTTATCCATTTCTTCAGCCATATCCAGAGAGAGAGAGAAAAACAAGGAATGACAGGCAGATACTACTAACGATAGTAGTTTTTTAAGGTATCAACTGTAAAAGGAAGGAGGAGGAGAGGCAATTGCTAAATGGAAGGAGGAAGAAAAAGACTACGAACAACAGTAGCCAAGAGGTATATCAGTACAAGTTAAAAAGGCACAAATTTAGTTAAAGGAAATGAAAGACAGAGATTTAACAGGTAACGTTTAAGAAACAGTAGAAAATAAGAGAAAAATTGTATAAATTACACCAAAAAAGCACAACTGCCTGAGAGCTGTTGGAAGGACCGCTTCTTTGTGAAGCAGCAAACGAGATCTGAGGTGATTAGGAGAGAGGCATTATGGGTAAGGGAGGGTGCTTGAGAACTTTTTGTTTGCCACTAGCTGTTGCAATGGCAGAGTCAGATCCGAAGGTTTGGATATGAACCAAAGTGTGAGAATAAAGTGAAAATTGACAACATCAGATCATATTTCTTTGGGTGTGTAATGAGCTGTCAGACTTTAAAAGTTCCCTGCAGACTTCTCTACCAGAAATATTAGGCTAGCAAATTGGCATAACTATGGAAATATATGTAAACTAGAAAGACCAATGAACTAATGAAATACCAAGAGGACAAATCATAGCCAAGACTGCAATCCACTATTTATTGAAGCACTTTTCATTTGCAATTGGAGTGCAAACTTCTTCAGAATAAAAATACAATAAATAAAATGTCTGTTTTAAAAGTTTTCACATTATGTCACATGTTGGCTAAAACCAATCAAGCGTAACCCTCTCAAACAAATAGCATCAAATCTGAAACCTTATAACACCTACATTTCTAAATTACATTCTAAATACCTAGAACAAAGTGGGTACAAATTACATAAAGGTCTTGATTAAATGTATATAAAATAATTGTAAAATAATTCACATTTACTTTAAACGGCTAATTATAGAAACATAATAAAAACAACTAATAATAACAAACCCAAAATCACTTTGGTAGAAACTGCCCACCATGAGAAAGACTACAAGGTGCATGTCGAATGGCAATCAAGCCACAAAATATCGCAACTTGCCTAACCGGCACTCCAAATAAGTACTTAAAAATGCATTGAAAATACATTAAAGGCTCATCAAAGATCCTGTAACTACTGACAAAAAATATCTAAAGTCACTTAAGGCATTTCTGCTGACAATAATAATAATAAAAAAAATTTTTTTAAAAATCAATACAAAATCACTTAATTTCTATATGAATTAATTAGATGAAGAAATATTTATAAAAATAATGTAATTTCATCGTGCCTCTAAATAGCATATAGGCTAATTTATGGGTATGGGTGGTTACCCTCATTTATTCAAATTAATGTGAAAAATTGTTAACAAGAATAACCTATGGTTCAAGAATTCATCTTCTAAAGCTTTTTAGTTTCAATAAACATTTAATTGAACAGCTATCATTTATGCCTGGAAAGTTATAGGCATTCAAGTAAATTTAGAGCAAACCAAATCCTGTGCAAGGGGGAATGCACGGTCCAAACCAAATGTCAAAATCACCAAATAGACCAGCAAGGCAGAACGGAGTTCAATATTCATTTATTTTGTACTAAAACAGACTAGTTTCGGCAAGAATTGCCTTCTTCAGTGTAGGACGTACAGTCAAATTCCTTGTCCTCATCCATTTAAATACAGACCATCAGCCAATGAGGCAGAAAGGCTCATCAATATTAATGAGATAAAAAATTATTTTTTCTTAATCACAATATACAGAGTGTGAAACTACAGTGAAAAACAGTAATAATATAGGACATAATAACCATCAATAGAGGGTATAAGACAAACTTGAAGTAATGTAATGTGGCATATATATGTAAAAGCAAATATAGTTTTTTTAGCCACAAGCAATATCTATTGTACAAATGTTTGTCCATATAGACCATGGTACTTACACATATCAACTACCAATATAGGTATAATTCAGCAGCCCAGATCCACCATAACAACATTACTGTTGATTAACAAAATTTTGGTAATCACAAGATCCAAGTGTAACACCTCTTAGAACACAATGTGAATAGAAGACCTGACAACCATAAATAGATGTAAGGGAATCGAATAAACTGGAATAATGTGATGTAAATACATATATGGTTTAGAGACCATACACAACATCCGCTAAACAAATGTTTATCCATTTTGACTGTGATAGTTTCACATGTCAACCGCCTATATTATATTAATTCAGCAACCCAGACCCCCCATACCAAGGTTGCTGCTGGTTAGCAAACCCATATGAATGGGTATCAAAAACTCAGACTAAGCTAAACTAGAATACATATGTATAATTTATATACTCATATATAGTACTTCTTGAGATCAAAATAATCCCAACCTTAGTAACAAAATCGGTCAGCAGGATAGTTAATACATAGACATAATCTCCTATAAGTGATCATTTAAACCCGGATGGAATAAGCCCCCCAGGGTTGTAATCCAATACTTTTCTTTTTGATCCAATAAACCATGCCAACCTTGTTTATTAGTTCTATCTCCTGAAATACGATCAATGACCATGAAACTGAACTTGGCCTGTGGATGTTTGCATGTATGTTGATATAGGGCACTGGTCTCCTTATGGTTCCTGACATCACTGCGATGTTCATTCATTCTGTATCTTAATGCTCTGGAAGTTTGGCCCACATAAAATGCCTCACAATAACAAGAGGCAAGGTACACCACCCAATCGCTACTACAATTACCAAAGATCTTAATGTTGAAAATCCTGCTGGTATTACGACTGGAGAACTCTTTAGATTTAGGCATAAATGGACAAGAGCCACAGTGACCACAGGGAAACGACCCAAAAAGTTCATCACCATGCAGTGTGAGTTGTTTATAAATAGTACCCCCACTTGCCATTTGTTTATAATGTGACAGGTAAGAGCCTAGGGTTTTACCCCGCTTATATGAAAATTGACATCGTGGTCCCAAAATGGTTCGCAGCCTGTCATTGGCCAGTAAGATATTCCAATGTTTGTTGATAGTGTTCCTGACCATGTTAATATTTCTCCCATAAGTTGTAATGAACCTTACACAGGTATTATGAGATGATTGATTTTTATCTCTGTTTTGGTATTGTAACAACTCTTCCCTCTTTATGCAATTAGCTCTACTTTGGGCAGACCCAATATCATGTCGATCATATCCTCTATTAGTAAACCTCAGACTAAGATCCCTGCTGGCTAATTGGTATTCCTCTTCGTTGGAACTAAGACGTTTAATACGTATAAATTGAGATATCGGAATACTTTTAATGGTATGACGGGGATGTAAGCTTGAAGCATGTAACAAGGTGTTATATTGTGGGTACTTGCGGAAAACTTTGGTAGACAAGGTATGGTCTGGATTCCTGTAAACAGTGACATCCAAAAAATTGATAGTATTTTTATCATAGGTCACAGAAAATTCAAGTCCCCATACATTGTCATTGAGATATTCCACAAATTCCTGCAAGGACCCCTCATCCGCACGCCACACCAGCCAACAGTCGTCCAGATACCGTCTCCAGATGTCCATCTCAACCTGAAAGATGTTATGTTATGTATCATATATCATGTATTGCTCAACATAGGCCATGAAGAGGTCAGCATATATGGGAGCAAAAGATGCTCCCATAGCTGTTCCTTGTAATTGCCAATAACATTGGCCTTGGAAATACAGAACATTCTTGTTGAGAACATGTTCAGACATACATATTAATAGGGTATTAAACCCTGGAGAGTATAAGTTTGCCCTTTCCAACCAATATTGGATAGATTGCAACCCTGCCCAATGTGGTATGCTCGTATATAATGATTTTACATCTAATGTGCATAAATACCAATCAGGTTCCAATCAGGTTCCAATTGGGTATCCCTGATTAGCTGTAAAAATTGTGTGGTGTCCTGCAGTCCAGTTCTTCAAGAAGTAGATTCATAGGACCTCCTCTATCATTCAAAGTAATTTGGTCTATGACTCTATATCTAAACTTATGCTCCTTAAACACAGAAATATGTTTTCCTAGCACATTCTCAGTTTTAACTTTAGTAATTGCATACTGATGTTTGTAAATGCGGTCACGGAGCCTAAGCTCTGATTTTCCGATATAGAATGCAGAACAGCATTGGCATTTAGCTAGACAAACAACATACCTGGAGTTGCAATTGAACCTCTGCCTCGAGGAGAATTTGATGCCATTAACCTTAAATTCACTACCAACATCAATGTACCTGCAAAAATTATATGATTTACACATTTTATTTAGTGTATTTTTATTCTGAAGAAGTTTGCACTCCAGTTGCAAATGAAAAGCGCTTCAATAAATAGTGGATAGCAGTCTTGGCTAACACTTGTCCTTTTGGTGTTTCATAACTATGGAAATAATTTTTTTAAGCTGTGATACAGAATTTGAATTGCCTAGACAAAATAAGGCCTTGCTGAGTTTTAATTCTGGTGGCTGCCAAAAAAAAAATTACTACAAAATGAAAGTCAAAGTCTAAAAAAAACATACTAGAAGCAGTGAATATAGTAACAGAAATAAAAGAACTGGAAGTGGTTGAAATGTAGAAAAGGGTAGGAGCAAATTACATAGAAAAATGGGAATTGTGGGAACAATACATGCAGAATAATGTTTTGGAGGAGGAATGAGGTTTAAGGGAAGGCAGAAATCAAGTGAGCTACATTATGTCCTGTACAGAAGATTTTATGTGATGAATATTGTTTTTAACTGAAAATATGTCATTATGGTTTGTTTTTATTTGTTTAAATGTATGACTGCCCATGCCATAAGTGATAATTCAATAAAGATGTTTCTTGTTTAAAAATGGGCACATCAAGTGTAAAGAAAGGATTTCAGGGTAGACATTCAGCAGAATATTAGGACAAATGAAAGGGGGGTAATAACGTGTGCCAGAGGGTCTCCAACAGTCATAGAAGAGAGAAAAAAAGCAATAATGCTAGAGTGGTAATGAGGGGACTATTGACAAGGGTAGACTACTACACTAGCACACATTTAAATTCTACCTAAAACTGCTGTTGTGCAGAAGAGAATTTTGGGAGAAGTAATCAGGTTAAAGCAGGGAATATTTATTAGTTGGAATGGAACCTGATTTGCATGGGATGTATCGGGAGCATAAGAGGGAAAATACAAAAAATAGGGTGGCTTTCCAAAGAAATATATTACAATATTTGGAATGGAAGATGTGAATTCACTAGTAGGAACACAGACAGAAATTACATATTACTCATTAAGTTACAATAACTTGGCTAGACTGGATAGACACTATTTCTCAGGAACATGCATATTTAATTGAGAGCTTTGACACACATCCAATAATTATTTTACATCACGCAGCAACAAAAGCTGAGAAGGATGCATGGCAATAAACAGGATACACTGGTGTTTTTCTACTTAATTTAGGAATTAAAAGAATGGGTAGTAGAAATGATTCAAACGGTATTAGGGAAGAACAAAATATCTTCAGAAGTGCTAACGAGGCAGTGGGACAAAATGAAAATAGAATTTACAACATGGTAGAAATAGGTGAGAAAGATATGGAGAAATAGGAATTATTTTGAGGGGATGACAAGTAATAAAGTGTTTCAGAATAAGGAGAATCACAAAACAAGAAAATGAGCAAATGCAGAATCCTACAGGGAAAATTACTACCCTTCATAAGGGGCACCTTCCACAGAACCAAGCAATTAGAGAGCTATAATTCTGATCAGCCTCATATGCAAAGCCATGGAAAGACTTACCATATAATTAATCAATCAAGACATAAGGAACTTCTAAACACTGGACTTGTCTCAGTTTGGATTAGTCAAGGGCAGGTCATGTTTTTTTTTAAAAGGCCGCCAAAGCCTTGGATAAAGGCAAAATGGTACACACTGCATACCTTCCCCTGGCCAAAGCTATTGACACAATTTCCACTCATGCACGGTACAAAAGATAACTAAACTCAAAATAAACCCTTCTGTCACCCATGGGATTGCCAAACGGCTCACAGGTAAATGCAGATTATCAAAATAGGGGAAGTTACCAACACAATGAGCTCACTCACCAGTGGAGTCCCCCAAGGTTCTGTGCTAGGATCTCTCCTGTTTGACATCTACTTTTCTGAAGTAAAAGCCAACATGAAAGGGCTCTGGCTGACTAAGTTTGCAAATGACTGCAAGCTAAGAGAAGTCATTAAATCCCCAAATGACTTTGCCATCCTGCAAGGTTTATCCCAAATAAATAACTGGTGCCAAAATCATGCAATGAAACTAAATGCCAAAAAGTGAATTACTGTATTTCTTGGGAAATCATCTATCGCAGAGAACATCCACATTAACAATACACCCCTAAGAGTTGACCAATTTGTTTGAGATTTGGGAATTTATCCAGACAGTGACCTAACTTTTGACCAACATGAGTCTTTGTTGTAAGAAAGTCCTTACGTATCGCACAGCTTATAAATAAAGGTATTGTGTCTAGATCTAGCGATGTCACTGTCCCATTTAGTCAGCTCTCATTAGGGCAGTCATTGAAAATAATGCCCACGTTGGCATGCATCTCTGTGCCTGGTCCCTTACCTAAACGATACAAAGCCTAAACAACATATTCTATGTGGACAGACTAAAAGCTCTGTCATTATACTCAGTATCCTACAGACTGCTAAGAGGTGAACTGTGTCTGACATACAAAGCAACCTCTGACCCATTACTGATGGATTTACTGCACATCACCACACTCTGTCTAGGGATAAGAAATACTCTGTCTAGGGATCTAAATCTCTTCTGCAACATCACCCTAATGGTTTGGAGGGACAGGCATGTCATACAGAGGATACCGCTGCTATGAAACAGACTCCCAAACCATATACAACAAAGTTCAACCCTGTCCATATTCAAGTGCAATTTAGATCTATGGATGGGGAATACAATTTTACCTCAGGACTGCCCCCTGTACAACTGATGGATAGAGGCAGCTTCTAAATGCTACATCCCATGCATGGTCCCCCTTGTGGTATGATCCCAGTCAGCTAGGCTTAAAACTGCCCAAAAGGGCAGAGAACCCAGTACCTACCTATGGAAATACAGGGGTATCTAGATAATGAGTTTACAAAGGCCGCCATTAAAAAAACGTATTTTGGTAACAACTTTACGTAATAAAACTTTTAGCAGAATGGCTTGGGCAACAGAAAGTTGGAAAGGCTGTTGCTGAACTAAGGGAGCCTAGAAAGTATATAAATAAATAAAATAACAAGAGTGATGTCACCAGGAACGGATGGTATTCCTATGGAAGTTTGAAACTTGTGGGAAAAAAGTAATAAAGATCTGGAAGGTTTTGGTAAACAGCATTTTAAAAGGAATGGGGAAGGATGCCGGCATCCTGGAAAAATGCCATGGTGGATTTATTACCCAAACAGGGTAAAGACCCATTGGAACCACCTTCATATAGACCCATTTCAATTTTACACTATGACTATAAAGTGTTTATGTCTATACTAGGTAAAAGAATGTCAAAGGTATTGCAAAAACTGATAGCTATGGATCAATGTGGCTTTGTGAAAGGGAGGCAAGTATTTGACAACAATAAAATAATGATGATCCAGATGGATGCAGAATACAAGAAAATGACACTATTGTTGGTCGGTCTTGATGCACAGAAAGCATCCATCAGCTGTGATTTTTATGAGCAGGGCATTTGCTTTATATTTAGAGCCACTGGCAAGGAAGTAAGGATTCACAAAAATTAAAGGATATACATCATATGGTAATCAAGTAAAATTAGCTTTACTTGCAGACGATATTAGTTTTACTTGATAAATCCAGAAAAAGGACATTTCAGTGATGCATAACATTTTAAGACCGATTCAAGTCTTTTTGTGATATAAAATTAATGAAGATAAAACAAAAGCAATACCAGCAAACCATGCATCCACACATGAATTGGTTCAGCAATATCCATGATAAAATGAAGTATTCAGGAGTACAGAATAAGAAAAGAATTCTGCTATGACAGACTAAACAAATCATTATACAAAAACTGAGAAACTGGAAGCTCTTGATTTATGGATACAGATAGTAAGGTAAACAATAGTGAAAATGTTTTTACCCCGTTCACTTTTATGTAAAGGTCAGGCATACTTTTAACAACCAATAGACACATTGTGGACAATAACTATCCAATAACTACATCATCTCCTTAGAACAAGGTGGTCTGGGATTACCTGATTTGAAGAGGTATTTTAGAGCTATGTCATTAAGGCTCATCATATACATTACACAAGCAGAGGGTCATAAATCAAAGTTGAATGACATGATGATGAAACAGTAAGGGACTTAAAGTACAGTGGATGAGTTTGGATGCAGGTCCTTAACGAGGAATAACAACAAATATACTGAATAGTATATACATAAGGCAACAGAAAATATTCTAAGAACTAAGTCAGCACAGGAGTGTAGAAAAGAGGTTTTACCAATAGGGATGACTGTAATCAGGGATACAGAAAATAGGCAAGAGAGGGATTGAATTTACTGGAGAAAATTAGCAAAGAAACCAACATATTTGGAAGAAATAACTAGAAATGAAAAGGTAACAGTGTGATTTTGCCAAGGTAAACTTTATTCTGCATGCTTGAAATGGTCTTCCCTACCAGGGACTAATATCAAGAGTACAGGCAAAGAGCAGGGGATATGGGAGTCCTAAATGAAAGACCAGCTCTTGTAGAGTTTTTAGTTGAGCAGCCGCTATTAAAAAGGGATGGGTAGGAAGCATACAAAAATACTGCCTGATAACTATAAGAATCAATCAGAAGAGGTTAAAAAACATTAGGAAGAAAGACTGGAAATGCAATTTATAAAGGCACAATGGGGCAACATCTACATGGCTTCTAGTTGTGCAATAAAGTCCAAAAGGATTAGTTGTTTTTTTGCTTGGATGTGCATCCATAGGTATTCTTATACCACAGGCAGACTTCAGAAAATTCTTCCTCAGGTACATAGCAAATGCTGCAGGTGTGACTGGAAAGAAAGAGGCAACTGAAGTCATATGTTTTGGGAATTTAACAAGTGGTAGACTTTAAAAAAATCCCTACACCGTACTTTATCCAAAATGTTGGGGGAGCAAATTTTAGTAACAAAGGAAATTATTCCTTTGAGCTGGAATTAAGATCTGAATTCTCCATTTTTAGAAAGGCCTTACTATTTTTTTTTTAAAAAAAGCAATTACTATAAAATGAAAATCAACATCTAAACCAACTATAATTGAAGTACTGAATAAAGTAAAGGAGATAAAAAAATGGGGTTGTGATCTTCAGAAAAGGCAAGGGGCAAATTATATAGAAATTAATGGAATTTGTGGGAACACAAAGAAGAATAATGTTCTGGAGGAAGAGTCAGTTTAAGGGAAAGCAAAAACTGAGCAATGTATGTAATGCATGAGTGAACGATGATTGTTAAAAGCAACACACACACACACACACACACACACACACACACACACATATTTATATATATATCTTTACAGCCTAATCTCAAATTATGCATTTGCATAATGCCCCCTCCACTTGAGTGCTCTTATTACATTGCTTCACAATGATCAACAGTGCTTGTAATAGTCTTAACTTTTTTAAAATCATCTGCAATGTGCTATATGTAAGTTCTGCACAATCAACAGTGTGTGTGAAACTGATGTCATTTTTTTAACAAACAGTAAAATGCTGCATGTAGCTTCCTCAATGTTAACACTTATCAAAGCAATAATATTTTTATAAAGGTTGAAGGGCTCTATGTTGCTTCACTCATATTTAACAACTAAAACCAATGTAAAGTTTCAAAGCAGTGACAGATGTCGGTTTCTGAGATATTTACATAAACATGCATACTGTGTCTATATGCATGGTACAAACAACATTCAATACCTCATAAACTCTGCAAGTTAGAGGGCAAGAATCAGGAGCAGTTTCCTATACCTTCGTCTAATATTTTCACTGATACCCTGCAGTAGTTTCTGTTAACTAGCTTCTTCACCATATTTACTTTACTGTAAAACTTTTGTATATACTCGCTGCTGCTAACGATCTTTCTATCTTGAGCAATGTGCAAGCAGCTGACAGTCTTTCCGTATCTGTAAGCTGCAGCCCAGTGAGATACAGAAACTGTGGATACTGTTCTTGACACAGAAAACAACTATTAACATCTTCATGCATGATGTTCACATCAATGGTTTGTCCAGCCCTGACCATTGTAAGATATAATCAGGACAGTTATGGAAATATTAAGCAGTACAGCATTTTTTGGACTGCAGACAATACCTAGTGACCTTTGTATCTCAGGGAGCACAGATATAAAGGAATTATATGTATTCCTCATAGCATGGGCTTTATTGTAACTTGTCTTATTACAACACTACTTTTCTAGCATAACAAAATGATTAAGTGCTCATACTTTTACTGACAGATGTTTGATTATGAAAACAAACTAGACTTCACACTGCAAGAAGTCAGCATTTTAGCTTGGAATAAAACCAGGACTGTCATCACCGCACAAACAGCGTGAGTTAATCTATACCAATATTTATGCACCTTGCATAGTCCTGTCTCGTACTTCTGAAGTTTCTTTATTGAACACTAATCCAATTTATCACTTAGATTTAATCAAGAGCTAATGCATGCCTTGCTCTTAATCTTCCAACACTGACAAAGGTTGTTTTTCCTAGCAAAGGCTGCACTGTTATGAGATTTAACAGAGACTGACATTTTACACTAATGCTTTGGCATAGCTCTAAACTCATTTTGCAACTGATTAAATAATTTGAGTTCTCAGACTAGATACCGAACCTACAAGGATAATGTTACAACTATTACATTCTAGCTGAAGATTACAGGCAATTGCGATGAAATCACAAGAATGAAAGCAGGCATTTTAGCTAATTCCTATGGTTAGATTTGGGTCTAATGTTAAAATGACATAATATAGACCACTAGCTTGTCTGGAAAATCAGTCAGGAATATGAGTATAAAGTTACCATCAAAGTATTTTATAGTCGTCGAGAACAACACAGCGGAGACAAAGTATCACCAAACTTACAAGTTAAAAAGACTTCATGACCAGTTGCACAACTGAACTTAGATTTCACATAACACTTATATTTACAAAGAAATTACAAGGCACAACAGTAAACAAAAATCCAGCAGAAAGGCACAGTGTGTGTGTGTTTGTGTGTGTGTTTAAAAAAATGAAAATTAACTAAAGCAGCATCTGAGATATATGAAAATATAGCTATCTAGTGGTAGCAAGATGAATCAAATTTTCCATTTGTTTCAGTTTTCTTTTATTTGCATGACCGCTATAAACTGTACATTTGTGTATTCTAACTGTGGACAAACTTTTAAAATCACTCATTGATACGCTCATCTTAATATGACACCGCTAACAAATATCAACAAAGTTGCAGCAAGGGTGGTGTGAAGGGGATGGTTGTTTCATGCACAAGTTGTTATGGAGGATGAGTGGTGCTGCAGAACAGGTACCAACTGGTCCATTCAGGCATTATCAGCATTCATTTATGTAGCACAAATTGTATTTGCTTAAGTGACAGTGTTTGTGTCTTAGCAATTGTAGTAAAGAGCTAGCATAGCTTTTTCCTTCAGCTGATCTAGGTTCTGGAAACAGTTTAGCAAATAGCTATTACAAAGAGGAATAATTACTCTCTGCCTAGCCTAAAGATCTTTTTTCAGTCAATGAACTCTAGTGAGGATCAATTGTAGCCCTGTCTTTTTCCTACAGTTTAGCAAAGATGTTGCTAGAGCAAATGGCCATTATGTATGTACTGATGGGGTGTCTGACAGCTTACTGAATAGCAATACAATGAAAGTCATTATACTGAATTAACAATAATGTTGAAATGTCAAAATGTTGACATCAAAATATCTACTTAGCTAATTTTAAGCTGTATAGAATAGGATCCCCAACGCCCCTGACACTAGTGTGCATGCCATCCCCATAACACCGCACCGTGAATATTGTTTCTCCTTTCTGTACTGGTGCTAGACGTATATTGTCAGTCTCCAATCCCACCAGCAGCATCAACAGAAACAGAGAAAAGAGCCTGCAGTGTATGTCCTATTCTAATTCCTCTCCTGTCTATTTAGTAAAGCTTCAGAAATTATATTTCTTTTGTCTAACAGCAATGTGTGCACTAGATCAGATGTTATAGTCAAGGTTCCCCCTCATCCCAAAGACCATAACATTTACTTATCTTTACCAGTAGTGTTTACTTTAACTTTTCCTGACCTGTATCTAATAGGCGCACCCTCTCTACCACTGTAGCGCATGAAACAGGGGCATTAACTTAGTGTCTCAGTTTGCAGATTGTTTTTATCTGCTTCCTGGATGGCAGTTGTGGTTTTAACCTGCTACGCTTGGGCTCACTCTGTCAAGTAAAAGTAAAAAAAAACTTTATTGTCATTCAGAACTACAAGGTAGTGTAGTTGAACGAAATTACAATGTTTCATTCTCAATGCAGGAAACAGTTGCACATACAGACAGAGAAAAATTAATAAAATATCACAGTAGAATTTTAATAAGTAGAAATTTGTAAGTAAAGTAGGACAGCAGTGACCCACAAACATCCCAGAACAGGAGACAGGAAAGACAACGAACAATATGAAGGTAATATTGTCAAAGTAAAACTGAAACAATAGCAGCATATCTATGAATAGACTGAATTATTGCACAGTTTGTATATTGCATTTTATGGTCCTTCAGTGTGTAGGTGAGCTACCTTAGTATTGCACATCCATAAAATAAGCCTCTTGATAGGCTAGTTATGTAACAGACATGATGGCTCATTTTTCCCAAGAGTTCAATAGTCTAACAGAGAGCAGAAAGAAACTGTTTTTCAGTCTGGTGATCTTACAATGCAGGCATCGCTATCTCCTGCCTAAGGATAGGTAAGTGTACAAACCATTGGCAGGATGCTTTGGATAGGTTGAAATGTTTTTGGCCCTGCCGATGCACCATCATTTGTGTAGATCCTCCAGAGGTGTAAGGGAGGAGCCAATGACTTTCTGCTGACCTTACAATTCTCTTGAGAGCATTCCAATCCTGATTGTTACAGCTCCCACACCAGACTCCAATGCTGTTGGTCAGGACACTTTAAATGTTGCCCCTATAAAAGTTCTGAAGTATGGAGCTTGGTAATTTTCCCTTCCTAAGTTTCCTTAGAAAGTGCAAGAATTGCTGAGCTGCTCTGCTCCCCTACCCTACCCTCAATTTGCACCCACCCCCAGTACACTTACATTAAAACATAGCAAATCACACCCCTTACATCAATTAACCATTCAGACATCTTTACAGCTCCATCTATCACCCAATCAGTACTGTACTATATCATACAATTACTATTCTTTAGGCAAATTAATCCACTAGCTCTCATTACGCATAACAATGGCAAACAAAGATGGAACAAAAATAATTAGCTATACCCTCCATTAATATGCTAGCATTGTGTTCTACTCTCCTGACTTTTCTCTCTCTCTCTGCCCACTACACTTCCTATCATACTTTCCTTAATAACCCAATCGTGACCTATACTACCCCAGTCCCACTTCCAAAACAAAATATTCACAATTCCATCCTAATACTGCCATCCATTTACACCACCATCAACCAAACTTCATATCTTATTCTCTCTCTTAAACCTTCCCCACCCATTTCCAACAAACTACCTAGCCAGATGTCAGCAATCAGTTAAATGGCACCAAATCCTCTCCCCTCTCCTTCCAGTCACTCTAGGAATTCCACAGGGTTCCATCCTGGGGCCACTCCTTTTCACCCTATTTACTAATAACCTCCATACTACTATCTCACATGCTTCCCTAGTCCAGTACACAGACGATTCAACCCTAATTTGTGCTGCTCCCACATTCCAACAACTACAGCACATCACCCAGCAGTCGTTCCTAGAGGCTGAATTGTAGCTATCTAATGCTCAACTTATTCTTTACCCCTCTAAGACTAAACTTATGCTTTTCCATCCTACAAGAACCAACCACCCTCCCTTATCCTTTACTATATCATCAAATAACACAACCATTTCCCCAGTAACCCATACCAACCTTCCTGGGGTAGTCATAGATAACAACATGAAATTCGATATACATATAGCCCAGTTAATTAAAAAAAAGTACATAAAAAATGGGGTCACTACACAGACACAAAAAAATTCCTTACAAACACAAAAGCCACAACTGCTAGAACTCACTTAATCTCTACACTTCTCTACGCTTCATCTATACTCACCAACATCAAGAAATGGGACTTACGCAAACTTGAAACCTGCTACAATAAAATCACAAAGATCGCTACAGATTCTGCATTTAGATCTCACCATTTGCTCAGCTCTTAAACAACTCTCCTGGTTAGAAATGTCCAACCTCCTCACCTACAACCAACTTACCATGGCCCACCCCTGCCCTCCTTCAACTATTCTCTGCCAATCACATTCTTCATTCTAACAAATGCCTACTAAATATTACAAAAGCTAACAACGCTGCAGGAGAAGCTCTCTATTCTAACAGCATAGCTAAACTTTGGAATTCCCTCCCTCTAAATATAAAACCAACCACAAATCACAAATTCCACACAGTTCAAAGAAATCCTTAAAGCACATTTACACAAAACCTGGATATACCCTTGCTCTAACTCAACCAAAGTAAAAATAGCCTTTAACCTAACAAGTCACATGATCTGATACAGATCCCTTCAAAATGCCTAATACCTCTGTGCTGTTACCGTGACTGTGTTCCATCATAATTCTGACTAAGAATACTGTTCCACTTTGCACATTAACGCTTTTGTTAAGGATTTCTGCTATACCTTGCACTGACCTATGATCTCTGCAAATGCTGTGCTGAAATGTTATATTGTGAAACTACTGTTTTACTGCTGAAAGTGATAGCCCTACTGTATAACAAATTGTGCTATCAGTGTGAATTTAAGTTTATTTTATGTGGAGCTTTTCTCCCCAGGGCTCCGCTGAAAAAGGACACTTTGTCTAGTCAGACTCTCCCAGTAAACAAATATAAAATAAATAAATAAATAAAATTCACGGCCAGCTGAATTAGTCCGTGTAGGACCCATATTAGCACTAATTTCGGAGTTTCATTAATAGGGCAGTGATACCATTTGCTGTCAAGGTTGTGCGCTGATATGGTATACATATGCAATACAGGTATGCTGTTGGCAGTTATTTTAAGTTCAACATTTTGACATTTCAACATTATACATTCAGTATGACGACTTTCAATATGCCACTATGAAGTAAGTCATCAGGCATACTACTAATATACAAGCAGATCAATGCTTATTCTGCCCAAAACTGTCCTCAACTTCAAACTGGGATGGGGTGCAGCAAACAGGGGCATCATCCAGGGGAATCTACCAAATTAATTACAAGTCTGGATATCAATCATACCTCTGCCAGAACACTCAGTCCAGTGGCATAAAGGGATAACACCCTGATTATGTCCTAGTCAACCAGGGTTTAATGATTCAGGCACTTCATGGAGTGACAGGGATGATGTCAGTGCCTATCCTGAGGGGAGGAACAGTGATTGGTATCACTCTGTGAGCCTAGTGGTGGCCAGGATTCAAAAGCATTAACACCAGGATTGGAGGGGGGGTCAGAGGGGAGCTGAGCAGGCATGACAGCAGATTGGGGGTAAGGGTAGCACATACATTCAGTGTGGCCCACTCAGTCCATCCCAATTTACATTTAGGAATGACATCAGCATGGAGACAGGGGGAGTGAGTTGGGCTAGCAGAAAAAGTCTCTCATCTGCTGAACTTGTCTCACCTGTGTGCTTGTTGGGTAATCTAGCTCTTGAAGTCTGCATGCAGAGACAGGGGCGTCCTTAGAGCAGGGCTTCTCCTAGAAGGGAGACTCTCTTGGTGCAGGAACACCAGACAGCTAAGGACTGGGCCAGAGGATAGGGGTCGATGGCCAGCCCTCAGCCTTTAGAGAGGTCATGGAACACCATGCTTGAGTGAGGATGTTCACGAAGCTGCTGATTATTGACCTACTCAGCTTTCTGAATAAAGACTGTCCACAACTGATAAATCCCATTAGGACAACCTACCAGTACTAAGCAGTATTAAAAAAGAAGAAAAGAAACTATCAAAACTATTTCCCAAGACTGACAAACTGCATTCCCTGAAAATGTAAACCAAAAACCCTGAGAATGAGATCAAAGGAAGAACTACTCTGGTTAATAAAGCATATTATTTTAACAGTATCGTTATATGAAGAGATCTATGCCAAAAAAAATACAAGTTCATATTCAAAATGCACAAAATTGCTTCACATGTTAAATATTACAGTTTATTACTATTGAAGGAGAACAAGACAGACAGACAGACATATATATATATATATATATATACATATATATATTTTTTTGTTTCTGAAGACCAGCAGCCCTAAATCTAACAGACCTGGACAGAGCAACAACTAACACAGGTTCTGTCTGTGCAACAGCATGAGATTTCTTTCACCACTTCTGAATGAAGTAATGGTAACATCTATTCCTTTCACTGAATGTACAAAAATAAGGTAGGTATTGCTCTCTAAAGATGACAGGAACAGAAACAAGATACCCAAGAGCACCCATCCAACCATCACCATGCTCGATGTATTGTGATCCTGCTTCTCAGGGATGTAACTAGGAGTTTTAAAAGCATATACCAAACATCCAGACTACTGAACTCTCCCTAAAAAAGCCCAAGTTACACATCACACCTGGAATTAGGTTACAATATGCAACTGGATGAGATGCATTCTGGGACTGGACTGTGTACTCAGAATGTCTGATTTATATATACAAAGGTTTTATGCCTCCACCCCACAACAAAACTGTTTTTTGATGAATAAATATGAGAAATATTTCAAGAAGAAAATCTTACCCAACATTACTCCTAATGGGAGCCTCTGGGTAGCTAGGAATGTATTAAACATCCATCAATATGCAAAGTGTTACCTTAAAAATAAAATGTTGTATCAGTATAGTAGTAAAGGACAGCGATATTTATTCAGAAGCCAATAGTAAGCGCTTTTGTCTCCTCAGTCTGAGACTTCTTCAGACTGAGGCTTCAAACCTTGATTAAAACATTGATATGCTCATTAGCTCATCACATGCTTTTAATTTAAACATGCAGTAAAAACCTTATATTCCTAAAATAAATGTTTTACTTAAAAATAAAATAATCTAAAAAGCTTGCAAAACACATATTCTTAACACATATATAATAATAATATATAATATACTACTAACTTAATGTTTTAGCCCCTTCCTTTTTAAATACATTATAAACTCCTACCTATTATTTAATCCTGGGGGGAAGCATGCATTTAACCTAACTTGCCAACAATACTCTAACCAACCTAACTCTTCTTTAACATAAATACTATTACGTAAACAAACCAAAGGAGGACCAGGAGCAGGCTGCAGGTTCCAGTTTCAAAGTAGTTTATTCCAGAACAGACGACATCCAAACACAAAACACTAGTGCTTTCATGGGTGTGTACCCTACTTTGTCAGGTGTTCCAAAGATCCTGCTTATTTTGGGGTTCCTATTAGATAAATATATTTTTGTTTTTTCATCTATCCTTCCTGTATAGAACCGTTCTTCTATACAGGAATCTATTGGTGTATATCCTTTTTTAACTTCCTTCATCGTATTATTTTCATTTTTTAGAACATCCAACACTATACGTTTGTAATTTACTTTACATTTCTTTTCTATATAATGTTTACTCATGGCATTTTTCATGTCTCCATGTATAACTGCATAGTTATGTTCATACATTCTTCTATATAGTTCTCCCACATAAAATGATCTACATTCAAAACACATTAATAAATACACTACATTTTTGACTTTGCAGGTAAATTTACCAGGAACCTGTACTACAGTTTTTCTAACTTCCAATTCATTTCTATCAGTGTATAGATATTGACAATAATTACAGTTGAAACACTTTACCATACCCCTCTTTGACTCAACTAATTTGGGCCTATTTAGTTTACTCTGAAAATAGTCTTTATAACTCTTGGCCCTCTTTTGCACAAACTTAGGTTCCATTCCTACCTTTTCTAGAATTAAAACTATTTTCTACATTACTATTGAACATGCTGTTCTTTTGAGCTGAATTTATTCTCCTATTTTCTACTTCTTCTTTGAATAACACTTCTACTTCTCTTTGTGGATAACCTCTTGTTTGCATTCTTTTGCAGAAGTTGTTAGCTTCTTCTATGAACACATTATATTCCTTTAAGTTGCTTATTCTTTTTAACTGTTCCTTAACTATATTCATTTTGTCTTCTTTGGATGTAGGCTGGAATAATGCAAATACATATTATTCTAAAAGTCTTTTTTTGTTATTTTAGAAATAAGTTTGTTCCCTTCCTTATATATATAGTGAGATCTAAAAAATTAATTTTATCTCCATTATAACTGTAGGAAAATTTTAAATAAGAATAAACATTATTGATATAGTCAAAGAATTTTACTAGCTCATTTTCAGAACCTCCCCATATCAGAAGGACATCAGCAATAAAACGCAACATCTTATTTATGCATTAATTGAACTCACTTTCTAATATGTTAGCAGTCTCCAGCCTTGCATAAAGACATTGACATAAATTGGGGCTAATGGTGCACCCATTGCAATGTCATTCGTCTGAACATACTACTGCTCATAAAAATCCAGACAGTTATAACTTAGTACTAGATCAATCATCTCCATTAGAAGTCCTACAGTACTCGAAGAAAACTCTTTAGATTTTAATAATTCAATTCTAACAGTTTCCATTCCTTCTTTATTTGGAATCATGGTATACAGAGAATTGATATCTAGAATGACTAGTATACCTGCATCTGATACATGGATTCCTTCTATCATCTATAGACAGTCATAGCTATATTTTATGTAGGTTTTGCTCTTAGGCACTATCTTCTGTAAGTGTTTATCTACGAATACTGACATCCCTTCAGTTTCGCTGTTTTTACTTACTATTGGTTTTAAGGGCGGTGAATCTAAGTTTTTATGGATCCTTGGAATTCCAAACATCCTGCTTATTTTGGGGTTGGTATTACATACATTTCTTTTTGTTCTTTCATCTATCCTTCTTGTATAGAACCATTCTTCTATACAGGAATCAATCTGTGTAAATCCTTTTTTAACTTCCCTCATCGTAACTGATCTATAAAATTTTTTATTTGTTAACATTTCTCCCATTTTTTGTTCATATTCATTTCTGTCCAGCAATACTATTGCTCAACCTTTGTCAGCTTTAAAGGCTAATACTTCTTCATTTTTAATTAACAAGTCAAAACATTCCTTCTCTTTCTTTGTTAAATTATTTGAATGTAGTTTCACTATCTAACATTTCCAACATTTGTGATTCACAAACATTCAGAAACATTTCTAGCTCTTTGATCAAAGGAGGGTTATAACAGCTTGATTTATAAAATTCCATATTACTTTGTCTTTGAGTTTCAAACAATATATTTAAATTAAGCTTTCTGACAGTCTCTTATTTCATTAATCATAGTCAATTTATTTGCTCTTTGAGCTGGGGCAAAATTACCCCCTTTACTCAACACACAACAGTCATCTTTAGTTAATTCGTGGCTGGATAAATTAATAATTTTAAAATTGACGGTTTCTTCCTGTTCCAGTTCTTTCCTTGCCCTCTCCTGCCATACCTGTTCCAGTTCTTTCCTTGCCCTCTCCTGCCATATCCGTTTTTGTTGTTGTTGTTGTTGTTGGTAATTGTTTCGATAAATGAATCTCTCTTGGTTTCCTGTTGCTGTTACTTGCGCCCAAGACCTTTGTTGATTGTTGACCCTCTGGTAAACATCAATAGTTTGTTGACATTCAGTCATTTCATTTCCCTTCGGTTGAGATATTATACTCGTTTGATTGGTTTGATTAACTTTGTTAATTTTCGGCCTGACTACTTGTTCAGGTCCTTTAGCCGCTTGAACTTGTTTAAATTCTTTTTTGTTGTTAGATATGCTTCCATTTATTATTTTCCCACTTTCTTGGCTAGTCGTTTGGCCGTTAGCCCTGCTATTCAGCCTCTCCGATCTACACAGTGTATTCACGTCATCTTCCACTGATGTAACATTTCCCGTCATTGCATTGCTTTGTATAGCACTTTGAAGTTGGAAGCCGTATGCTAACACCAAGCCCCCAGCATACTCACTACGATCTCTTTGGAATTTCTTAGTTTTCCTTTTGCTAAGCACCTGTTTAATTTCAATAAATTCTCTTGTATAATAGACATTTTACTGTTAAAGTTTTCAACAGAAGTAATTTGTTTCATCTTTGCATAGTTGATTTTTAACTTTTCAGTTAATTGCACTATTTTACTGTTATTTAAATTACAAAGCACTTCCATGTACTGCAGCCCTGCCTTCTGATTGATTTCTAACCATTTATCAGTTAGATCTTTAGGTAGGTCTTTCCCAGCTGGTAATTTTTTTATTTTTAGTCACTTTGGGACTTGTTTAACTCTAAGACTGTTATCAAAAAATAAATTGTCCCACTAAAGGCATTTTAACAAAGAAAAATTGCTTTCTAATGTGCGGAAACACTCTTGGAAGTTAAAAGCATTAATTGGCGTGTCTTCAAACAAATCCCTTTCTTCTACACAGAAAGGGTTTTCTGGTGGGGCTAAACACCCATTTAAAATATCTTCACTACAAATAGTGTTTAGACCTGTTCTCCTTTGGCTTCCCATCACCGAGTTCATCACTCCTTCTTCATTTACTATGAACGAACCACTCTGGGTATCGTTCAGCACACAACCAGCTGATAAGGCTGCAAAGCTTGTCCCCGGTGTGGAACTGATCTCCATACTGACACGGCTACAACAATCAATCAATCCTCAGCTAGCAGCAAGCAAATAAGTCCAAAAGTACAATAAAAATAAAATGCTGTATCAGTATAGTAGTAAAAGTCAGCGATATTTATTCAAAAGCCAATAGTAAGCGCTTTTGTCTCCTCAATCGGAGACTTCTTCAGACTAAGGTTTCAAACCTTGATTAAAACATTCATATGCTCATTAGCTCATCACATGCTTTTAATTTAAACATACAGTAAACTTGAAATTCCTAAAAGAAAATGTTTTAATTAAAAATACAATAATATAAAAAACTTGCAAAACACATATATTCTTAACACATATAATATACAATATACTACTGACAATGTTTTAGCCCCTTCCTTTTTAAATACATTATAAACTCCTCCCTATTATTTAATCCTGGGGGAAGCATGCATTCAACCTAACTTGCCAACAATACTCTAACCAACCTAACTCTTCAACATTAATACTATTATGTTAATTTTTAATACACCCAACACTATACATCTGAAATTTACTTTACATTTTTTTTCTATATAATGTTTACTCATGGCATTTTTTATGTCTCTATGTATAATTGCATAGTTATGTTTGTAGATTCTTCTATGTAGTTCTCACTTAGTTCTCCACACATAAAATGATCTACATATGGAGGAGTTTATACTGTAGTTAAAAAGGAAGGGGCTAAAACATTAAGGCAGTAGCATATTACATATTATTATATATGTGTTAAGAATATATGTGTTTTGCAAGTTTTTTAGATTATTGTATTTTTAAGTAAAACATTTCTTTTAGGAATTTCAGGTTTACTGTATGTTTAAATTAAAAGCATGTGATGAGCTAATGAGCATATAAATGTTTTAATCAAGGTCTGAAGCCTCAGTCTGAAGAAGTCTCCGATTGAAGAGACAAAAGCACCTAATATTGGCTTCTGCATAAATATTGCTGACTTTTACTACTATACTGATACAGCATTTTATTGTTATTGTACTTTTGGACTTATCTCCTTGCTGCTAGCCGAGGATAAACTGTTACCTTATTTGCTGGCTGACTCGCACTCTTTTTATTACAATGCATGACTGCGGAAGAGTGTGCTTGAGATGCCAAAATGTTAACCTCTCAAAAATTAATTTTGTTTACATGGTATACATCTGACTACACCCAAACAGATGAGTTCAAAGATGCCTGATAAGTCAGCAAAAGCAGCATCTGATCTTTATGCATAACAGACACACTGGAGGACTAGGAAAAGGTCCCAACATTTAAACAAGTTTGGGAGGTAATGTTATAAGAAAAGGAGAAATGCAAAAAGTGGACATGCCAGAATGCTTGAAAGGGCAAAATAGGACAGGAATGGAAAAATATTACTTTTCAAAGAGGGCTGCATTGCCATTGGATGTTCTCTTGGATGACGTGGTAGGCTGTGATCATTCACACATGTTCAAGGGAACATATGAAGGACATCTGGTAGCTGAGATGTCCAACATAACACCGTACCCTTCTGTCACCACACATTCGGTCAACTCTAAGACAGGTACATTTCAGCAAGTTTTCTGTTGTAGGGTATATGCCCAGTCCCCTACAAAAAACATGGGTACTAAACTGTAAGCGATGCTCCCGCCAATAAAAGCAATGAATACTAAATAGAACCCACTGTCAGCAAACTGCAGCTACATTATTGTATAAACAGTACCTCTTTAACACCTTACTGTTCTGCTCATGCATTCCCATCTATATTTGGCAGAATGCACATGAGGCATAAACCACAGAAGCACGAATTACGGAATTCACCCCTATTATGTTTGACAACAGCCACAGCTGACACCTTGCAACACCCGTTACCTTTTCTGTCATCCTGTCAGTTGAAGACTACCACTAGTGGCGGCTGGTGACTTCAAATCAAAGGGGGGCTGCAGGAGACAGCTGAATGGGTGGGGTCAATGGGAAGGGGTGCAGCCAACTTGAAAGGGGAGGAGCTATGCTCAAAACCACAAAAATTAACTAAATACACTGCCCTGGGTGCCAACCCGTCATTATGAGAGTCCAATCAAGACAAAATGAAGTGTAGAAGAATAAAAATATTTCAATGCATTGGCTACATGACAGCTTACTTAATATCTAGATGGAAACAGAAAGGTTGTGAGGCATGAAAAAATAAATTACTTTTTAAATACCTTAATGGAATGCCAGTCAAAATCAAGTATAAGAAAAACAAGCAGCACTCAACTCAAACCACTTCTTGCACTGCAGTTCTAATTATAACTTATATTCAGCTTTATTAAAGTACCAAGTAACATGCTGAAAGTAGAAATCTCTGATGCCCCCACTCGTAAAAATGTTTCTCATCCAAAAAAAGACCTGCTGCCTGACAACTATCTACTTGTTTCATGGGGAAAACATGATCAAAGTAAAAATGAAAAGCAAACAAGAAATAAGCTCAAGATACATTGCTTAAAAGGATTACTGTACAGGTTATGGACCACACGATTGGCATTCTGTTTAGTTTACGGGTAAAGCCTGCAGAGATGACTGGAAGTCTCCAAGTGTAATGAGCTTCTTAAAATAATGTAATCCTGTCCTTTATTACAAATACTATCATATGCTTTTCAATACCCGAGGCCTATACATTATCTAGTTAAGTATTCTCTACATGGCAACAACAGAAAGGCTTTCAATGTTGGCAGTTCTTTAACAGTATGCTTATTAAAGCTTACTTGCATCTTACGATCTCAGCCAAGCTTACCTGATGATGGTCATTAAAGTATTGCTACTTAAACACAGAGCAACAGGCACTTTGAGTAATAAGCATAAATCAACAGTACAAAAAATATGACAGAAACCAGACCACTCTGCAAAATTCAAGGACAGATGAAAAGCCACTCTAGTACTTGTGTCTACCTTGGATGGGGGGGGGGGTCCTCTGCACATTTACACTGCTTAACTACTCCTTGCCTTGCTTCGACACATCCAGAGTCACTACATGGGGGAGTGGGGTGCAACAAGTATGTCACAATTTGAAATGTCTCTGGCTGACTGTGATGGCCCTAACACATTTGTCATAACTCTCAACCTCAGAGCAAGAAATCTGGACAAAGCCATACAAAGAAGCGAGACAAAGGCCCAAAATTAAGGACAATTTTTTAAAATATTGCTCTTATAAACTTAGAAAGATAACAGAATAGGTCTTGCATTAGTATGAATTTTCTGAATGGTATGAAATCTGAAACTCAAATGTCTGTCATTATTTTCTAACTTCAGTCTTTAATGATTTGTCACTAATTTGCCAAAAAAAAAAAAACTATTTTATGAAAAATGAACCAAAAATGTTATGTAAAAATATAAAATAGCCACACAATACAGCTGGGAACCTGTCAAAGAAGGGACACTTTAATATTAGTACTGTTAACTTGAGTAGCTGACAAAATAAAAGAATCTACATGCATTTCTGAAATAAAAGTAATCTATAACTCTGATTATTACAGTTATTTCTTAATTGTAAACCCTCCATGTTTTCTTCCAAAATTGCTATTTTGCGGAGGGATTATTAGGGGAAGAGCAACATTTTGGGCCAAAATCAGGGACAGTTGAGAGGTTTGGCTATGCCTAATTCTATAAAGCAATTTATTTGCATGGACCTCTCAACCTGTTAATGCAATAAATCTGGACAAGGCCAAATATATTGGGGGAACATATAAACAGTACTAAAAATTGCTCTTGTATAAACTGAGACAGTTGATAGAACAACAGGTCTTACTTTAGCATGCATTTTCTGAAGGTTATGAAGTCTGAAACTCAGTGTGTCATTATTTAGTGACTTAATTCCTAAATGATTTTGCCAGAAAACCACAAATTTTATGAGGAACAAACCAAAAATAAGAAGCAAAAATCTATTCATTCTTTGAAAATCTGGACAGTTGGGAGGTATAGTTCAGCTGGGGCTGTCTAAGTTTTCCACCCTTCCCCCTCACAAAATCATGGAGCCTCCCCCCTGAAGCCATTCCAATGATCCATTACTTGGTTATTTCACTCCATTTACCATAAACACTAATGTGCATACTGATTTACTTCTATGATGATTTGGACTTCATTTGAAAGTTTTATTTTGCATTTTACAGCACAAACACTAAGACATCTGCTAAACAAATTTAGCATTAAAACTTCTCTGCCCTTGAAACTCACATTCATTGAAACAGCATTGAAACCCACATTCAAAGAAAATACATTTTACCAGTGGCAGATGAAGATTAATTCTGGGCTGTTTTCAAATCATAGGCCCCTTGCATATGAAACATACATGTGCTCTTTGATACACCTTCCTATTGTTTTGAACATTTTTCCAGTAAACAATGAAACAAAATGCATGCACCAATAATGACAAAACTGCTCAGTTCAGAACATTTCCATCATAAGTCTACTCAAACTTCAACAGTCCACCATTATCAGTAAATATGCACAATTCTACAGTCCACCATTATCAGTAAATATGCACAATTCTACAGTCCACCATTATCAGTAAATATGCACAATCTCTGAAGTAAAAAAGTCATCTAAATAATTCCACATTAAATAAATCTGTAACTAATGAAGAGGTTGCTGCTAGCAAACACCTTTATATTTCATGGTTTCATCGAAAAATAAAGCGTCTGATGCCCCTGAGGAATAAATTGCCTATATTACATTAAAAATGATAAGCTAGTAATATTGCAATAGGAAATGGATGGCAAACTGATAACAGGCTCATAGTTAGTATCTTAACTTTTTCAGTACGGCAGCATTCACCCCTTGTGGGAGTAGAACCAACAACCTTCTGCATTAAAAGGAAGTACACAACCTGTTGTGCTATTAACAATGCAAGCTGACTTAGCATAAGCAGCATTAAACTTCTCTTCCCCTGCAGCTCTCAGCTCCTTGAAAAATCTACTCAATACTCAACTGCATCTCAACTTTGCAGCACAAGAAATCTGGAAAAAGCCAAATCTATTGGGGGGGTCCAAAAGGCCAAAAACCAGGGACACATTAAACATTGCTTGTATAATCTTGGAAAGTTGCTAGAATAAAAAGCTGTGTTACCACCATACATTTTACTGCCAAGATCCCTGTGCAGAAGAGTCAGAACAACATACCACTATGCCAAATCCGCTGCTTTGTGAAAGAAAAATGCTGTGTTACCACCATACATTTTACTACCAATGTCCCTGTGCAAAACAGTCAGAGCAACATACCACTATGCCAAATCACCTGCTTTGTGAAAGAAAAATGCTGCGTTACCACCACACATTTTACTGCCAAGGTCCCTGTGCAAAACAGTCAGAGCAACATACCACTATGCCAAATCGGTTGCTTTGTGAAAGAGAGGAAGACTGAAAACTTAAATGGCTATCATTTAAGGAATTCAGTTCTCACCATAGCAGTCATCCTCTTAGCACAAAACACCTGGACAAACCCAGTAATGAGGGAATACAGCCCTCAAACATATTCAGTGAATTCAATTCTTGCCATAGCTGTCAACCTTAGCACAAAAAACTGGACAAAGCCAATAATGGGGTAATAAAGTCCCAAAAATAAGGACAAATTTCAAATATTCATCTTAGAAAATTGCTAAAATAAAAGGTTGTGTAAAAGGTTGTGTTACTATGCATTTTCTGAAGAATATGAAGTCTGAAATTCAATGTCAATTTTACTTATGACGGAACAAAAAAATTTTTCAGCAGAGGCCCAGGGAGAAATACTGCAGACACGTCTTTGTAAAATGGCAGGACACCAGAACAAATCCACACAAACACAGGGATGAGATGCAGACTCCACAAAGAAGGAACCCCAGCCAAGAATCAAACCAGAAAACCTATAGCTGCGAGGCAACAATGCTACCACTGCACCATCAAATATGCAAGGAATTAAACATTCAGAAACCTGAAGTCTGAAATTCAAATGCCTGTCAATTTTATTTAACATTTGTTAATCAGGACAATCTGACTTGGAACAAAAAAACAATTTTCAGCAGAGGCCCATGAAGAAATAATGCAGACATGTCTTTGCAACATGGAGGACACAAAAGCAAACCCACACAAACACAGGGAGAAGATGCAGACCCCACACAGAAGGCACCCCAGCCAAGAATCAAACCTGAGAACCTGCAGCTGTGAGGCAACAATGCTACCACTGCACCATCAAATATCAAGCATTGCAGTACTTAGAAACCACAGATATTATGAGGAACAGATCAGATCACATATGAGGCAAAAATCTGCAATTTTTTTTACAAATGGTGGTGGGTAGGGAATTCAGGTCCTTAACACCTGCATACAAGGTACAGGGTTCAAGCCTTAGTATCTCTACCCACCACCATTTGCTCCCTCTAGCCACCAGTATATAGTAACTGGGGCATTACACACACACACACACACACACACACACACACACACACACACACACACACACACACACACACACAGCCCTTCACCTACCTGACCGACTGAACAGCAAGCCACAGACTGACTGATCCAAGTACGCCCAGCGACCATCCAAACAGCAAGTAAGCCGCAGACTGATCCAAGCGACCGAACAAACAGACCGAGCCATGAAGCCTTTGATCCAGAGACTGAACAGCAAGCAAGCCCACAATCCAAACACCTACCCGAAGCCCGCGCACTGAAAACGTCCCGCGAGAGCAGCTCAGTCCTCCTCATTGGTCCTGACTGCGGCTGAAGCAGTCCGGAGCTCCTCTGTTTTGTGCGGTCGTCACCACACAGATTCCTGGTACCTCACAGCAATGATTGCTGGGTACCTTTGTTACCTCTGTGTCCATATCAAGACTGCTGGTAAAGGCAGTGTTTGTTTTTATGTTTTACAGATTTTTTTTTGTTATTTTCTAGGTGGGAGGGCTGCAGTCCAGCAGTCCGATAGGACGATACACCCCTGACTACCACCATAGTCATGGAGCTAGCTACCTACCATTGTCAGCATTCTACAACAGAAATCATAACATCCATTGACAAATTACAAAACAGTAACTAGGAGTAACAGGCAGCAGTATTACCACTGCCACAGTATGGCATACATTAATTCCATGCATGCCTGGGACTGGTGTTATCACAGAGCATATCCTGGTAGCAACAGCTTAATCACAATGGGCCAAAATCAAAGCAAGAATCTGTCAGAGCAAAGAACACAATTCAAAAACTCAGCAACCTGTTGGCTTGGTACACACTATCTAATCAGGCAGTGAATGACAAAACAATAGGGAATGCAAGGAAGTTGATGTGTTTACACACAGAGCTGAAACGCCAAAGAATCTGATGCATTTTTGCAGATTGGTGGTTTACATCAAGTTACACTAGTCCATAAATAAAATGTACAGAACTATCACAAATGCAGCTCAGCAGCTGGTTGTTGAACATCCCTGATACGAGTAAACTAGTTTCAATTACTGCAGGAATGTTATGCAGTCAAGAGTGAGTACATATGTACACTCACATGTGCACAGTTTCCCTTATAAAAACATTAAAAAATAAAACTTCCCACAGTAACAAATGAAAATGTGCAGCATTACAACCTTCACCACCTACACATGGCAAATATGTTAACTGCACATGTTCAGTTGTCACAAAACTCATGGTGCAAATACCCATATTAATCCCTGGCCTTTAACACTGGGATCAAAAGTAGCTGGCTGGGAAGTGAGAATAAATCTCTTTATATTTACTACCAATGCCAAAAGAGATTATTGTACTTAAAAAAAAAAAAAAAAAAAAAAAAAAAGGAAAACTGTCCCAAATACTAGCTACCTATGAATTAAAAGTGTTTTGCACATGGCAGAAAACTAGTCTAGGCCACAAGGACCTCAAGTTCAGTCACAGATCCGTTCACCCTCAAAAAGTTTTCAAAATCTCACTGGCAGACATTTTTTCTCTCACAATGAAAGAAGACTCTGCCATCACATATTTTTACCAAAAAGAAGGGTAGAAAACACCATCTTAAAATGGCAAAAATAAATTCCAGAAATAAAACCTGATAATATGGAAACTGTAAATACAAAGACACTTCTACAAAGCTAGTAAAACATTAAAAAAAACTTTTAACATTCATTTTAAACACTGTCATAGCTGTGCCAAAATGTAACATTCTGAGGTTTAAACATACCAGTTATAAATTATCATCACCTGAACTAATCCAACTCACATTAAAGATGGGATTTGCAAAAACAATTACAAACCATTTTCAAATGGATCTGCAACAGCAGACAACAGCTAGAAGTGCTGTAAAATGACTCGACTAAAAATAATCCTACCAAATATCTGTATAACTTAAAGAACTTTAAACCTGTTCATCAATTAGTAAAACAGGATAATGTAGTTATTTTTTAAACTTTATTTTTAAGAACTGTTCATAACTCTGGCAAAACATTTCTATTTTGAGCTCATTTTAATGTACCATCTAGGGATAATCACCACCACCTGAAATATAATACTAAATCTGTGCAACATGGATACAAAATATAATTTACAGAAATGCAAGATGGCATTTACAAATGAAACCTCACGATGGCACTCAACTGTTTGACAAAAGGATCCCTAAGATGACTACCTTTTTTTTCCAAAATCTCTTTATTTCAATTTTCTTTTTTCAAATAATAACAATACAGTAACTCAAAAACACAAATAAACAATACAAATACCTATCTAAAGAAAACAGACAATCTCGTTCCGAGGAAATTATACATACATATATATATATATATATATATATATATATATATATATATATATATATATATATATATATATATATATATATAAATATATATGTATATCTATATATATATATATATATATATATATACACACACACAATATATACACAAGAAGCCACTATATCGTCAAGTAAAGTATGAGAATTCTTATGTTCATTTGGTCTCGTAAGGGATAGTTAGAATAGGGACAGTCTATATATAAAGTAAAAATAGAAATGTAACCATTTATTTGTATGTTTAGGGAAATATCTAGTTAACATATACTAAGATGACTACCTTAAACATTGCACACATTCCACATAGTTAAGATCTTATAATTCTGTACAACAATTAGTTACAATGGATACAGGAACTATTTTCCATTTCATAATTACTTAAAATTATAATGCAAACTGGAAAAAATACAGATGCCTATTTTTAAAGCGAAGGATGGTAAAGTTGTAGCCACTATCCAGGAATTTATAAACTGCAGAGACAGAGGCCATACTACACACTCCCATCCTCACAAAAGGGTACAGGTCACACAACAGCAACTTGAAGTGACAAAGTGGCACACACACACATCACCTTTCTGAAGAGCAGGCTTTGAAGAAACTCTGGAATTACACTGAAGCCACTGGGGGGGCCTCATGCAGCAGCCCTATAGGAAGCTTTCTTCCACCACCCAGTGCAATACAAAGTTACAAATGCCACAAAAAAAAGGATATGATAATACAGGAAACATTACCCATGACAGCAAGGAACATGTTTATACTGTCAAGGTATTACATTACAGTGTGCACTGTCACAGGTGTATGACCTTTCCCAAATCAAAGAACCTATAAAAGCTAGTATATAGGCTTAATCCTGCCTTTTTCAAGCCAATATATGTGAGCTAACTATGCCAAAGGACATCTCTGAAGCATCTTTGAAACATATCAAAACTGTGTGGTTTCCACCCCAGCCTTGTGGCATAGTAACATCAACTTGCTTCCCCTACACATCTTTGCTGTTAATTTTAAAAGGAATTTGCAGCTAGTACTTCCACACCCTTGGGGACCTACCTGCCCTTAACCCACAGCTTCTAGTCACACAAACACATTTCACTTGGGACAATTCCTAAGCGAACACCTTACTACATTTTCAATAACAGCCATACATGCAGAGACCACAGTGGCATAGTCAGTAATCATTAAATGGCAGGAAAACACACACGGACCTCAAGTCATAATCATTAACATAACCTTGGACTAGGTTCCCCACACATACACAGGCATTGCCCCTATTTATTTTATTAACTCCTTCCCACTCTTTACTCAGTCTGCTTGGTTTTATAACTCAGCTAGTTTGGTACAGGACTTTTGTTACATAGATAAAAGGCAGATCTGAGAAGGCTTGATTACGAAAATGCTGATTAAAGAAGTGTACATCCAATATGCTCACTCATTGTTGTAAAAACTGTTTGAACTTATTCCTTTGGGAATTTTTTAGTAATGGAAACTTAAGTTCACGGATTTTTGCAAACTTCATTAGTGTTCTGGTTTATTGGCTCTATTCACCATTTACTTCTTAATTTTAAAAAAGACTCTTGGTGCCAAATTAAATGATGTCAATCAAGGGCGGGGGAAATACTGTACCACAGGGCCGTCTCATAACCAAAGACAAACCTTCCCATGCAGTTAACTCCCCACACACATCCCTCTCCGAACTATCATAAATACAGACCATTTGGGTACTTTCAATTAACACAGCAGCCATCTGCCTTAGAATAAAGATCATTAATAAAATATATAAATGAACAAATCAGCATTTAGAATATTTCTGTAGTGAGACGCTATTATTGAGATTTCCTCTGGCATAGCTAGCTCACATTTATCGGCCTGAGAAAGGCAGGATCAACCCCTATATACTAACTAGCCTTTACAGGATCCTCTTTAATTTTGTTTTTCATCCACGGACATGGAGTCTAAGGATTGTTAATTCTACCAACTACATGGATCATTTTGGCTTTATCTTCAAGTCCAAGAACCTCTCAAACAAGATGTCATATTATGAATGAACCCAACCAAAGGACCTTCAAGGTTTATTGGTTATAAAATGAAAAACTCACGAAGGGACTGTGTCTCTAATTAGACTGGAATAAAGTTCCTCCCAAAGGAATAATTTAACAGGGTCTGCTCTGGCCAGAGGAACACTGTCTCAAGCCAAGGTGAATTTGGAAATGACAGTCAAATGCACCATGACAAAAATGCTTCACATACGTAAACACCTGTAATCAAAATGTAAGGAAAGGCGACCAGTTACTATGCATAAGCTCTGCAAGGTCTTATGAGCCACAAGTCTGTGTGGGATTTTATTGGGTACTTTACCTTCCAGTGGCTCCCACCACTCACAAATGGGCTGGTTTACGCAACATTCTAAGCTGTTCATATGCATTGTATTGTTCCTATCTTTGGAGCTAAAGGGGGTCCACAAAAGACCAATTCACTTACCCAGTCAGTAAATAATAAATAATGGAGAGAAATTTTCTAGAGTCCTGAACTAAATTTTGCTGCACAGAAAAGAAGAATAAAGAATTTTAACTCACAAAGTGGTGCATTTTTTCTTCTAACAACTTTGCTGTCTTATTGTATAAAGTTCACGTGCACTGCAAGCACCAGGAAAAAAGCACCAACATTTAAATGAGAATAGCAAAATAAATATTACAAATTAAGCATTATTATAAACGAAGTGTGTTAAAGTGGCTCCCAACTGAAATGTCATCACATGAAAAGCCAAGGCCGACATGCCAAAAAAAAAAAAAAAACACCAAAAACACAGGAAAAGAGTGAATCTCAAAGATTGCTCTTTTCCTTAAAACTTTTTTTTTTTTTGGTTGGGGGGGCAAGCCTCCCTCCATCCCCTATATGAGAAGCAAGCTCTCCACACAACCTGAACTTATATACACCAATTCTGAGCATGCCATACCTAGCAGAGTAGAGAACAGTCTGAGAAATGCCATTTTAGACTTAGTATAAGACCATTCTTTTGGTCATTCATTTTCCGTAGTAACCTAATACAATTTATAATTTAGATCACACAAACACACATCATATTTGATAGGAAAAAAGGTAGGGAATAGGTTAGGACAGTGCATGCTAATGACTAGAGGACAAAAGATGATTAAGGTAATACACATGCAGAACTAGTTTTAAATAGGAAAATAACCCAGTTGCTAAATTTTAGTACAGAAAATCATGATTTTGATGACAGACTAACAACAGAAGGCACAGCAATGAATAATAAAGTGTAATGATAGTCCTTGGTAAACAGGTTCTAGAGCTCTCAATAGGCGGCAGAGACCGTTTTATACTTGAGACATCCCAGGTAGATATCAAGGTTACATATAATATGGAAAAGGAATTAACAGGAACTATATTTGTTATTATGAAAAATCCCTCTGAAAGACATGATGAATCTTTGCTTGAAGCAAAATGTGATGATCTTGTAGTACTGAGTGAGACAACTTTAATATCAGGGTTGACGATGAATTGGTAACTCTTGCAAAATAATTCCTTATCATCAAGACGACATTCAGGTTTGCTCAAGTTACATGTGCAATACACATATCAAGATGTAAATTTGTCACATTGGTGGTGAAGACCTTTGACTTGGTAAGGGAGTTAATTCATGGTTTGACCACTTCTTTGTCTGCTTTGGCCTACAGTTACTATATATCAGTTCCCCTCCTCCCAGTACTGACCAAAGGGAGTGCTGCAATACTATTATTACTGGGCTTTTTCTCTTATGATTCCATTCAGTTCTTCCATGAGAATGGTGGTGATAATCTCAATGGTTTAGTAGGTGATAACAGGTCCCTATATCCTTGGACCTCAAAAGGCCAGTTTCATTGTGTACACCCTATCCCACTAAGGGAGTGTGAACTACAGCTCAGTCTAGAGAGATGTTTTTTGTAGCAGGAAAGGTGGAAGTTGGAGCATCTTTGCAGGTGTAAAAACTCTGAAATGACTAACCTGAATTATACAAGCATTAGTCTTTGTACTGGACTGAGATATCTCATAAGAAGGCTGCTTATTTACCAGAGACATCAACGCAGCAGTTAACCAATCAGCTATGTTCTTCTAGATGGTGGACAGATTGTGCAAACTCACCTTACCTTAATATTCAGTGGGCCTTATCCACTCACCAGTGTCAACTGGCTGCTAATTTTTTCCTCGGGTATGTCGGCCACTGTAAGATCTGCTTTTCTTCCTTTTGACACCATGTGCACTTCACTAGTTTCTGGCATATCATATTCGTCGTCTTTTTCTTGGTCAAAGTTTGGCATTCCTGATTATGATTAGCTCTTCACTGTGATTACAAGTATGCACTCTTGTCACTTGCAGTGACTTCCAAACACTGAAACTCTTCTTACATTTTGTTTTTTTCGCCCTAAAATTATGGAGGAGGGTCTGGTAACCTAAATCCTGAGGAAACATTCCTTGGACCCCAATGTCTCTGATAATTTCTGCCTTATCTTGAGACTCACTTTTCTGGGTAATATTACTGAGAAAGCTGTCTGTGGACAGCAAGACTCATATGTTACAGTCCAGTGGCTTCATGAAACTACATTACCCTTACTTTTAGTCTTACCAAAGTACTGAAATCACTCTTGTTGGAGTAGTAAAGGATCTCTTGATGGCCAGAGACAAGAGTTATTACTCCTCAGGTCAACAGTGCTGATCTCACTGGTGCAGTCTTCAGTGGTTTGCTTCTCTCTCTCTCTCTCTCTCTCTCTCTCTCTCTCTCTCTCTCAAGTAGAGTTGTTTTGAGCTCAGGCTTTTCTGACCCACAAATTCTAAAGTGTGAACTACAACAGGGCTCAAGCTTGGGTCTTCTGCTGTTCATGATGTTTATGCTTCAGAGGACCTCTTTGGGGGAGATGCTTATCATAACACTGCTGTACTGACACCAAGCTTCCACCCTACTTCCCCTGTGATAAAATGGTGAATGTCTTCCCTTGACGAAAACAAAAAAGCAATCCAGAAATGACTAGTTACTAATTCAGCTGAAACTTGTCACTGCCAAAAAATGAGGCCAGTGCAGTGTATGCTAATTTGAGAGCTTTATCTGCTTTGCCACTTCCATTTTTCATTTTTTACAGTGGCAATAAATGAGAATTTTGTGACAAATGTATGTAATCAGGTTGTGATCTTGGATAAGTAGCTGACACTCAAGGACCGGGATCTGTTAAGGTTAAATCATATAATTTCCATCTTCAAAATATTTCCCTCATCAAGCACCTTATACCTCAAAAGTATCTTTAGTATTTTTTCTTGTGCTCATCTCATCTTTCCTCAGCTACTGGAATGTTCTTTACCTAGGACTTCCTAACATCAAACCTCTGTGGCCAGCCTACTAACAGGTAGATCATATTACCAATATACTGCACCTGTGTTTCACAGTTTGCACTGAATTCTGGTTCATTATCATATTGTTTTGGTGTTATTTTTATTGTCCATGTAAGACCTTCACCGTTACTTGACAGAGATTACACTGACAATACTGTCATTCCCAGGTACTGTATTCTGCACCCAGGGGATCCCAGCTGTTCCCCAAGCTTATCTGCAAAACATCTGATTAACATTCTTTTGCAAACAACTATGGGACACAGAATCAGAGAGAGCCTGACAAAATGTTCTACCTTGATCTGTCTGCACAAACCATTCAAGGCCTACTATTTGAATTGATATTTTGTGATTTATCTGCGTCAGGACTTTTTTTATGGGCTTGCCTCTTATCCAGGTTTTTCAGCAAAGGCATCATTATTTCCCATTGTCATTTATTTTAATTTAAGCATTTTGTATAGTATTTTGATTTACTTTGTATTTACACACGTTAATGTTTTAGCATATTTAAGTATGTATTTACTTATTTATTAAACTTGGCATTTGTTTTCATCCCACCATTACTAGTGCCTGGCATGCCTGTAAAGAGTTACAATAATAATGAAGTTGAAGTTAAATAAGGTCTTGAGAGAATGATGTTAACTAGTGTAGTAAGGCCTTCTCAGATAGTTTTGGCTGCCTCCAGCTCAGGCAACAGGGTTCAGTACCACACTCAGTACTAGTCTTTCTTTCTATCAATTATCTGGACCTGCACCTCAGATGTTGTAAGCAATCAAGCATGTGTACTGATGGCATATTCCTATGGAAAGCAGCCAGGACTGACTCAGGCATTCAAAAAGAAATATGAAAAAAAAAATCAACAGAAAACTAAGGCACTGTGCTTCACTCTTCAACCTTCACCCGTTCACACTCACCTCACATCATTCCCTTCATACATCTGTAAAATCACTCCCACCACTTAATTCACTGCAATAATACATTTAACATATTTTTACAAATAACCAATAAACCAGTCAGCTATCACTTTACATCATTAGCCTTAGCCTCTAAACTACACTTGCCCAACTCCACTTCAGCCATAGCTGGCAGCACCGCTTACTATTCTTATAAGCACTGCTCTTCCAAAATCCACAACTTTTCTCCTAAAGCCACTGGTGGCAGCAACGCCCCTCCATTCCACAGTCTATCTTAAGTCCATTCATTTATCTCCCAAAACACCTTTAGTGACAGCAAAGGATCTCATTTCTATATTCTACCCTATACCAGTTCATCTACCTCCCACAATTCTTCCTCATAAACACTTTGTTAGCAGAAAGACACACTATCTATCCGTATAGTACCGCCACTATTCAAAGGGTTTTCTCTTAATGTCCTCATCCAGCATTACCTTTCACAGTACCTGGAAGCAGCTAAAGCCATGTCTGCACTACTACAACAAATTATGTGCAATAATCCTTCTCCCAACCCTTTGGTGGCAGTAGAGGCTTTTCTTCCTACACTCTGAGTAATGGCCTTTGCTGGCAGTTAAGGCCATACTCTGCTAATACAGTCTACTCTATGCTACAATCCTTTACTCAGCCTCTGAGACTTTTCAAGGTAGCAAAGGTTCCCTACTAATCCTTCAACACTACACTAACTGAAATCTTTGCTATCAAAAAAGGCTTTACACCTATCTTTTTTCTGCCCTCTAATGACTATTTACCTCCACATTCATGTCAGTAAAGCCACTAATAACAGCAAAGATTACCCCCTCTCATTCTTATCTTTTTCGCCAAGTACATATCACCTCAGCACTCTCTTCTGTAAAGCTTTTGGTGATAGCAAAGGCTAACTTCTACTTTTCATCCAATCCACTGTCCCACATTTACAAGATGCTGCATACAGCCTTTGTGGAAAACAAAGACAGCTCTATATCCCTAGTGCCAGCAGTGAAGCAAGAACATGCTACAAATATTTAGGGGGCCAACCCATACTTCCTACTAATGCTATCATTCTGCCAAAGTCAAAATATTATCACACCTAAAATTGTCACCTTTATTACACTTTCTTCTCTCTCTGCTCTCTACATTCCTTATAAAATAATTTGCCCAAATACTCCACAGCTGATGCAGATATATTTTCCATGCTTACATACAATGACACCCCCCTCCCTCAACCACCTACTAAACGTAAACTGCATACTCAAATTCAGCATCTCTTCTACCTAACATTTCACATTTCTTCTGCTTCTTTCTCTTTCTTTAACCCACAAAGGAAGAAAACTCGCATCATCCTTTTCCTCTTCAGATCTCCTTACACCAAAATACCTCCATGTCACAATTCTCTTCTCAGGTAGCATCAAAACAAACGAGAGAATGACAAGAGACACCAACCATAACAAGGTGATTTGGAACCACCTGACTTGAAGAGTTATTTTAGAGCTACACAGGTAAGGCTCACATACATAACACAAGCCGTTATAATTTAAAATGGAAAGGTATGATGATAAAGCAGGTAGGAAGTTTAGGACTTGGAGAGAGAGTGGGATTTTGGATGCAGATCCTGAAGGAGTATAACCACTATACAGAATAGTACATACATAAAGTAGCAGAACGTATTCCAACAACTAAGCCAACATAAGAATGGAAAAAGATTTCGCCAGTAGGGATGACTGCAAGTAGGGGTGCAGACAATAGCTAAGAGGGGGCTGGAATTTACTGGAGAAGAGTGGCAAAGGAAATCAGATATTGGGAACAAATAACTAGAGAGGTTAATAGCATGGGATGAAGCCAAGACAACATGTGGACTGCAGGCTAGAGACGGCCTTCCATACCAGGATTGCTATCAGAGTACAGGAAAAGGGAAAGGGATACAGGAATTATAAGTGAAAGACCTGATCTGGTAATCTAGAAAAGAAGCTGGTGTTAAAATAGGGATAATTAGTATGGCACATAAAATATTGCATGATAACCATAAGAATCAATGAGGGGAAGTTAGAAAAGATTGGGAAGATACTGGAAAAGCCATTTACAAGAGAACAACGGAAGGACATATTATGTGTCCATACTATGCCAAGAAAGTCCAGAAGGTTTAGGATCTTTGCTTGGAAGTGTCTGCATAGGGATTTTTATACCTCAAGCAGACTACATAGTCTTTTCCTCAGTGAGATAGTAAATGTTGCAAGTGTGATGGCGAAGAAAGAGGTAAGTGGGAACATGTTTTGGGAGTGTAATAAATTAGCAGATTTAAAAATTCCCTACAGAGTACTCTGTCAGAAATATTGAGTGAGCAAATGGCTGTATGTAACTAAGAATGTGTATTTTTTTTAGTTGGACAGAGGATCTAAACTGCAATAATAATTGTAAGGTCGAATTAAATTTAATTCTGTTGGCTGCCAAAAAAACAATTGCTAGAAAATGGAAGCCAAAGTCAAAACCAACTGTATTTGAAGTACTGAATATTAAATAAGAAATAAAAGAACTGGACAGAGATCTTTAGAAAAGGGGAGGAGCAAATTATATAGAAATAAACAGAAATTTTAAGAACAATACATGTAGAATGACGTTCAGGAGGAAGAGGAGTGAGGTTTTAAGGAAGGTAGGAATTCAACAATTGTTGTAATGCTGGGCTAATGATAATTACAAATAAGAAAATATGTGGAATGCATAATGTATGTAAATGGAAACAATGTTAAAAAAATATTTCCTTTTCTGTTGATGTATGTTTGCCTACATCTTAACTGATAATTTAATAAAGGTGTCAAAAAAGGAGACATCAACCGTGATCATAATATCATATGTAACCATTTATTTCTCAGCTGAGGATTAATGAACACAGGAAACAAAACTGAACAAATTCACACACTGATGTAGCATCACAAACCTGACACAGAAACCATCTGTAAATCTGGCTCAAATTTAAACAACAAACTCTACTTCTGCAGTTTAAAGCCACGTGCAAAGATTGTCCAGTTCTATGACTGCTGAAGGCTGTCTACTCCAATGCAAAACCAACTCTGTTGTCTCCTCCAACTGACAAATTCTCTTAAAATAAGATCACTGCAGACCTCTTGATCTGTACTATACGTCACTATAACAATAATATAATCACCAAGTACCTCTTTTTTATTTACACTTCTTAAAACATTATTTCCACACCACACAAAGAAACCTCCTTACCATCTACAACTTCAAAGTGAATGGCTTCAGCCCAAGCAAATCAGGCTTCATCAGCCACCTGGCCAATCTGAGAATAACATAAATCCTCCGCAAACCAACTACAATCACTCAAAAAGCAACTGCTCAATCTCGGATATCATAATTACCAGAAAACCCTCTGAAATTCTCAACACTACCATACATGCCCCTAATATTAGTAATTACTACACGTTTACCTTTTCCAAGTAGACCAAGTCACCAAATTCACTACCCACTACTTATAAGAAACAGATGATCTGATCAAAATAATGCATTAAATAACAATCTAAGTTCTTTAGACAGGACAGACTTCTACTAGCTCCCGGCTCCCAACACAGACTACTATATCCTAAAGAATATTCTGCTCAGCCTGCAGACTAAATACCTATCTTGTAAGCCACCGATTTCGAAAACATAAAGAAGCAAGGATAACAAGCTCCTAAATATCCTTAAGCTCAGACAGGAAGTACAGCTGTGTAAGTAAACTTACCATAACAGTAAATGTTTGAATAATTACAGCTACAGTAGCCTTAGCTATGTGGGTTATATCCTGCCAAGGATTTAACAGCAATACAGCTTCCAAAGCTTCAGGGCAGCTTCCATGCACCCAAATCATCAGTCAGCTTGAGCTGACTAAAACGACAGGTTTGGGTGGCAAAACCCTTTGAGCTTTTATGCCAACACAGAGGAGGAGGAAAAGAGCCCTGAAAGGGCAATGCTAGGAACAACAAAATCAAACATTTACACCCTGGAATAAACAACACACCCAAAAACACAGGGGATGGAGGGACTACAATCATTTGAACATCTACTGTTATGGTAAGTTTACTTACACAACTCTACTGTGTTCATAATATTCATTACGGCTGTGGAAGCCTTAGCTACATGAGTAGATTGCATTTGGTTACTAAGTTTGGGAGGTGGAAGGAGGAGTTCCACAGCTCCTGGAGAAAGGTCTTAGCAAAGCCTGATCTAGATCTAGAGATTAAATCAAGCTTATAGTGCTTTGTAAAAGTATGTAGAGAGGACCAAGTTGCTGCTTCTTGAAAACTTCTAGAATCCAGCCCACCTTTTCCAAAAAGCCATAGATGAAGCCAAGGCAACGGTACAGTAGGCCTTGATCCTTCCTGGAATAGTTTTGTTGTAGTAAGACTCCCCCATCTGTGGAATAGACTCCCTCTCCACATCAAGCAGAGTATCTCATTATCCCTTTTTATGTGCAACATGAATTAAAAAAAAAAAATACACCGCTGGGATTCCACCTGTGTCCCTGCTGGACAGGGACTTCGGACGATGAATTGGCTAAACTCTTGGCTAGGCTTATAAGGGCCTCAGGGCCAATAGCCTAGTAACTTCCTATGATCCTATGTGAGTATTACAATATGTAATAGCCTTAGACAAGTTAGGACCAAACTGCTGCTTCTAGAATATTTCTAAAATCCAACCCTTTCCAAAAAGCCATAGATAAAGGCAAGGCCATGGTACAGTGGACCTTAACCCTGCCTGGAACATTTCTGTTGTGGTGACTAACAAATTGTAATGGCCTTAAACAACCACTTGGATATAGTCTGCTTTGATACAGGTTGCCCCTTTTTCTTACTTTCACAAGAAATGAACAAATGATCCAATGATATGAAAGTTTTAATTGTCAATAAAATACCCGAGTTGTTTGTGGACATTCAAGGTATGGAGTATCCTGTCTACCTCATTTTTAGGTTTAGGAAAGAAAACAGGGAGATGGATAGTTTGGCTTAAAGTAAACTTGGATACCACTTTAGGCATAAAAGGAGGATTAATTCTCAAAGAAACCCTGCCCTGTGGAAACAATTAGGGATGACAAACCATAAGAGTTTGCAACTCAGCTACCCTTCTTGCCGAGGTCACAGTAATCAGAAGAATTGTTTTTTATGTTAAGAACTTCAATTTTGACAGGTTAACTGGTTCAAATGGAGCAGTTATCAGCTTCTCTAACGCAAAATTAAGATGCAAGGAAGGGCAACCATTTTTCCTGGTGGCCTCATGCAAAACACCTTTCAAAAACATTTTGACATGAGAATGCACTGAAAGAGGGGGATCCACGAACACAATGAAATGGCAGATACATGAACCTTGATGGAACTGTAAGAAAGACCATTGAATACTAACTCACACAAATATTGTAAAACCAGAGAACAACTATCCTGGAATGGGTACTAGTTATGTTGTTGGCACCAACTACTAGAAAACCTCTTCCATTTGCCAATATAAGATTTTCTACTAGCAGGCTTTCTTACCTCCATTACTACTTGCTGCATATCTCTAGTAAACAGGTTCCTAAAGACAAGACCTTATCATCTAGGCAATTAGCTGAAGTTGTTTGGAGTTGTGGTGCATCAAACACCCCCAAACCTGTGTGAGTAGATCCATTCTATGAGGAGGATTTTGATAATTGCCACTGGCCATTTCCAAAAGAAGGGAGGACAACTGCTGCCTGGGCCAGAAGGGAGCCAGCAAATGATCTTGGGAGGATTCCTTCTGAAACTTCAGAAGCACTCTGAATATCAGATGAAAGCGTGAAAAAGCAAAGAGGAACATTCCTGTCCAAGGGAAAGAAAAGATCATCTGTTTTCCAGGCCCCCTTCTTGAAGTCCTAGAGCAGATTCTTACCAGCTGACTGTTCAAAGATGAGACAAATAGGTCTATGTGAGAAACTTCATACAGGTAGATCAAATCTTAGAAGATCCCCTGATTTAGTTAGCATTTCGGAAGATCTACTCTTGTCCTGATCAACTTGTCTGCCACACAATTTTTGCTCTCATGGATTGTAGCATGCCTGTGGAATGAGACTGCACTGCAAAGCTATCACTGCTAGCCTGCATATGGGGTATGGACAAGGTCCCTTAAATAGTCATTCTAACTTGTTGGACTGTCCTTGGTTTTTGGTCGTTTCAAAATTCTTTTTGGAACCCCTTTATCATTTCTTCTTAAATGTCTGTTTACCTACAATTTGTTGAGACTGTTTATTTTGTTTTTTGCTAAAACTGGTTGAGGGGTAAGGGAATCCCTTGAAAATTTTGGAAAAGTAGGCTGAAAAATCTTAGAGATTTCCTCTATCAATTTATCGCTTTCATCAAACATTCTGATCACCTCTGCAGCAGAGGGGCCAAAAACATTCTCTATCTAAATGAGCATTTAGAATCTCATTTTTATCATCTGAGTGGTTTTGAGAATGCAGCCAGGCAAACCTCCTCCAACAAAGTACCATGCACTGAAAGAAGTATCAACTGAGTCATACACAGACCATAAACTATGAGTAGTGAATTGTACAGTAGAAAAAACTAAATTATTTTAGCAGATTTTTCCTTGCATGAAGATATTGCAGTCATATCATTCCTCAAACTTTCACAGTCAGTCAAAACAAACTTTAACATATGAGCCTGAAAATTCAAAATTCCAAAAATCAAAGTTGTAGAAGCATACACCTTTTCTCAGTACTTAATAATAATCTTCACATCTTTATCAAAAAGAATATGCCTGGAATTAACTAAATGTCTAGCAGCAGTAGGATTAACCAAAGCTACAGCTGCTGGGTGAGGTTTGAGAAGAGTGTTATCTTGAAAGATATAGGAATTTTGTACATCCTATCTGACTTTTTATGGGCAGTTGGCTGACTACCAGGAAAACTGCAGGCAGTAACACAAATATCCTCCAAAACTGAGAGAACTGGTGGAAAAACTGATGGTTACTGGAAATTCCCTGTGTAACAGCTCAATGTTCAAACACTGAAAACACTGACACATTCTGGAATCAGTCTCAGAGAAAGAGCACCCCCCCCCCCCCGAGGAGAATATGAAACAGCTCTCCTCTTAGTCTGAATCAGAAATCTGAGGAGAAAATCCTATATCTGTCCCTTCAAATTAATAATACTCTTGAAATTAGAGAATATGAATGGATATTAAGATTAGTGGCGGACCGTTTGCCTGGCCTTAACTCTGCTGTAAGTCTGAAACCAATTTTAATGAGAATACAACGGATTAAATTATAGATAGATGTATGTGTTTATGTTAGTTCTATTGTTATATTTTTCAATATATATATTTGATTATGTATTTTAGTCATATGATGTTGGCTGCTGTCATGTGACTTGTGGGCTCTTATTTAAAGCAAGTTGTGTTTTGAATGTATTTGTGATAGTATTGAAGAAAGGTTTTTGCCCGAAAGCTTTGCTTGTTTGATAAAGTTTTTATCCAACGTTTTGTGTGTGCCTTCAAATTCCTGCCCAGATTCAGAATCTTGAATCTCTTCTCTTTTACCAGAAACTAGTTTATAAGAAGGATCAATAGCCTGAATTAATCACAGAGTCAGACCCAGCAAATATCTATCCGAAGGAATGTGAGGAGTAGACGTGCATTTAGTTTTCTTTTTCTTCTTGACAGGAAAAATAATGTCAACATCATTATTAATGGTAGCAGCAGCTTCCCGAAGGCTGGGCACAACATTTTGACAAAAAAGGGAAACCTTTACTGTTCCCTCTCTCAGGACTGACAAAAGTGGATCTCTCTTGCCCACTCAAGCATATCACAGGCTAATCTATAATTAATTGGTTAACATGGTACTCAAGCACTAGATCCCCATATGTAGTTAAATGAGATAATACATTCTCTTCAATTTATTCCACAGCTGTTAGTGAACCCCAAAACTCCATTCCCGGACTCCTATTCCACTCCACCCATTCATTAACAATAACCCTGCCTTATTCCATGCAACAAAGATATTCATCTACACTGATGGCATCATGATCTACACATCTGCATCACATGAATCCATCCTAAACGCCTGACCTCAATAAACTACTCTGCATATTTCATGAAAACAATAGCTACTCAACCAAACAAAATCTAGACATGGCTTCATGGCAGAACATTGATTCTTTTTGTAACTGTCACACACAGTTACAATCATAATTAAGATATAGAACTCAGATGTGACAACAACCTAGAGATATTTCAGAAATTTTATGAAAATCTGTATAAATCATCAGACTGTGAAACCAAGAAAAGGCACAAATGGAAGTGTTCATGGATGAGTCAGTCGACTTAATTCTGCCAAGGAAGAAGACGCTCAACAATCAACAGCTAAGAAAGGAGGATATGAAATTAAAACAGTGGTGGAAAATCAAACAACAAGGAAGCCTCGAGGAACAGACAGTGTTCTTGTGGAAATCTGGAAGTTGGGAAGGGAGAAAGTGGTTTTGTTTAATAACATTTTGCAGTGAATATCTGCATCTTGGAAGAAAGCTGTGGTGGCTGTATTAGCCAAAGAATGTAAAGACTCATCAGATTCAGTTTCTTATAGGCCCATTTCAATTTTAAACCACAATTTATGTCTATAATAGATATGTATCAATATGGTTTTGTGGAGGGGAAGCTAACATTTAGCAACAATAATACAACCATGAGGATCCAGAGCGCTGCAGAATGTAAGAAAATACCACTAATGCTGTTGGATCTTGATGCAGAGAAAGCACTCAATAGAATCAGCTAGGATTTCGTGAACAGGGCAATTGTAACATTTGCATTCCGTGATAACATATGGTCAATTAGGATATATGAAGGGTCAGAGGCAAAAATTAATGTGAGAGGATTCCTCTCTGACAAGCTGCGTTTGAGCAGAGGAACAAGGCAGGCGAGTTCTCTTTCTCCTTTATTATTCCCTCGACATTTAGTTAAAGCCAATGGGAAAAAATAAGTAACTCTCAAATTTAAGGATATAAACAGTGTGGCAATCAAGAAAAGTTAGTTTTATTTACAGATGATGTTATTTTATACTTAAAACAGAGGAAAGGATATTTCAATGTTGCTGAACATTTTAGACAGCTTCAAGTCTATCTGGGATATAAAATTAACAGAAATAAAACAAAGGGTATACTGGTAAACTATGTCCCCACAGATGAATTGCTTCAGAAATATCTATATTTATAGGGACATAAGATAAAGTTTTTAGGTGTATGGATTAAAAATGATTTTATTAAGGCAGCTAAGGATATGTGGAAGAAGCTAAAAACATAATAAAAATTGAAAAAAAAACTGGAAGCTCTATATTATGCATATGGATAGCAAAATACAAGTAGTGAAAATGTTTCTAGTTAGCCACTTTATTTTTATATGCAGTTCAGGCATATCTTTTGTGGAACACAACTGATAATGAGCTGAAGGAATTTGGAAAGGGAAAAGGGCAATAGTTGAATGGGTTAAGCTAATTCTCCCCATAGAACAAGGTATCTTAGGTTTGCCTGACTTGTAGAGATACTTTACAGCTACACAGTTAAGGCTCATATACATAACACAAACAGAAGTTTATAACTTAAAGTAAAAAGGAATGATGATGAAACACGGGGGTGTTTGAGAAATAAGCAGAGACTGGGATTTTGGATGTAGGTCCTTATTGAGAACCACCACCACAAAGAATATGATAGTCAAAGCAGCAGGAAGTATTTTAAGAGCTAAGCCAACATGACAATAGAAAAAGGAGATTTTACCAACAGGGATGACTGCAGGTAGGGGAACTGAAAATAGGCAATGGAGGCCTAAAAATTACTGAAGAACATTTACAAAGGAGCCAACGCACTGGGAACAAATAAACAGAGATGGAAAGGTAACAGAGGGGGGATGAGTTCATGCAGAAGTTTCGACTGCAGGATACAGACTCCCTTCCCCACATCAGTGCTACAGACAAACAGAAAGGGTTGGGGAGTGCTAAGTGAAATGCCAGCTCTGATAGAGCTTTTAGGGAGTCAGAACAGAAGCTATTGTTAAAAAGGGATAATTAGTAGGGAATATAAATACTGCATGATAACTACAAGACTCAATTGGAGGAGACTACAAAAGACTGGGAGAGGATGGAAGGGAAGTTTACAAAAGAACATTGAGAGGACATCTGTATGGCTCCCAAGCATGCAACAAAATGCAGACAGTTTAGGATTTTGCTTGGAAGTGTTTCCATAGGGAGAAGATGGAAGGGGAGTTTACAAAAGAACATTGGGAGGACATCTGTATGGCTCCCAAGCAAGCAATAAAATGCAGACAGTTTAGGGCTGCAGCTTGGAAGTGTTTCCATAGGGAGAGGATGGAAGGGGAGTTTACAAAAGAACATTGGGAGGACATCTGTATGGCTCCCAAGCAAGCAACAAAATGCAGACAGTTTAGGATTTTGCTTGGAAGTGTTTCCATAGGGAGAGGATGGAAGGGGAGTTTACAAAAGAATATTGGGAGGACATTTGTATGGCTCCCAAGCAAGCAACAAAATGCAGACAGTTTAGGGCTGCAACTTGGAATTGTTTCCATAGGGAGAGGATGGAAGGGGAGTTTACAAAAGAACATTGGGAGGACATCTGTATGGCTCCCAAGCAAGCAACAAAATGCAGACAGTTTAGGGTTGCAGCTTGGAATCATTTCCATAGGGAGAGGATGGAAGGGGAGTTTACAAAAGAACATTGGGAGGACATCTGTATGGCTCCCAAGCAAGCAACAAAATGCAGAGTTTTTAGGATCTTTGCTTGGAAGTGTTTCCATAGGGAGAAGATGGAAGGGGAGTTTACAAAAGAACATTGGGAGGACATCTGTATGGCTCCCAAGCAAGCAACACACTGCAGAGAGTTTAGGATCTTTGCTTGGAAGTGTTTCCATAGGGAGAAGATGGAAGGGGAGTTTACAAAAGAACATTGGGAGGACATCTGTATGGCTCCCAAGCAAGCAATAAATTGTAGACAGTTTAGGATCTTTGCTTGGAAGTGCTTCCATAGGGAGAGGATGGAAGGGAAGTTTACAAAAGAACATTGGGAGGACATCTGTATGGCTCCCAAGCAAGCAACAAAATGCAGACAGTTTAGGGTTGCAGCTTGGAATCGTTTCCATAGGGAGAGGATAGAAGGGGAGTTTACAAAAGAACATTGGGAGGACATCTGTATGGCTCCCAAGCAAGCAACAAAATGCAGAGTGTTTAGGATTTTGCTTGGAAGTGTTTCCATAGGGAAATGATGGAAGGGGAGTTTACAAAAGAACATTGGGAGGACAACTGCATGGCTCCCAAGCAAGCAACAAAATTGCAGACAGTTTAGGATTTTGCTTGGAAGTGTTTCCATAGGGAGAGGATGGAAGGGGAGTTTACAAAAGAACATTGGGAGGACATCTGTATGGCTCCCAAGCAAGCAAAAAAATGCAGAGAGTTTAGGATTTTGCTTGAAAGTGTTTCCATAGGGATAGGATGGAAGGGGAGTTTACAAAAGAACACTGGGAGGACATTTGTATGGCTCCCAAGCAAGCAACAAAATGCAGACAGTTTAGGGCTGCAACTTGGAATTGTTTCCATAGGGAGAGGATGGAAGGGGAGTTTACAATAGAACATTTGGAGGACATCTGTATGGCTCCCAAGCAAGCAACAAAATGCAGACAGTTTAGGATCTTTGCTTGGAAGTGTTTCCATAGGGAGAGGATGGAAGGGGAGTTTACAAAAGAACGTTGGGAGGACATCTGTATGGCTCCCAAGCAAGCAACAAAATGCAGACAGTTTAGGGTTGCAGCTTGGAATCGTTTCCATAGAGAGAGGATGGAAGGGGAGTTTACAAAAGAACATTGGGAGGACATCTGTATGGCTCCCAAGCAAGCAACACAATGCAGACAGTTTAGGGTTGCAGCTTGGAATCGTTTCCATAGGGAGAGGATGGAAGGGGAGTTTACAAAAGAACATTGGGAGGACATCTGTATGGCTCCCAAGCAAGCAACAAAATGCAGACAGTTTAGGACTGCAGCTTGGAAGTGTTTCCATAGGGAGAGGATGGAAGGGGAGTTTACAAAAGAACATTGGGAGGACATCTGTATGGCTCCCAAGCAAGCAACAAAATGCAGACAGTTTAGGATTTTGCTTGGAAGTGTTTCCATAGGGAGAGGATGGAAGGGGAGTTTACAAAAGAACACTGGGAGGACATTTGTATGGCTCCCAAGCAAGCAACAAAATGCAGACAGTTTAGGGCTGCAACTTGGAATTGTTTCCATAGGGAGAGGATGGAAGGGGAGTTTACAAAAGAACATTGGGAGGACATCTGTATGGCTCCCAAGCAAGCAACAAAATGCAGACAGTTTAGGATCTTTGCTTGGAAGTGTTTCCATAGGGAGAGGATGGAAGGGGAGTTTACAAAAGAACATTGGGAGGACATCTGTATGGCTCCCAAGCAAGCAACAAAATGCAGACAGTTTAGGATCTTTGCTTGGTAGTGTTTCCATAGGGAGAGGATGGAAGGGGAGTTTACAAAAGAACATTGGGAGGACATCTGTATGGCTCCCAAGCAAGCAACAAAATGCAGACAGTTTAGGATCTTTGCTTGGAAGTGTTTCCATAGGGAGAGGATAGAAGGGGAGTTTACAAAAGAACATTGGGAGGACATCTGTACGGCTCCCAAGCAAGCAACAAAATGCAGACAGTTTAGGCTTGCAGCTTGGAATCATTTCCATAGGGAGAGGATGGAAGGGGAGTTTACAAAAGGACATTGGGAGGACATCTGTATGGCTCCCAAGCAAGCAACAAAATGCAGACAGTTTAGGGTTGCAGCTTGGAATCGTTTCCATAGGGAGAGGATGGAAGGGGAGTTTACAAAAGAACATTGGGAGGACATCTGTATGGCTCCCAAGCAAGCAACAAAATGCAGACAGTTTAGGATTGCAGCTTGGAAGTGTTTCCATAGGGAAATGATGGAAGGGGAGTTTACAAAAGAACATTGGGAGGACATCTGCATGGCTCCCAAGCAAGCAACAAAATTGCAGACAGTTTAGGATTTTGCTTGGAAGTGTTTCCATAGGGAGAGGATGGAAGGGGAGTTTACAAAAGAACATTGGGAGGATGTCTGTATGGCTCCCAAGCAAGCAACAAAATGCAGGCAGTTTAGGATTTTGCTTGGAAGTGTTTCCATAGGGAGAGGATGGAAGGGGAGTTTACAAAAGAACATTGGGAGGACATCTGTATGGCTCCCAAGCAAGCAACAAAATGCAGAGAGTTTAGGATTTTGCTTGGAAGTGTTTCCATAGGGAGAGGATGGAAGGGGAGTTTACAAAAGAACATTGGGAGGACATCTGTATGGCTCCCAAGCAAGCAACAAAATGCAGACAGTTTAGGACTGCAGCTTGGAAGTGTTTCCATTGGGAGAGGATGGAAGGGGAGTTTACAAAAGAACATTGGGAGGGCATCTGTATGGCTCCCAAGCAAGCAACAAAATACAGACAGTTTAGGATTGCAGCTTGGAAGTGTTTCCATAGGGAGAGGATGGAAGGGGAGTTTACAAAAGAACATTGGGAGGACATCTGTATGGCTCCCAAGCAAGCAACAAAATGCAGACAGTTTAGGGTTGCAGCTTGGAATCGTTTCCATAGGGAGAGGATGGAAGGGGAGTTTACAAAAGGACATTGGGAGGACATCTGTATGGCTCCCAAGCAAGCAACAAAATGCAGTGTGTTTAGGATTTTGCTTGGAAGTGTTTCCATAGGGAAATGTTGGAAGGGGAGTTTACAAAAGGACATTGGGAGGACATCTGCATGGCTCCCAAGCTAGCAACAAAATGCAGACAGTTTAGGATTTTGCTTGGAAGTGTTTCCATAAGGAGAGGATGGAAGGGGAGTTTACAAAAGAACATTGGGAGGACATCTGTATGGCTCCCAAGCAAGCAACAAAATGCAGACAGTTTAGGATTTTGCTTGGAAGTGTTTCCATAGGGAGAGGATGGAAGGGGAGTTTACAAAAGAACATTGGGAGGACATCTGTATGGCTCCCAAGCAAGCAACAAAATGCAGACAGTTTAGGATTTTGCTTGGAAGTGTTTCCATAGGTATTTTTATACGTCAAGCAGACCACATAAGGCAGTTAGCAAATGCTGGATGTATGATGAGAAATGCAGAGGTAAGTGGGAGCTTGTTTTTGAGAGTGTAACAAGTTAGCAAATTCCTACACACTACTTTGTCAGAAATGTTGCTGGAGCAAATGGCTGTGACTAAGGAAATGATTCTTTTGAGCTGGGACACATGATACGAGTGCCTAGATATAGTAAGATCTTACTAAGTTTAATGCTATTGGCTGCCAAAAACAATTCCTGAAAAATGAAAATGAAAATTTAAACCACCTATAACTGAAGTACTGAATATCGCAAAGGAGACAGAAGATATGGAGGTGGGATCTTCAGAAAAGGGAAGTAGCAAATTACATAGAAATAAATGGAATTTGTGGGAACAATATGTGCACAATGGTCACGAAGAGGAGTGAGGTTTAAGGGAAGGCAGGAACTGAACAATTAATAAAATGATGGAATGAATCATAATTGCTAAAAAGAAAATATATATATATATATATATATATATATATATATATATATATATGCCTACTGAATGAAAACAATGGAAATGTCACTGTGTTTTTTCTTTCTAATGTATGAACACCTATGTCATTATGGAAATTGTGATTTATTAAAGATATTTAACAAAAAGAGTGAAAAACTGGGAGCAAAAAATGTGACATCAAGTCGATGTTCTTGAATACTCTGTACTGGCAGCTGTAAAGCACAAAGCATTTACTGTAAAAGCACTACTGAATTTTCCACTGACAAATTCAATGTAATCATACATTCAAAACTTGTTTGCAAATCTGCAGTTGTCTTTCTCTATCTCCATGGCAAATATTGGTCTGCTCAAAATATTTTTGTAAATCTGAATTGTACTGTATTTCCCTATCTGCTTTACTAACTCATGTGAGACCTCTAAATGCGGGATGTAGTAAACTGTTCTTATAGGCCCAGGTTGTGGCTCAAACAGGTATGATGACCAGCCCATCTACCTGGTTATCAAATGTCAATTAATTAAATACATACAAAAAATCAATAAAATGAGCATTTTTGCAGGAGGCAAGCCCCCACACACTCCCTCCCTGTCATAGGGCTGCATCCTCCACATCTCCACCACTAATACATAACAACTCTTAGGTTGCTGCTTCTTGGGAAAAGAAGCAATCCCTGGTGTACTGCTACCTCATTCTACCATTTTGCTCACTGGGATGCAGCAGGAAAAGTCATTCAAACCCCCACCCCAGAGGGAAACCCTCATCAGCTGCTCACGCCGTTCTTTTCTACTCATCACGTCTAGTGCTTTAGCTGCTATTCAGACTCTGTCCATTTGGGGAGGAGTCACAGCACGTAGCATTACCTTGGGTTTTTGTCATATTTATTAGATGACTTTAACTTGTCTCCATGCTGTTCTTTATTATCAGAAAACCATGGTCTAGCCCTGGCTACCCTGTTAGATATTATGCTGTCCTTAGTTTTTTCTAAGTTTCCCTTTAGGTACCCCTTTTCCTTAAGATGTTCATTTAACACATCAACTTCTTTGTGAAACTCATTATCTGAGCTGTTAACAATGATGACAACAAACCCAAGGTAATGCTACGTTATACTAATAATGTGTATGGGATGTGTGATATTATTAAGCAGAATTGGAAGATATTAAGAAGTGACAATCACCTGAAAGATATTTCATATGAGAAACCTAGATTTACCTACAAGTGAAATAGTAATATAAAAGACATGTTATGCACAGAACCTAGGCTAAAAAATAAGGTGGGTATGCAGAATTAAGATGGATTATACAATTGGCTGCTGACAACTCACCTGGGTTAAATAGTTCTGTACCTTTAAAACCAGCCTTAAAGAAAAGGTAGGTCTAGTATAGAACGTAATTGGTTGCTTTTAAAATTGTTTTAATATTTAAAGACTGTAATGGTTACATGAAGTTTGTCTGATGACGTTTTTTTTAACCTGAAAGCACTTACATTTTATAATAAAAGATTTTGGCCAGTTTGGACTCTTGTTTCATTTTTGGATTTGTTTCTACAATGTAAGAAACTGCAATTTTAAGGACAGCCCTCAACTCACACCAATACAAAAATACATGCACAGACTCTGAACCCTACAGACATCATCCTTTAGTCCAATTTGACATAGGAGGGTGTTCACCCCAACACTAATGCTGTAAAATCTTGTTCACTTCTTATACCTTCCAGCTTTATGTTATGTTTTAGTACTTACGTTGCAGTACAGCCCTGTCAGTGCCACTCAGGTAAAACTGTCCATTTATAAGATATGGGATAGAGTTCTCAGATGAAAAGACCACACTAGTGCTATGGTAGATGAGTTATTAACTGAGGATGCTTCATTACATTTTCTTACTTCATGGCTGGTGATGTGTTTGGAAAGATGCAACTAAGTTTGACATTTCCCAATGATGTAGTTTTGAAGTTTTCACGAACAAAATGGAAGACGTACATCACACAACTCATAATACAAATCCTAAAAACTAAATCCTGTCTCTCCCACCATCCATCCTTTCACACACTCACATTCATTAATTAATTCATTCTCTAATGCCCACATTATCCTATTTAGAGCCTACAGGCATAAGGGAGGCAGAGTCTATCATAGCAAAGAACAGGGACAACATATAGATCCAACCAATCCTGGATGGTATGCTGATCTAGTAACTGAAATTTACTTTTAATTAGCTGCAAAGTTACCATGAAATTTAGAGAACATGGCCTAAAGCCTCTAATGACTATACATTTCTCACAGAGAATGCATCATCAATTGACCTACTTTTTCTGTTTTTCCTATTAGAGCACTATACTATCTCTTTTAAGACTGAATAATTAACTGTTCCTTCACACAGTTAGGCCAAGAAATTCACAGCAGTGCATGATGAAACAGCCACATTGCCCCTTTATGTATTCTCAGCTTAAATTCCTTTAGCTGAAACAAATGTTTGATTCTGCTGTTCATCTGTTTTATTGAAACACCCAGAGGAAGCATTATAGGATCAGTGTGGTGTCAAGGTCACAGGTTAAAACCAGTAGGAATGACAGTAAAACAAACCTCTTTTGTATACACCAAGGGGTTTAACTCAGTTACTTAAAATGCCATAAACATAAATTTTCTTCCATCTCTGTGACGTACCATGATTGATGGCTTCAGAATGCAGTCACTAAGCTGCTGTCTCTCTACCACATATAATCAATGCACCACTGACCAGAAATTTCGAACAAGTGCAACAACCAAGCTGCCTCTATATGCTGTTACAGTTATGTTTTCTTTAGTGCAGTCAAAAAATGCTCATGGGAGCTTGATTTACTTAAGAAACGACTGCATAGTCTGTATGTAAATTACAGCATCTCCCTGCTAATGCAATACAGCAAGATTGGAGTGTCTTATCAAGCATAAACTAGTTTTGGACAATCGTAAGGATAACAGTAGGATGCAGATTATGCAGAAAACATATGCCTTCTCCTTTCCTAACAAATATATTAGCAATGGCACTTGCGATGTAACTATAAACCTCACAAATGTCACAAAATTGTGAAAATACATGGTTAATGCCAAATTATTCAAGTAAAATTTCTTCAGCAAAAGTATCCATTCTCCTTGGGCAATGCAATTCCACTGTCAGCAACTGGTAGTACAAAATGTGCCTCACAGAAGATTAATAACTCATGGAACAGCATCACAGTCTGCTCGCTCTCCTCCTCAATACCCCCCCAGTTAACTCTGAGTGCTGAGAATAACTTATAGTGTTCATAAAGTGGATTAGAGTGCTTTGAAGAAGAAAAAAAAAGGAAGTAAGTTAGCAAAGTCAAGTTACTGGACCGGGAATGCACAGCGACTTCAAAGGTGAGTGTCAGGAATATGGCAGAACCCCACAATACAAATCACAATGCAGATACCCAGGATGCTCAATCTGCAGTACCTCTGGCAGCTACCCTAAGGGAGACCAGAGGTATGAGGAAGACACTGCAGACATATATCAAGAAGACAGATGTAAATTTTTCAAGAGATGACATCTACCTTCAATTCTCAGTCAGACGTTTGCAACAGTTGGGGAAAGAGGGGTCAGAACTAAAAGTCCATATGGATGCATCAGAAGCAAGACAGGATTATATGGAGGCAAATGTTACAGAATATCAAGATAGGGCCTGTGGAATGAATATTAGGTTAGAAGGAACTCCTGAGCAGTTGGAGGGTCAGAAATACTCTGGTTTTGTTCAAGAATGTTGGCTAAATGGACAGGTTGATTGCAGCTGACATTTTGATTGATATGCCATGGAATCCTCAGTGGGTAGAAGCTGGTCTGCTGAAACATTATTGTAAAGTTTGAGACCTATGTTTGTAATGAAAGAATCTTTTCACAGCTTTGGAAACCCAGTAACAAATATTTTTGGGCAGAGAAGAGAGTATCTGCTGAGCAGAATTACTCTCCAACTACTAGAAGACTGCAGACAAGTTTTGTACCAGTTAATAAATTAAGTACATCCTTAAATACAAACTGTAAATGTCTTTACCCTGCCACATTACTAATCTTATCCCCAGGCAAGATGAGGACATTTACAGATCCAGTAGAAGGAAGGAAGGAGTTTTTGAGGCTTACATCAAGTCAAACAGAAGGCCAACCAGAGCAAACCGTAAATGTCTAGAAGAGGGGTTCTCCAGCAAATTAGCAAGAAAGGGAATACCTCAGTTGTGAGGAAGAAATTACATTTTCCCTATTTTCAGGCATAAATCTGGCATAAGAGAAAGAGAGAGAGTTGCCTTTTTACCAATCATGCCACTTCAAGAGAAACTGAGGGTTAAACTGTCCCTATATTGCTAGCAAAAGATAGCAAATCCTTGGTCATCTGTGTAACTTTTGCTCTTTTATGTTTGAGGGGGACAATCTAATCCACTGACTGCCTACAAGACTAGGAGGATGAAGTTTAATAAAATAGGGATCATTTTAAACAGTTGGATATAATATGATAAACTTAGATGTGAGCATTGCTAAGCCATGGTGGTGCAGCGGTAGCGTTGTCACCTCACAGCAAGAGGTTTTCCCGTTCAATTCTCGGCTGGAGCACCTTCTGTGTCTGCATGTCCTCCCCGCGGTCGAGTGGTGTTCGAAAGACATGCATGAATGGGTGTGCCTTCATTGAAGGTTGGGCATTGGGCTGGCACCTCAGCACCGTAAAAATCTACTGCCAGTCATTAGAGGACCGAAGTTCCGCTGTGGCGACCCCTAACCGGGAAAAGCCGAAAGAAGAAGAAGATGTGAGCATTGCCAAAATGTTTGATGGCTCTGCTAAGATAAGCATTTATAGGAAACCTTGTAAGAACAATTTACTCCATCGTACTAGTATGCACCCCAGTTTTATATACAAACATGTACTTAAGTTCAGTTTACCAGGTTCTCTAGACTTAATGATGAATGTTATTTGCAGGAAGGGTTTCGTCTTTTAGAGAATGATTTTATTTGTAGAGGATATTCAACCAGTGAGGTCATATCTACTCTCAGAGAGGTCCAAAGAGAGAGAGTAGGAAGTGCTAAACCTTATTTTAATACGAATATTGGATTGGCTTGTCAACTGAGCCCACGGATAACAGGACTGTTGATCATTTTAGTGTTGGAGTGGGTTGCACTCAGGTAGTGTCTGAGACCTCATCCAATAGTACTGCTTGTACAGGTCTTTTGACAAATGGGAATCACCAAGCATTGGGATACATATGCAGAGACAGAAAGGTTAGGATGAGACCTCATTTAAATACTGCTAATCAATTGGATGAAACACAGTATGGTTTTACCTATACCAGAATACCGTTGACTTATTCTAGTGATATAAATGTAGTTTGTGATATCTTAACCTAGGATTTATTTTAAAAATAGTAGGTCGGTGAAGAGGTGATTATGTCATATATATAAAACAATCCAGCAAAAGATTTTCAGCTCGGACTAGTACTTTTCCATGTGGTTCTTGCACATCTTGCAAGTTTATTTCAGGTAAGAATTTCTTTGTGCATCTAGATACCAATACACGTTATACCCCTGATTTATATGCCACCTGTAGAAGTACAGAACTTATTTACCTAGCATTTTGTATGATCTGCACATGTTTTTATGTAGGCAAAACAAACAGATAATTAAGACAGCGTATATTTGAACACTCCAGCGATATACAGAAAGGTAAATTTACCAATGCCTTAGCTAAACATATTAGCATATATGGACAATCACACAGGTTTAAATTTTTGGTTTTGCAATTGATGAACAAGGATATAAGGGGAGGTGATTTTAATAACACCACTGAAGTAGCTGAAATGCAATGGATCATCAGACTGCAAGCAGACAAATGATCTGGGTTAAATGAGATGGTGCCCTTAAAACTGGCATTTAGGTCATGTGATTTTTATTAATTGTTTTTTATTACCAGCTGTCTTGTAAATTTGTAATTTTAATCAATCAGAAGGTGTGTAAATACATTATTTGTGTTTTGGTCTGTATTCTGATCTGATGAAGTGCCTTTAAGGCATGAAACCTTATCATTTGTTTGTTTATATGTGAATTTAAGTTGGATTTTATCGTTTTTAAGCCATGTTGATTTGGTCTGTTTTGCCTTGTTGAAAATGAATGCAGGCATCTTTCACAATCTTTACTATACCTACTCTCCCTGATGCTCTACTACCTGGAAATGTTATATTATGTGTAAACAAATTTCACTGCAAATACTGTTTCTGCATACATTTTACAGCTAATGCTTCAGGAGCTTTATTCTGAGGCTTCCGCTGAAAAAGGGTTACTTGTTGTCTAACCAGACTTTCCAGTAAACAAATACTAATCAATGAATGAATGAATAAATAAATAAAAAGGCCATAGAAGTCATCAGTGACATTGCATTGTCTTTCTGGAAAACAACTAAATTTCCTATTGTTTGTTCCAGCAGTGCAAGCGTCTTGCTGCTCCCTTAACCCCTTCTAATGAGTTCAGAGAATTAAGGGGAGATGGCTCCCTCCCTTACTGACAAGTACACATTAAGAGACAATGTTTTTATCATACCTACTATCTCCCCTATTCTGAGAAATGGTGAGTTATGTAACACTCTCACGCTGGCAGGCTGGTGATGCAGTTCTATGCAAACATGATTCTCTGAATATATTTAAGGGGAATAGTTAGTAAAACACTACAACTCTTTCTCTTCAAGAGATGCCTTGTTAAAAACTTGTTCTATAAAAAGCAGCAGTCTTCAGAGTCACCATCCTGAATGATTTTGTGTTCACAAACTTCTTCATATCTGAAAGTCTTGAGGTTTTGCTCCTGACTGGAGTAAAAAAAAAACACTGATCTTACCTCACTGACAATGTACTGCCTTTTTATTAACAACACCCAGCGACTATAAGACCTAATGTGGAAATGTCTGATGAAGAATCTGCATTTCAGGTTTCTGAGCACATACTGTATTGCTTTTAAATTCACGTCTGAATATATTACTTGCCATACAGAAACAGGATGGTGAAATTTGGAAACTGTACCCTTTGTCAAGTCTTGACTTTCTCACAAAGAAGCAAGAGCTCCTAATTTCTTAAAGACAAACAAACCAGTAAAAGAAACAAAAGGCACTGAATCGCCATAGAAAAGAAAGAAAAAAATAAATAACAATGAACAGTAAGCACTTTTCATCTCATAATGCAAGTCACTGCAGGACTGGAGACTTTATCAGACAAAGTGTAACAAAAATCATTTGCCTATGTCTGAAGTGATAATTCAACAAAGGTGTTTGGAAAAATAAAAGATGCGCTGAGCATCAAATCATGTGAACAAATCTCTCTACCAATTTCTTAAGTCGACACACAAAATAAATAGAGCTATGTAATCCATTACCATGGCAAGTACATAACTTAAACTCCCAGATATAGTCTAGATAATCTAAATAATCCTCTCTCTTGCAACATATAGCACTTTCAACAGCACAGTCAAGTATAAAATGGTTAGTACGTAATAGAAAAGAAAACACCAAGTAAATCCAAAAGATGGAATGGAGTCCACTGGCAAGTATGTACCAACGCAAAATGGTAAAAACAGTCCTTTATAAGAATAGAAACGATTATCAGTATTGAATACTGATAATCGTTTCTATGCTAGTGAAGGACTGTTTTTTTACCATTATGCGTTGGTACATACTTGCCAGTGGACTCCATTCCATCTTTTGGATTAACCAAGTATAAAATGATGCCATTTTTTTAACATTCATTAGAGTATTTACATAAGGCATCCAAATGGTACAATTTTTGACGGCACAATGCTACTCATACATTCTATTTTTTATTCTACTTGTAGTATTGCCCACATAAAATTTGTCACATGCTATGCAAGTAATTAAACAAATCACAGAAGTGGAATTACAAGTAAAATAATGTAAAGTTGTACAAGTCATACTATAAGTGTTGTCACAAAACACATTAGGGTTCCCTAAAACGTATCTGTATATATCGCAACTATTGCATGCGTATTTGCCCTTCTTATTGAAAACCAATACTGTGTGATCTTTTAAATTCCCTCTACTACAAGGTATAAATGATAGTTCATCACTCAATTTGCATGATAATGGTGAGTCAGTGTCTATTGTTTCTTTTGCAGTGTTAAGCCTTGATTTAGTAAAAGACCAATAACTGCGATATGTACAGTTACTTTGGTAAAAGAAAAAAAAATAGGGAAGGTGATGTACACACTTCTGTAAATGAAAACCTTGTTTTTCCTTCTTTTCTAAGTCTAAAATATAAGCCTGTTAATTCAATAAAATAATCTTGTTTAAGACAGCAGTTGACAGTCTTACTCTGAAATTTCTTGGAGTCTGTTCTGACCCATACAAGTTTCCTGTAAACCACCCAGTCATGCCCACTATAAAATGGTGGAAGCAGAATACGTGGGGCACAGCTGTCCTTGATGAAGCGTCTACAGCATCATAAGCACAATTATTGTACTGAACTCCAATTTTATCCACTGCAGCCATTAATGTTTCTCAGCTACTGCCAATATTACTACTTTTACAAATTTACATTTTTTCCTGGTTTTACACAACGTGATAAGTAAGGTACTAGATATTTTTTGCTGTACTTCCACAGGATCTCAGAATCTGTATCAAATAGTAAAACCACCAAAGGAACAACGCCTTACCACTCTGACACTGACACAGATAATAGCAGTTTCCTCCTAACAGGATCTGCCTCAAGTGGATTGTATAAATTTTGCCTGTCTAAAGAAAACCAACAGGACATCTGGGTAGACATTTTTTTAACTGGTGTGTGTCAGTGTGGATGCTAGTTATCAGGTTTCAAAATACCCTTGAAAATATCATGAAGTAATAACACTGCCCACTCTGGATCTAGGGGTCTCATCATCTATGAATATTACATGGAGTTGACAGGTCCCCTTAAGGCCATATGAAAAGGTCTCCCATAAGTTTAAAGTCTAAAGAAAAAATATCTACTGAAGGCTTGGATGAAAAGGTTTTCATTACCAGATTCATGCAGAAGTTCTTCACTTTACTAGATGAGTCCAGAGGAGGACTTTTTTTTCTTTTCATCTTCTTAAACCTGCTCAGGTTATCAGCAAAAATCCTTGTCTGTATTCTATGTATAGACTGATGTTGATCCAACAAGGCCCTGCTGTTTCATTTGATTTCCTGCACTGCACTGAAATACACTCTTACAAACATTTTATAGTCAAAGGAAAGCTGCATGACACCAGCATCCAATTAGATAATATAATGGTAGATTTAGCTTGAATAAATATTCTTGAAGTGCAAGGTTCACCCACAATTTCAAGGCCGCGATCAAACACAATGCCAACAGACAACAAAACATGCACATATGAAGATGCTGCAAGCTCATCTTTTGACAGCACAAAAGTTACATAAGAGAATTTTGGCACTTTTGACAACAATGTAATATCCAAGTTTCTTGCAGTCATTTGAATCCCAGTATCCTCTCTTTGTGGCCATATAAGAGCTGGCAGATGCTTGTTTTTAAGGTCTTTGGCTGCTTCTTTTGATGAGTCGACATTGTTAATATCAGTCTTATCCTTCTTCCTCTTGTTTTATCAGGCTCCCAGCTACCCGTTTCGTAAAAGGAGATGAAATAATGAAAATGTAGTCACTGCAGTAACTAAAAGGGCTAATAGCCTGTGACTATCACAGTCAACATTTTATTATCTTCTGATTAAAGAGAAACAATAAATGGTCAGGAACACAAGGCACTGCAGAAACATTCTACACTGATGATGTTGAAAGCATAGCAGTGACAATATCAACAGATGAACTATTCTTAGGAATGCTGGCTATATAATAAGGGGTTATTTATTAAACCTCCAGGGTTCCAAAAATTGCTGGTGGGAAACCAGCTGTGGTCTTCAAAAGAAAATTATCATTCATGAAAAGTAAAAAGAACTAAGGTAAGTAATCCTAAATTGTCAATGGCCTTCCTCAAGTAAGATGAGAAGTATCTGTTGAAAAGGAGCACATTTCTGCATTTCCAGATTGTACAAGACTCTCTTTGTTATTCATTATCTCATGGCAGCCGCAGACCGGCTTCCTATAAATCCAGACTTGGTCAAGGATGTGCAAGGGAAGATGCCCAAGATTTGAAATGAAGAAAGATAAGGTAAAAAAGAGAAGTTTAAAAAACATAAATTTGGAGTTAAAGTTTAAATCAAACATTAAATTCTGTGCAGGTCATAGTTATATAAGTTATTGGTGGGGCAGCTATTAGATAAACTTGAATTCCTATAATTATTTTTGGTTTATATTAGATTTTTAAAGCAGGAAACAAAGATTTAGCAGCTATGAGTTAGTGATCTACATATGGTTTAACAACCCTTTTATTATCTATAGGGTGTTCTTCCAGTGTGATATAGGAACTGCAAAAAGAATTACATGTGTAGAACCTAGTAAACATGTTATTTATTTTGTGCCTGCACATTTAGTCTTACAGTTATAGTATATATTGCCAGAGTGACTGAACCTTAGCAAACCCAATAAACAAAAAAAAAGACCAAAATCTGCTACTATGTGCTTGGACTCAAACTCATCTCCTTATTTTGAAATTTCATTTTCAATAGTACGTGGTTAGATTTGTAGCTATAAAGTACTTTTACTCGTTTTAACTCTACCAACTCTCTTCAGTTTTCTTATTACTACACAAGTGCTTCTAGTGTTTATATTTTTTTATCCATTTCTATATTACTTTAAGGGTTTAATAGTATGTTTTTGTATTAAATCTAAATGAATGTTTGGTCATCCCAGTTCTGTGATGCAGAGAAATGTAGTCCTTACTGTGACCCAGGTACCTACTACTGTTCAGTTAGTAGCCATATCATTGAACAAGCGGGGGGGGGGGTATGCAATTTCTGTGGTGGACACTGGAGAAGGCACCACCTGTGCCATGTGGGGAGGGGCTGTGCTGCTTGGAGGGAGGCAGCTCACAAAAGTGGGGGGACATTCTCCACAGACAGCATACTGCATCCCCTTCCCCAGTGCTTCATTGGGTTAGTGCTGGAGAGAAAAGAAATTCCTCCTGATGGCTGTTGCCCTTCCCCATCAATCCCTGCCTTGGTGATGAGGAACAAATGGGCCATGTAACAGAGGATGGGTCTGATTACTAATAGGCAGGTGGCAGAAAGAGTGGCAAAAATAAATGAATAAAAATAAAAATGAATATTTGCTAGGAATGCTATTAAAACTTTTGAAGGCAAGTATGACAATATTTTATCTTATGATACTGTAATGAGGGTTTAGTGACATACCTTGGTATTACATTACAGATATATTTATGAGGTTTGTATTCTAATATAAGAATACAACACAGCCAGAAAAGGAAATAGTGAATCTGCCTAAGTACTACAGCTGCCACTTTCCCCTTCCATAACAACACTACAGGATGTCTAAACAGATAGAGCCTTAAGCTGTTATAGACTCAACCATCCATCCTGGCACCTGTTCTATTTGCTGACAATCTTCTCCATGATTATTTCCTCATACCTTGGTTATTTTATTTATTTTATTTTATTTATTTTACATTTGTTGACCGGGAGAATCCGACTGGATATATGTCCATTTTCAGCGGAGGCCCGGGGAGAAAAGCTCCACATATAGAGTAAAATTACATACAGGGTAAGATAGGTACATATTAATACATTATTGTAATAACCAACATAGTTGCAAGATAGCATCCATAGACAAGACATAATTAGGAGAAGATGGGCACAGGCAAAGAGAAATTTACTTATACTAGATAGTCTAACTAGATAATGAGGGGGAAAGGAGTTAGGAAGTATAGAGCAGGTTGCAAGATTTATTATAGGGGTAATAGAGAAGATCCGGAGAGTACAACAGGAAGGAGATTAGTTGATAGATGAGAAAAGGCAGTAGGCAAAGTAGAAAAATGTTAATCTGGATATGAGCATTGGCAAAGCCAGTGAGACTGGAGATGGTGTGTAAGACTTTTTTTGAATTGGGGTAGGGAGGTAATGGTGGTAATAATAGGTGGGAGGGAGTTCCATAACTTACCAATGGAGTTAGCAAATAATGCATCTCCTCCAGAGTTGAAGGATTTGACTGTTTGAATGAGTGTTCTACACGAGGACCGAAGACTATTTAGATTGGTGTATGGTATGATTAATTTACCCAGTGCTGGGGACTTTTCAGGGTGTTTGAGTATTTTGAATGCCTCAATGAGTTGGTTTAGTTGAAGAAGGTTTGGGAGTTCTAACCAGCCAAGATATTTTAGGTTAATACAATGATGAGTTCTATATGGTTTGCCAGTTGCAAATCTGGCTATATGGTTATAGGAGCATGATAGTTTATTTAGGTCTGATTTGTTAAGGTTGGTAAACAGTGATAGAAGGGTAGAGAGTAAATGCATTTGGTGTTAGAAAGGATTTGATTCTATATAGTGACCCCAGTTTCTTGTTAACGGTCTTAATGGTTTGATTAATATGGATGTCGAATTTGAGTTTATTATCAATGGTCACTCCTAATAGTTTCTCAGAAAGGCCTGGGGAGATAATTGTCCCATTATTGGATTGTATGGTAAAGGCAGTGTTTGGGAGTTTTTGGGTAGGATGGAAGAGTAATAATTTGGTTTTCTTTGGATTCAGAATTAGAGCTAGCCACTTCTCTATTGCTGTGAAACAGCTTTGGGTGTTAGATAGTAGTTTGTCAAGGGATTTGTCAGAACATATTAATGTCGAGTCATCGGCATATTGAATACAGGTGGCCTCAGGGATAACTTTATGAAGGTCATTAATAAAGACTGAAAAGAGAAGTGGACCCAGTATGGACCCTGTGGAACTCCAATGGTATTTGGAAGGAGGTTGGAGAGCTTATTTTGCCAAAGTACTGCTTGCTTCCTACCAGAGAGATAGGCCTGAAACCAGTCTAGGGTTAAGTTATCCAGGTGGAGGTTTCTTAGGGTATCATGGAGTAGTCGGTGGTTTACCATGTCAAAGGCCTTTGATAAGTCTAGAAAGAGTGCAGAAGATATATTTTTATTGTTCCGGTTTTTGTTTATTATATCAGTAGTAGTGCTGTGATTGGGTCTAAAGCCATGTTGAGAGTTGGTGAGGAGATTGTTCTGGGTAAGATAGTGAATGAGTTGTTTGTGTAGGCATTTTTCCATGATTTTGGCTAGTGGTGACATTATGGCTATAGGTCGGTAGTTTGATAAGTCAGTGGATGCTTTGTGAAGTGGGATTACATATGATATTTTCCATATTGAGGGAATTATAGATTGAATTAATAAGTATAGAGATGGGGTAAGCTATGTCTTCTGCAGTTATTTGTAAGTATTCAGCTGGCAGGAGGTCTGCAGAGGGGGTGCCTGGTTTAAGTTTTTGAAGTAAGGATCTAATGGAGGAAGTGGAGACTGGTTGTAGGTGGAAGGTCTGAAGGGTTTTTGGAGTAAGTTCTGTAGCAGTGGAGGCTATGGTGGATAGTTGGTTAGCTAAGGTTTGGATAGTATCCGTGAAGAAAGTGTTAAAGGTATTGGCTACTTCTTCAGGGTTTTTATCTGCTATAATTTCTGGGGTAGGAGTGGAGGATTTCCCAGGATGGAGAAGTTTATTTAGACCTACCCAAAATTTTTGAGGGTTGTTTTGATGTTTATTTTGAAGTTGGCAGTAGTAGTTTCTTTTGTCTATTAGTATGGCTTTTTTTGTCATATTTCTTTGTTGCTGAAATTTAAATTTTTCCCAGGATTTGTTTCTGAGTTTTATTTTAGATTTTGTTTCTTTGTGTCAAGGTGTAATATTTGTTTTAGTTTTGATTAGTCTTTTGGCAAGAGTGGAGCATTAAGTATGGTTAGGAAAGTGGTATTAAATTTAGAAACTGCCTCTTCTAGGGAGGTACTTCAGAGTTGCCCAGTTACAGGATCTAAGTTCCATTTTAAACTAGGTCAAAATTTTTCTTATTTCTAATAGACTTGGAGGTATAGGACTACCTGTTTTATTTTTCCTTATATATGTTATAAGGGTGATCGCTGAGTTCATTTGGGAGGGTCCCAGATGTATACATTTGGGGTTGACTGTTTATGAGGATCCAGTCAAGGATACTCTCTTTTGCTTTGAGTACCCAACTCTGGTAGCAGAGGTGATGGTCTGAGAGAACCCATGAAGATTTATATGGGTAGGGTTAGTCTCTGAGGAGCATAGTTGCCAGTCAATGTTAATGTCGCCCAGGATTATAGTTTCCTGTGGGTAGTTATTGGTTAGCCAGTTAAGAATGCTTTCCAATGTTTCAGAGTTTTTCCCCGGGGGGATGTACATTACAATTAGATTAATACTTTTTTTTCTATTAAGCTGTAGTTTTAGGGCAAGTATCTCAGCATTAGAGATTTGGGGTGGCTGAGTAGGGTTAAAACTGACATTTAGATTATTTTTGTAGAGCACTGCAATGCGCCACCCTTTTTTCTCTATGTATATTATAGCCTGGTGGTATAATCTCATTGTCATTGGTCCCTGGTTTTAGCCAAGTTTCTGTTAAACACATAATGTCTGGGAGGTGGGTAGCTAGTAGAGCATGGAGGTTATGTATTTTATTGTTGATGCTTCTAATATTTAAGTGGCAGATATGGAGGGAGTTATTATATCTTGGTGGGCTATTAGAGTTGATTTTGCTGTGGGGCCTGGGTTGGACATCTCCATCTTTAGTGATGCTTTTTCTGAGATATTCCACCAGCCTCATAAGTTTTTGCAACAATTTCTGCCCTTGTTTAGATTTGGGGTTTGGTCTGGTTTGTAAGGGTAGTAATAATTAGAATTTGTGGTTTTTCTGAATAGTTGTTTGGTTGTGTTGTTGGTATTATACAGAGGTAGGGAGCTTTAGTTTGATATCTGGGGTAATGGAAACCTGAGTAGGGTTGATCTTCATATTTGGTTGTAAGGTAGAGTATGGTAATTATTGGTAGTAGAAAGGATAAAACTATTAGTGTTGTCCTTCTTTACCCTGTAGGGTGGATAAAGTTTTCTTTGAGCTGGGGTGCATTGTTGTAGGAGGAAAGTAGGAGCCTTTGTTTTTTAAAGTTTGAAGGGGAGGAGGGTTTTGGTGTTTGCAAGGGGGTGGGGTGACAGGAAGTAAAAATTTGGTTGGCTAAGAAAGATAGAGGCGTGGCTACTTAACTATAAATGTGGGACTACTGGGGCGGTGGGATTTGGGGCAGTTCCAAATTGACTATGGGCAAGTGGAAAACAGGCAAGTAGAATGTTAATGGAAGTGGCCCAAAATACTATATACTCTATTTTTAGGAGCTCTGTTTGTTACCAGAAGCTTTGGGAGATATAGTATTAACTTCAATTTATGTGGATTTAACTGCTGTTTCTTAGAACCCAGTGCACCAGCGGTTATACTTATAAACAGTATTTATTTTAGTTAAAATAGACTCTTGATAAAGTGATTAACCTTTATATTTGGTTGAATTGAAGGCACAAGTGATGAGAGCTTTTCTGTGGGTACTGTTCAGTTTAAGCGACCCTCAGGATAGGTAGCATATAGCCAGGAGGGAAAGTAGAAAGGGTAGTGCCTGTGAGGAGAGAACGCAGATACATAGATAGATTTTACAACATTCCCATATGCAGTTATAGTTCAAATGGTAAGCAATATGACTTGAAAATCAAACTGTTTGTGCAATATGTAATGAAATCTCACAATAATTGAGTACAGTTCAAAGTTTAAAACACAGCGTTGGTGGAACTCAATTAAGCTATCTGTTTAACACACAGCGGCAGGAAGATTCAAGTTCGCTATCTCTAGGTTACAATGCAAGCATATTCCTACAGTTATTCTTAAGAGTGAAAAACAGTTGCTGCGTAGTGTAATCCTTCCTCACTACAGCCTTGTAGCTGATATTAGTGCAACGCACTTACTTGATGTTCTCCACGCTAACAAAAGTATATGCAGAGCCGAGGAATACTAGGAATTAGTTAAAATTACAAAGCGCTAACCGCTAAATAACAGCAAGTATATTTTTAACCTTCAAATGTTAGAAGTAAAGCCAGCAGACTTCAGTTCATTGTAACTCTAATACTAGCTACTTGATAGGTAAGGCTAAGAAACATTAGTCCTCGCTAAGTCCCTACGTGTAGATGTAACAGATTTACAGTATTTTGTAGACAAATCTCCTCACAAAGTATTGTCGCAAAACAAAGTAGTCAAAAAACAGTTACATACCCTGGTTTATGGGCTAGCGACTAGGTTCAGGAAGACAGGAGTAAGTAGTGATTTAAAAATGGCGCTACTTGAGGGTAGATAAAGGTAGGAGGAGGGAGCGAGGGTTTTTTTTTTTTTTTCTTTTTCCAGTTCCAAATTGACTATGGGCAAGTGGAAAACAGGCAAGTAGAATGTTAATGCAGGAAGTAACCCAAAATACTATATACTCTATTTTTAGGAGCTCTGTTTGTTACCAGAAGCTTTGGGAGATATAGTATTAACTTCAATTTATGTGGATTTAACTGCTGTTTCTTAGAACCCAGTGCACCAGCGGTTATACTTATAAACAGTATTTATTTTAGTTAAAATAGACTCTTGATAAAGTGATTAACCTTTATATTTGGTTGAATTGAAGGCACAAGTGATGAGAGCTTTTCTGTGGGTACTGTTCAGTTTAAGCGACCCTCAGGATAGGTAGCATATAGCCAGGAGGGAAAGTAGAAAGGGTAGTGCCTTTATATTTGGTTGAATTGAAGGCACAAGTGATGAGAGCTTTTCTGTGGGTACTGTTCAGTTTATCAGGATAGGTAGCATATAGCCAGGAGGGAAAGTAGAAAGGGTAGTGCCTTTATATTTGGTTGAATTGAAGGCACAAGTGATGAGAGCTTTTCTGTGGGTACTGTTCAGTTTAAGCGACCCTCAGGATAGGTAGCATATAGCCAGGAGGGAAAGTAGAAAGGGTAGTGCCCTGGTTTATGGGCTAGCGACTAGGTTCAGGAAGACAGGAGTAAGTAGTCGTAATAAGTAGTCGTAGTAGTAGTAAGTAGGTTAAAGTGAGACCCTTTAATCTGATGACCATGCCACTCTTCCAGGCCCTGTCCCTCCGACCCAGTGCAACACAATCACATCTCCCTTTCAGTACCATGTAAACCCACGTTCCTCATGTCTCTCCTTTAGTCAGTATAAATCACCTACTTGAGCCTTTCCTAATACATCATTCCCTCTGTTCTCCTCAACATCCTTGATTCATTTTTTTTTGTTTTGTATTCTTTCTAACTGGGCAACTTCCCACCTTCATACAAAATCTCAAGAAGTATGAACAGTACTCTATCTGCTACCCTACCACTACCTGACAAAGAGGCACTGCTGTCTTCCTATCCCTGCAATGCTTCCAAGCACCTACCTGTCTTCTGCCTTCACCTGTTTGCACCACACCTGATGGGTTGTATTCTGTCTAATGATTAAATCCTTCTCCTGTTCTTTAATGTTAAGAATCTCCCATAAGAAGTGTATAATTGACTTAAAGATGTCGTTCCCTAGCTTAAGCATAGTACACTTGGGACTAAAGCAAAGCTGCCACCTCTCAGTGTACTATTCTCTACTTCAGGACCCTTACCAAGTTTGTTCCCCAGAATAATGCTACCCGGTTTCGGTATCAAAAATTCTCCATGCCTGACATTAGACCAAAAGGGAGCACATTAAGACAGGGTTGAACCCAAGACAAATTCATGCAAGGTATCATCATCAGCAACCTTTTTCCCATTTTCTACAAGAAGTCGGGGTGTTACATCAACTGTCGCCATCTCTAGATTCAATGCTACTATCCTACCTTCTTCAGCACTCAAGCCTGACTGTTGTAGGCCTTCTCTCATACAATCCATCCACTTCTTTGCTGGCTGCCTTGCTTCCTCTTGCCTTCCTCCCCTCTGTCCCAAATCTTCACTAGACTGTCTTCTGCTTTCCAGCACATGTGCCCACACTACTTTAATCTGTCCTCTGACATACTCTGCAGTCGGAACTGTTTGGGCTTCTGCTCTGTTGTTTTCATTTCTTCTTCTTTCTCACCGTCTGTATCACACCACACATCTCAGGCACTTCATCTCCATCACATCAATCTTCCTCAACTGCTGTGCCTTCATTTCCCAGGTTTTTGTACCATACAGTAGTACTGGTCGCACCACTGTTTTGTACACCTTACTTTTATGTTACTTTAGCAATGTTCTGTCACACACTAACCTTGACACACTGTGCCAGTTGGCAGCAGCCTCTGTGATTATAGCTTTGACCTCCTCATTCAGACTTACCTTTTCCTCATCCACCCCTTGCAGATACCTGAAGCTGTTATAACTTGTTCCACTATTTTCCATTTTATCTCAATTGTTAGCTTCTTCTGGTTTCCCCATTTGCTCCCATTACAACCATCTTATGTAGTCAATTTCATCTCATGTGCATTCTGTTTTGCATTTCATCCCCTTGCCCTTTGCTGAAGTGCTCCCTTAGTCTGCCTGTAATGCTACATCATTTGTACACAACAGCTTTATTGCTCTGTCCCCTCTGATCCATTTGCGAATCTAGTCCATCACCAATATGAACAGCAGTACGCCTAGAGCTGAACCCTGATTCATAGCGACTTTTACTGGGAGACCCTCTGAGAGTCCAAACACTGTTTGTACTTGTGTCGCTGGGTCCCTGCACGTAGCCCGCACTAAATTTTACCAATACTTTTGGGACTTTGAATCATCTCAGGACTGCCCAAATCAGCTTTCATGGGACATTATTTGCTTTCTCCAAGTCTAGAAATGCCCATACAAGACAACACTTTTTACCAGTATCCCATCTAAGAGCTTCTCAACCACTACTACTGACTGTTCAATGCATTCTGACTATGCTTCCATTCAAGAAGTAGGAAGTATTAAAAAGTAAGTGGACTCTGTCCTCTTTTTTTTCACTTTTATAAAGGATTCCGAAATCAGAAGCCTACCTTTCTTGGTTTGCCTGCCTTTGGCTCAGGTCACAGATGAAAAAAAAAGTCCTTGGACCAGCCTAATTATCCATTTAACAAATATTTAATGATGCAAAAAGCATATCAAGTATCATGTGTACTTAAGCATGCTATATTCATAGCACAAGTAGAAAGTCAATGAATTTTAAGAGATCATCTCAAGATTACAGATATCATGACTTTCTGAATAGTATGAGCTACGGATGAACTTTAAAAAGCTGCTTTTAACCATGCTTGTTGCAAATGTACATACACTGTTACGTTGTATACAAGCATCCCCTTTAATGGCAAGCATCCTAAGCAGGAAATGAAGTACTAGAACAATTTCATTACAAGTGGTATTAAAATGAAATCAAACACGTCTGAAACAACGGCAACGTATGCACATGATTTCACTATAGCTATACTTTAAGGAAACATACAAGCAAATTAAAATTAGTCTATTCTTAACATGGCACATGTATCATGGAATGCAGCAAAGTCGTCCTGGATGGAAAGTGCAGTGAGAGATTTCCATGAGAGATGCACAGCATTAGTTGGCACTATAAACAATTACACTCGCACTGCATTTCGTTCCATGAGAGATGCACAGCATTACTTGGCACTATAAACAATTACACTCACACTGCACTTCGTTTCATGAGAGATGCACAGCATTACTTGGCACTATAAACAATTACACTCGCATTGCACTTCGTTCCATGAGAGATGCACAGAATTACTTGGCACTATAAACAATTACCCTCGCACTGCACTTCGTTCCATGAGAGATGCACAGCATTACTTGCACTATAAACAATTACACTCGCACTGCACTTTGTTCCATGAGAGATGCACAGCATTACTTGGCACTATAAACAATTACACTCGCACTGCACTTCGTTCCATGAGAGATGCACAGCATTACTTGGCACTATAAACAATTACACTCACACTGCACTTCGTTTCTTGAGAGATGCACAGCATTACTTGGCACTATAAACAATTACACTCGCACTGCACTTCGTTCCATGAGAGATGCACAGCATTACTTGGCACTATAAACAATTACCCTCGCACTGCACTTCGTTTCCTTACATCGTATGCAGTATTAGGGTCAAATCTATGTCCACAACTGAACAAAATGAAAGTAAGAGCCTGGTCTTTGAATTACTGATGAGATGGAATGAGACGTACTGCCATCATACCTGAATACAGTCACTTCTCCAGACAAAACAACCTACTGCCATCTGCAGCTATGGCACCTCACCTGATACTGAGGTAAAGTAGTAGGAGGAAGGAGAAAATAATGAAAAGAAATTGCCAACAGAGCTGATGCTGGCAGGAAAATAGTTTAAGCATGAAGCAACATGTGTGGGCAAATGAATCAGACTAACTCAGATGATACATTTTGTCAGACCATCACAATACCTGTACATATAGAAAAGTCTCTGATATATATACTGGAGTTACAAAACACATAGGGCTATCAGAGTATAAAACAGTAAATGGCAGGATAAATTTCACCTGTAAATAATAACACTTAAAAAAATTATATTATGTGAGGAAGAAGCAAGGCTGTACAGTGTTACAGACCAAAAATGAAACTTCAAAATATTGCCACGTTCCTTAAAATCTAACAGCCATGTGGCATTTGACAAGTGATAACGCTACTAACACACAGTGTGGAATATAGTTCAAAGATCCTCATTTTGTGTAGTTTGCTAATTTATATTTATATTGCAAGACACAGGAACACACAATCTGACTCATTAAAGATTAATTACCTATGCACACCCACCTGGTCATCACGTATGTCATCGCTTTTTTTCTCCCGGAATATGGTTCAGTTTAAAGCTGCTTGACCTCCTTCACACCACTCTAATTTATACACTGAATAAATTAGATCCATAGCTGTAAGCTTCTAGCACACCGTACACCAAATACCTAAAGAATGACAGTTTTTTGACTATACTGTGAAAAGTCTAAACTAGATCTTACTTACATTTTGCCTTCCATCCTTATATATAGAATGAAACAAGGATTCTGATGGGATAAGGACAGCAAAGGTCTTTTTAGTCATCTGCACATTATCAAAGGAGAAGCTACAGATCCTAGTGTACCAATACCTTATCCCCCCTCCCAATCCTAGTATACCAATACCTTATCCTCCCTCCCAATCCTAGTATACCAATACCTTATTCCCGCCCTCCCACTCCTAGTATACCAATACCTTATCCCCCCTCCCAATCCTAGTATACCAATACCTTATCCTCCCTCCCAATCCTAGTATACCAATACCTTATCCCCCCCCTCCCCAGTCCTAGTATACCAATACCTTATCCCCCCTCCCAATCCTAGTATACCAATACCTTATCCCCCCTCCCAATCCTAGTATACCAATACCTTATCCCTCCCAATTCTAGTAACCAATACCTTATCCCTCCCAATCCTAGTATACCAATATCTTATCCCCCCTCCCAATCCTAGTATACCAATACCTTATCCCCCCTCCCAATCCTAGTATACCAATACCTTATCTCCCCTCCCCAGTCCTAGTATACCAATACCTTATCCCCCTTCCCAATCCTAGTATACCAATACCTTATCCCCCCTCCCAATCCTAGTATACCAATACCTTATTACCGCTCCAATCCTAGTATACCAATACCTTATTACCGCTCCAATCCTAGTATACCAATACCTTATTACCGCTCCAATCCTAGTATACTAATACCTTATCACCATCCGCAGTCTTTGTAAAAATGGTTCCTTGACTGTCTCATGCTTTTTTGAATGAACTCACTGTTTTTGGCATCTTCATTTTGTGAAGGGTGTTTCAGTACCTTTTATGTGAAACAATGCTTTCTCCCAGTTTCCCCCTGTACACCACTCAAACTGTTTTCTTAAACTGCTCTGATGTTCTCTTATGCCGATTATTCTGGCACAGGCTGCACAATGAAACTTTACCGATTTCCTTGAGATAATTACATTCATAGAATGCTCTGTGACATATTTCTATCATTACGTTGTTTCTTTTCTTCAGGATTGAGCATGTTATAAGCAGTCACTCTTCACACAGCTTCTGAGGTACAACATACTCAGTTTTTCTGTCTCCTTTTGCAATGCCCCTGTCATTTATATCACTGCACTGATGAGGCGCAGACAATGACCAGTGTCATGTAAAACATCTTTAACAAATAAACCTGGACACTTACAATCCACATCTGGGAGAAGGTCACTACATGGCAGGGCTTCTTCTTTAATTCTTTTATTGATTTTTCAAAAATATGTTCAAGTATCTTTATTAAATAATCAAATGTTTAAAATGTCATAAGCACACAGATATCAGAGGGAAAAGTTGGAAGAGTTTAGTGCAATCTTTTTATATTGCTTAATTATTTTTCTCCTATATTTAGAACAAAACTGGCTGGTTTCTGAAGAATTATGAACTTAGACCCTTTTGAGAAATGTATTAGGGATGATGACTGTGTTTTGTTGCATGGGTACTTGGTAGGTCTTTGAGGGGTCATTTCAAAAACAGAAAATCATCATGGTAGAAGACTGCTGTAGCATCAGAATGTAATATAATTGCACCAGGCAGCTGCTGAATATTACAGCCACTATGAATTATTTGGACAACTGGCTTCGCCCAATCACTCGGACCATGTGTTCTGCTCCTGCCTGTGACTTACTTGCTGTATACTTCATATTACATTTTAATACCTCTAACCAGCTCTCCAGCACACCACCGAGATGCACTTACTACCCCTTAATGCTTTCCATTTTTCTCCTCACTTCCTACTATTAATCTTCCCCACAGCATTATTACCCTGCTATATGTTTTTCTACTTAATTATTTTGTTTTCCCTTAGAACACCTTATTCCCTGTTGCATTTCGTGGTCTCTTCTCTTACTACTCCAAATAACCCCTTTTTCTTATTGTGGTGTCCTTACTCTAGTCTACCATATCAGTACCTGTAATAATCGCATGCGATCGTTCAGTAGTTGTAGTAATTACCATTAAACTGAGCTCCAGCTTTTCCTTACTGACTGTTTTTCTTGACACATGTTCATTTGCAAACGAGGTCCCCCTGTGTCATTAAGTCTGAACTTTAAATAAATGTTAACATGGCTTACATAGTTTTTCTCCTGCATATCCCATAATGCACTGCATAATTTAAAACTCCCTTCTGGTCTTTCGCACCATCTTTTACTTATAGTATATATAGTATGTCATCCCTATGTCCACAGTGATGTGAGCAAACTAACTGAGGTACTATTTCACTGATTTTTTTTTACTGTGACTTCATTTCAAAATAACTTATGTTCCAAAAGCTGGAGTTTCAATTTTTTTTTCTTTTAAAGCCTTTTAACCTAAGGAATGTGTTGTAATGACGTCTTGATCTGCAATGAATTGTTACACTTACGAGTCATTTTCCCTACATATTTTGCAATGGTATGGTCGTTACCCTGCTCATACTTTGATTTCAACTGTGGTCACTAATGCTGACACAATTTACTGTTGCTAGATATTTTATATTATTGTTTTGTATACTGTTTTTAGCTAAAATAGCACTTAGTTTTTCACTATACTGCCTGAATTACAACTGCTGCTGTTTTCAGCTTATATTACTACTGTCTCTGTCCATGTCTGCTACTGTTTCACTATCATAACTGACACTAGTCTCTACATTTCCTCTCTTCCTGGCCAAAAACTATCAGGCCTGTTGTTGGCCCTTCTGTGTCCTCCTACAGCTTCTCCAACATTTTTCCTGGTCTCTTTTCTTCTCTGTTGACCACTTTAATGTATCCATTCATGCTAGCTCTCTCTCATTTCTCTTAGGTAAGGACTTGCTTCCACCACCCTGCAACAGACCTTGACCAAAAGCAAACAGGCTTCACCCATTCACTAGGACTAGGTGTTCGGCTCCTGCCTGTGAATTACTGCTGTAGGTCTTGTATTTTGCTGTATAATCCCACATTACTTTTTAATACCTCTAACCGGCGCTGCAGCACACCAGTGGAATACACTAGTCACCCCTTACTGCTTTCCATTCTTCTCTTCTCTACTATTAATCTTCATCATGGCGTTACTACCCTGCTATACGATTTTCTAGTTATTTTATTTTTCCCTTAGCACATCTTATTGCCTGTTGTATTCCTTGATCTGTTCTCTTACTATTCCTAATAACCCCTATTTCTTATTGTGGAGTCCTTACTGCAGTCTACCTAATCCATACCTGTAATAATGCTATGCAATTATTCAGTAGTTATAGTAGTTACCATTAAACCAAACTCTAGATTGGATAGGAGATAGGAAATTCATGCCTGGGATCACGTCAGTAGCCCTGCTAGACAGAGGTCCAGGGAAGTAAATATTGTGGGAAGAAATAGCCAGGGAATTGTTATGGCTAGGCTTGTATAGGCCCTAGGGCCGACAGCCTAGTACCAACCTATGAACCTATGATTGTTTTTCTTGACAGTCATGCATTTGTGACTGGGTTCTTCCCACTCCATTCACCCTCACTACAATCGAGCTCACAGCACTCCCCTACTCTACCACCCCCCCAAATCCCACCTACCCCACTACTCCTTGACTTATACTTTCTTTGCTCAGCCCACTACACCAACCAGCAATTTAAAACATTCTTTGTCCTATACATCACTGACTCTTCCCCCGAAAGATCTTCCATCTTTAAACTACATCTCTCTTGTTCACACTACAATCTGTCATACTTGTACCACAACCAATACCACTTTATTCTACCTTTAACTGCATCTACTTCCTTGTATTTTAATTATCTTCTCTAATTACAAAATTATTCAAAATCCTTACTACACGCATTTGAAGCGAACACCATGTCCTCCTCAACAGTAACACCCATAATAATGTTTCGCTAGCTTTTCTTTTCCTGCTTCTAGAAACAAGCTACAACACATCCAATACCAATTCCCATATCACTTTCATAACATCAACCAGAGCCATTCCTCATAATACACAAAGTTCCTCTAACATATCACCTAACCTACTTCAAACCGATACATATTGCTCTCAAAAAATAAAATGTTTACAATGCAATTCCAAAGTCACTAAGTCTCAATCTATATAATTAAATCCCCTTTTATACTTAAATGATTGTCCACTTACACTTCATTTCCCTCTGGTGATGTTCACCCCAATCCAGGCCCAACCTCTACCCCTAACCCTACAAATTCATCACATAGCAAAAATCTGAAATTCATTACCCTCAATTTCTGAAGCATTTGCAACAACATCTGAGACTTCCATGCTTGGGTTGCATTACACACACGATTTCTTAGCTGCCACAGAAACCTGGCTTACACCTAACATAAAATGCTGAAATACTCCCCCCAGGGTATAACTTAATCAAACTAGACAGATCACAAAAAAGCAGGTGGAATTACCTTATTTTAGAATAATCTCTTTACTGTTACTAATTATTCTCGCCACATCCCCAAATTTGATAATTCTGAACTACTCATAACTGTCCAAAAAATAAGGCAGCAGAAAAGTTCTGAGGTAGGTGCATGCTGACATCCGCTTTATACCCAATGTCTGTTTATGGCTGGCGTATGCTGTGTGATGTGGCTCGTCACACATACCTTTGCATTAGCAGTTTAAGTGTGGTATAATGGACAGACATATGTGTCAACTGGAGGCGGACTCCCCCAAGCTATGGATACTGTAGCATATGAATAGAAGGACATCTACTCATAACTATCCTAAAAATAAAACATTCAAAGAACCTGTGTATATCAGTTATTTATCCCCCCAGCTCAAAACATCCCTACACTTGGAAACATCCTATCCTGGATTTCTAGAAATATCACTTACAAAACAATCATTCTTGGTGATGTTAACTGGCTAGCTCTTACATGTACCTCTCCCACTGCCTCCTTAAATCATTACAACTTCTCTCAACTAGTAACATCCCCTACAAGGTACGATAAAAACAGCACACATGGATCAACCTTAGACTGGATTCTAGTATCCAGTCCAAGTAAGTATACACAAACAGGTACCCATCCTAACACACTTAGTGATCAACTGCCATCTTATACCATTAGAATATTAAAACATACTCCAAGTACACATCTATACATGACAATCCATAACCTAAGAAGATTCAATATACAGACCTTTCTAAACATATTAAGATCAACTACCTGGTCTACCCTAAAAACTCTTCATCTCAATAAAGCAGTAAATCACTTTAATATCACATGTCTAACCACTCTGAACTCTTCAACTGTCACTTCATCAACAACAACTCCAACGTCATATGAAACAATATCCATGCTCTATCTATTTTAATCAGTCCTTTGTTTCAAATCCATCTATAAAGAGTATAATAAATACTGGCTTCAAATCCATCTATAAAGAGTATAATAAATACTGGCTTCACTCCATGTCCCACTGCTACTGCTTTAACCTTTATGCTCCACCCAGTTTCCACCAACATCATAAAGAAACTTCTGCTAAAACTTAAACCCAGTTCAACCTCTGCAGATAACCTCAGTGCAGAATACATCCAGCGTGATGCTAAGGCCATAGCGTACCCAGTAAGTATTCTTATCAACACATCAGTCTCTGAATCATAGTCCCATGTATCTGGGAAAAGGCACATGTTATCCCCCTTCAAAAAGGAGCCAACTCCTTTGATCTTTCTAAGTACTGCCCCATTGTCATCCTATCACGTTTGTCCAAAATACTTGAAAAATGTATCCATATATACAACTCATTAATGGTCTTGCGATAACACATTATTGTCCCCAACACAGCATGGCTTCAGACCACATCACAGCACATCAGCCACTCTCTTATCTTTCACGGATGCCATAAATTATGCTAGAGACTAGTCAATGTGTTTCTGCATGGTTTCTAGACCTCTGTAAAGCATTTGATACAGTCTCACACACTAAGCTATTATACACGTGTTCTTCTCATGGTCTCACACCACCCTGATTTGTATGATTTAAACGTTATCTGACAGACATCAGTCACTTATGTAGCATGGCTCTCTTGGCTCTCTTTCTCCTTTCTTACCAATCATCACAGGGGTTCCCCAAGGCACCATCCTTGGGCCGCTTCTGGTCAACACCTTTATAAATAATCATTTATCCACTAAGAAATTTATTTATTATTTATTTTATTTTACATTTGTTGACTGGGATTGTCCGACTGAGCTGAAGAGCCCTGTTTCAGTGGATGCCTGGGGAGAAGAGTTCCAACATATTATACAATTTTCATTATAAATTAGTATTAAACAGCAATGTTACAGGATTATTACAAGGCATTAAGTAGCAATACAATGTTATACAGTGTCAATATTAGGAGTATAACTATTTCAAGATGTATAAAAAGAAATATGTCATTAAGATGAGTATAGTTTTTGGGGTAAGTGGTTAAAAAAACTGTTTTATCATGATGTAGTTGCATGAAGGCAAGACAATTACAATAGAATGTTTCTCTGAGGCAATTTGCTTAATAGATTTTAGAAGACAGTAGAAAGAGTAGTCAAGGAAGATTAGAGAGAGCTAGTGAGAAGAGTGAGTTAAGGGCACAAAGTAGATTAAGGTATGAAAAGTAGGGGATGTTATGGGTGAGTGCAGTGGCAGGACCAGTGACTTTTAAAGTGCTCTTTGGTGGCTGTCTTAAATTGTTTAGGATGTGTAAGGGTCCTGATTTCTAGTGGGAGCCTATTCCAGGCAATAGTGGGGTGATGGCTGTACATATTGCATCCAAATTTAGACTTGGGTTTGTAGATTTGTAGTAGGTCTTGGTTAGAGCTTCGGAAAGGTCTGGAGGGAGAATAATGGGAGATGAGAGGGGATAGTGCTGGGAAGTAGGAAGGCTGGTATAGGATAGAATGGATGATCTGGAGCTGAGAGAGAATTAAGTCAATATTTTGATAACTCAGCTATTATTTGCTCATCTAATAACCTAACCAACCTGCAACTCATGAACCAAGACGCTTTTTCATATATACAATTCTGGTTAAACAACTCCCAATTTCTACTTAATCCCAGTAAAATAAAAGTCCTAGGTTTTCTCCCAAAAGGGTAAATAATAAACCACATTTTAAAATCCATTCCTCAAATAATGCTCTGTCTGATTGAAGCAGTCCCATACACAAAGCTGATAGGCATAATCACTGATGAAAACTTAAAATTTGATCACCACATACAAAGTAACAAAAAAAATTACCAAAAATTAGCCAAGATCTAAACATATTCTTCTTTTCTTAAGCAATCCACCAGAAGCACTCTTGCTAATACCTATTATCCTCCCTACTATATTGCACAAATATCCTTACCAATCTTCACATCATCTATTATTAAAACTTGAAGCCTGCTACAATACAATGGCAACATTTGCCACATTCCTTCCTTATTCTACTCATCACTGCACCTCTCTCTAATTATTAAGATGGCTAGAGCTACTTCAACATCTTACCTTCATATAACTCTTAACAGACCACAACATTATACATAAACCCACTGCCTGTCCTGCTCTGTCCTCCATTCTTCCTAGCTACCTTCCCACTAGATCACTAAGATCCAAAGACAAACAACTTCTGTAAGTTTATAAGCCCAATATAAATGCTGGAAAATAAAATGCCTCTTCTCCCATTACATTGCCTAAGCCTGGAACAATCTTCCCTCAAATATTAGAAAAAACTCCAACTTTCTCTCATTTAAATGTGCACTGAAAAATTCTTAAGCAAAGCATGATCTATTCCTGCTCTAAGCCCACTTAATACTATAGCCCTTCTGCCTTAACTACCTCTACAACAACCACTGCACCCTTAACTACCTCTACAACAACCACTGCACCCTTAACTACTTCTACAACCACTGCACCCTTAACTACCTCTACAACAACAACCACTGCACCCTTAACTACCTCTACAACAACCACTGCACCCTTAACTACCTCTACAACCACTGCATCCTTAACTACCTCTACAACAACCACTGCACCCTTAACTACCTCTATAACAACCACTGCACCCTTAACTACCTCTACAACAACCATTGCTGCTTACTATACTTTCACTACATTCTTTCCCACCTACTTCTTTTTCATTTATACGTACATATTGACTACATCTCTGTTACCCCTTCACACCTCTCCTCTCTTCCCACATCAGCTATTCTTACTGCACACACCATTTCCTTTCTACACACTCTGAACCTACCCCTATGCTTTCCCTATTGTTGTACATCTTTCCTTCTTCCTATTCAAATAATTAACCACGATTGTAAATAAAATCCTCCATTACCTTGCAAAAATTGGACATATCTCTTCTACTGCAATTTCTGACATGTATATTTTTAGTTTTATAATAATTCTACTGTAATATATAATTATGTACCTTGGAGCTGTTTTCCCTGGGCCTTTGCTGAAAACGGGATCCTAAGTCCCCAGCCAACTTTCCCAGCAAACAAATGTCAAATAAAATAAAATAAAATGAAAAATTTCTGCCTTCCCTTAAAACCTCACTCATATTCATATTGCTGAATATTAATTATTCTGCATGTACTGTTCCCACAACTTCCATTTGCTTCTATGTAATTTGCTCCTACCTTTTTCTAAAGATCCCACCGTCAGTTCTTTTATTTATTTTATAATACTCACTACTTCAATTACAATTAGTTTAGATTTTGATTTCCATTTTCAAGTAACTGTTTTTTTTTTTTTTTTTTTTTTGGCAGCAAAACAGATTAAAACGTAGGCCTTAAGATGACTAGGCAATACAGATCTGATATACCAAATTAAAATAATAATTTCCTTCGTTACAACTCCAAATACAGAGCAACACAAAATATCCAAAAAATACACTCAGGAGGCAGTCACTGGAAACAAACTCCAACTTTTAATGATGCTTCTGGTACCTTGGCAAACAGCCTTCAAGGAACAACATAAGCCACCAGCCATTCTCATTTTATGTCAAACTGCTCCCATTAAACAACATCTCATCACCCAATAATTTACTACAAGAACCTGCTTAAACAAACATAGAAGTCTTAAAAGGTGATAAATATTTTTCCATATACAATAAGTTACAAAACATCATATATACAATATTAGTTACATCATCTGCTTACTCAAAATTCCTGACAAAGTACTCTGTAGAGAATTTTAAAAATCTGTCATCTCATTACATTCCCAAAAAACATGCTCTCAGTTAAGATCTTCTTTATCATCACACGTTTAGCATTTGTCATCTACTGGAGGAAAATTTCTATGAAGTCTGCTTGGGGTATAAAATATCTATACAAACATTTCCACACAAAAATCCTAAATTTTATGGACTTCCTTGCATTTTAGGTGCCATACAGACATTCCAGTATTGTTCCTTGGAAAACTGTGTTTTCACTTTCTTTTCCCAGTCTCTTCTAGCTCCTATGAATGATTTTTGTAGTCAACGTGCAATATTCTATATGCCCTACTAATTATCACTTTAAAAGCAGCTTCTGCTCTAGACACAACTAAAAGCTTTACCAAATTTGGTCTTTCACTTAGCAGTCGCCTATCCCTTTCTGTTAGAATGCACTCAGTTATGAATCTGTAATAGAGTAGCCATTCTCTAACCTTTAAGTTCAAACTTCTATTTGACGTCAGCCCACTTTATTACCTTTCCCTCACTAGTTATTTACTCCCAAAACCTAGTTTTTTCTAACTTTCTCCAAAAAATTCACGCCCCTTTTTCTCACCTATTTTCTATGCCCCTACTTACAGTCATCCCTATTGATAAAATCTCTCATCTATTTTCTATGCCCCTACTTACAGTCATCCCTATTGATAAAATCTCCTTTGTTCATTCCCATGTTTTCTAAGTTCATAGAATACTTTCTGCTACATTACAAACAATGTTCTGTAAGGTTGTTGTGTTATTCTCCTTAAGGACCTACATTCTAAAATCCTGCTCTCTCCTTATTTCCAATTCCTCTGCCCACATTTAATCATTTTCCATCTCCACTTCAAACTATAATCATATGTCTGTGAGTCTCAGCTGTGTAACTGAAGTGTCTCTTCATATGAGGTCATCTTAAACCACAAGCATGGCAGGCAGCAAGGAGTGCTACAGCGCCTGCTTCTTGTGCCAAGGGTACCGGGTATGAATCTGCCCACACTGTGACCTTCAGCAAGTCACTTAACCAAACTCCTTGAATTCTGTGACACTGATTATTTTACTGCACTGATTTTGTCAAACCTACAGTGAATGGTTTTACAGTGTGTTACCTTAATATTATTTGTACTTTATAAACATATCTGTTGTAAATTTTTCCCCCAGATTCCAAGATTCTGCTGAAAATGGGTCTTGCCCATCTTGGTTAACAAACAACCAAAAAATATGGATACTACACTATCGGTCTCATTTTCACTTACATCATATAACATTAATGATGTATCAAAGGTCACAGTACATTACTACTGTCTCAATGATGCAGAAAGATGAAACCCAGAAAATATAGAATTTAAAAGTAAGCTATGTGTTGTGAGAGTAAAACAGGGAATGTGTGAGTGAGCTGCTGGGAAGGTGAGAGTGAGCTGTTGAGCCCAACTCACCCAAAGAAGGTGGGGGTGAACTGCTGACTCCATCTCACCCAAGGAAGGTGGGGTGAGCAGCTGATCCCAACTCATCCAGGGAAGGTGGGAGTGAGCTGACCCCATCTTACCATCCTTGGACAGAAAGGGCTGCTCATCTTGCCATACTGGAAAATCCTGGGGGAAGCTAGGTAAACTGCAAAAGGACAGCACAGGGAAAGTACAATGCAAAGATTACAAACGAGTTCCTTCCACTGTAGCTACAGTGATACATGTGTAGTAGCACTCATACTTAAGGGCCGAGTATTGTGATTTCCTCTTCATAGTGTAAACAGCATGACAGTTGAAGGAGGTATGGGATATAAAGGTACCAAATGAAAATGCAGCCACTTGTCATGGCTGCCTAGGTGATGGCCTGTCCTCCATACTGCTCTTGCACTTAGTCTCCAGTGCCCATTTGCCTCACTTAGTGGTGTTCTTTCCCTTTGGTGAATTCATTAGAGTGCAGAGGATTTCTACTAACAATAACAACTTTGATCAACACTCTACTGAAATAAAGTCTTTTGACAAGGGGGTACAGCATCCAAGTTCTCTCAAAACCCTAGGGGGGGTTAGATTTCCACACAAAGATGGTAGAATGGAAATCTTTGGTCATCATATGAAAACAGTGATGCCAAAAAAGAAATCTACTTTAATCAGATACTTCCCTTTTACAGAACATGTAGCATGCATCATTTAAAAAAACTCAGGACATTGTTCCAAGTAACTCTATTGTTTGGCAGTCTATAAAGACAGCTCAAAGTTTCAGGTCTACATTAATTCCGCGAAATACGTATTCATCAAATACATCGTCAGCGAGCACCAGCCACCAAAATTCACTTCAGCAAACCACAACATTTTTCCCACAGTTCGCAAACAGTTGGCCATCACCTCAGCTTTGCCCTTTTCCCCACTGTAGTATAATCTCAGAGTTGGTATATATAGTTAGGGGTGCAGCCCTCTACATTGGGGTGATGTGGGGACAAAGCCCTCCTCTTAGGTAGATTTGATTTAGTCCATTGTGTGTTCTAGATGGTTGGTAGGCCAAGTGCTTGCGCAAAATTCTGTGGTTCGCTGAAGTGAATTTTGGTGGCTGGTCTTCACTGAAGACGTATTCAATAAAGTTGTCATTTACAGCACAAGGGAAATATACTTAAGGATCATTTCACATGAGTAAGCAGACATATGAGCCAAAATTGCATTTTTTAAAGAAATATTTGTTAGTAGGCTATACCTTTTATGAATAAACATGCATATGATAACACAGAAGCACAGCAATTGTGGTTATATTTTACAAGCTAAGAAAACAAAACTGACAAATAATTACACTTTTTTGTTACAAAATATGCTGCTGATAGTTATGCTATTAGAATATTTTGTAAAACCCTTTTGCAGTTTTAACTACTAATGAAGTTATTGAGAATACTGTAGGGAATTGTCCTAGAACAGTTTTTAGATGAAATGAACTTTTAGTTCAGTATTTGTTAACATCTGCATACCTGGAAAAAATAATCATTTAAATGGGACACATCCATTTGGCAACTGCAATGAGTGTATATTTGTGAACACCTGAAATGGTTTCAGAACTTATGAAACTGGCAAGCTATTTAAATTTTCTGTTTTTATTTTTATTATACTGAATACACTATGCCTATTGTGATTTACAAATGTGGATATTTCAAAGGAGGGAAACAATATGCAAATTTATACAAAGATTTTAGTGAGCATGTGTCACATATTTCCAAGTGAATTGAACAGATCACACTGGCAAAATGTCTCATAGCTGAAGGCTCTGTACACAAATGCACTTTTTTTGTTGCATATACTATAAATGCACATGGCAAGGAGATGTAAACTTTAAAATGATGCCTCATGAAGGCAGATTAACACACTCTAAATGCACATGAATACCTAGGTACACAGGAAAAGCTTTCTCTGATGCCTCAAGTGAAAATTAATCATTTCTTGGTCATTACAGAACATCTACAAGCCTGTTGGCTTACATCTTTAGTGGTGCCTACCCTAGCCATCAGATCCATGGATTTGTCTAGGCTTTTGGAGCCCTAGGATGTTGCCATAAAAGTAAGACTTCAAATCTTGCCTTCAGATTTTCATGGATTCTCAGCAGTCTCATGTTATCCATGTAAATTCTGTTTCTGAGCTACTAAAACTTCAACGCAAGCAATTCCACCAATCTATTTAGCTTTTGTGTGTTTTTTTTTCTTGAGTAACAATTAAGACTTCTTGACCAGTAGAATACATTGTCTGGTCTATTCCGACTTATGAAAATGTACAACTCTTGTGTTCTTTTTTTTTTTCTCTTGGGCAATAATTAAGACTTCTTGATTACTGTAAGTATATTTTCTGGTTTACATTGACTTATCAAATATTAATGCACCTCTTAAATCTACTGAGCTTAATCTTCCTCCCATACAGTATTTCAGGCATGCCCCCCTGCTCCCCTAAATACGAAGACAAACCTCCACACATCCAGTCTCTTGAGTTGAAGGAAGGGAATAAATGTGCTTCCCATTCTTCCATGTTGGTGCTGTCCTGGAGGTAGTACATACAGAGATCAGACATGTGGGACAAGGCCCACACATGGGGGGACAGCCCCCTCTCTGAAAATATGCTTAAGAATAATACCTTCTTCTCTATCACAGATGGTACAAATCTGATCAGAACCTCATGCTGCGTGTTCATATCACATTTTCTACTGCTAGCACTAATGTCTCAATCTCCTCTTGTTAAGATAGCTATACCTGGAGGCTTACACTTTCTTTTACATTTTCTCCAAAGCCGCCTCCTTCTGTAGAATCTGAAGAAGCATCTAGGGGGTATATCTGCCAAATAATTGCCCTTCCAGGCTGCTCTGTATACTGTCCTATGATTCTGCCATCAAACTAATAAAGGAAAAATCAACAACACATTTTTAAGAATTTCTTTTAGAAGATATCATCAACAGGAATTTTGCTTCGCTGCTCTGAGATTCAAGTCATGCATCTTCCTCATGACATGTTCCTGTAACAGAACAATCAAACACTAAACAGGCCAAGCTCTGACAGATTGGCGTCAGTGTTCCTTCCAATTCTGCCTTAGAAAAAAGATCCTGAAGTTCTAATTGCTAACTACTTCAGACAACATATAATCAGAGAAACAGTGAAGGCAAATAAAATGTACTCAAGCAGCAGATACTAACATGCAAACATTTCTATTATATATTTAAAAAAATGTAGAGGTTACAATCAATTTCCAGCTACCCTCTTAATGTAATTCACGGTTAAAGGGAAAAAATCCTGTCCCAGCACTCAGTGGATATAAGACAGAGATACCAATCCCAGTTTTTTGCAGGATGCATGCACTCATGCAACTTCCTTTAATGTGTCTGACAACATCATTCTCAGCTTGGTAGTACACTTCTTATTTTTCATTTTTATTTATAATTTTTCATAGTTCTAAATAACAATTACTATTTATGCAAACTTTCAGTCAACCATCTCTTTTTACTTCTTTGGTCTGTGTGTAGATAATCTTTAATGTATTACTCTGTTTTGCTAATTTTTTCAAGACATTTCTGATATTTTCATATCAATATCAGACATCACACTGAACATTTGCATACTCTTTTTAGGCTCTGATCTGTGTACTGCAAGGATATATCTCAAGTATTTTTAACTGGATGAGTTTAAGTACTTGGGATCAACAGTTCAGAGTAATGGTGAGTGTGGAAGAGAGGTGAAGAAGAGAGTACAGGCAGGGTGGAATGGGTGGAGAAGAGTGTCAGGAGTGATTTGTGACAGACGGGTACCAATAAGAGTGAAAGGGAAGGTCTACAAGAGGGTAGTGAGACCAGCTATGTTATATGGGTTGGAGACGGTAGCATTGACGAAAAAGCAGGAGTCAGAGCTGGATGTGGCAGAGTTAAAGATGTTAAGATTTGCACTGGATGTGACTAGGACGGACAGGATTAGGAATCAGTATATTAGAGGGTCAGCTCAGGTTGGACAGTTTGGAGACAAAGCAAGAGAGGCGAGATTGTGTTGGTTTGGACATGTGCTGAGGAGGGATGCTGGGTATATTGGGAAAAGGATGCTAAGGATGGAGCTGCCAGGTAAGAGGAAAAAAGGAAGGCCTAAGATAAGGTTTATGGATGTGGTGAGAAAGGACATGCAGGCGGTTGGTGTAAAAGAGCATGATGCAGAAGACAGGAGGAAATGGAAACAGATGATCTGCTGTGGCGACCCCTAACGGGAACAGCCAAAAGAAGAAGAAGACGACTCTGCCCAATTAGGATTTGATCAGTGGATTGCTAAGCCTTATAAGGTTCAAAGGAGGTTACTAGGCTATTGACCCTAGGGCCTTTATAAGCCTAGCTATGTTATACCCTTATTGACCAAGTTGTATTGTCTATATTTGGTGTGCAAGTCTGTGATCAGCACAGACAGCCCTTATTTAAGAGGGACATAGGTGATACCCCAAGGTAAATTTAAGGTCTCCCATCCAGTTGTCTAAGTTGCACTTAAACAGGGTTATTGAGGAGCTCTGTTTTACGTGAACTGGAAGTTTGTTCCAGAGGAGTGGGAATCTCTGGAAGACAGACGTCTCTCTCCAGCATGTCCTGTTAATTTATGAATTATTCTATTTTGCTATCTTCTTTCCCATGGTATTTCTGAGATGCTCATTTTAGTACCATGTACTGTACTGAACTTTTTCTTTCAACTAAGTTTTACTTCGCATTTATTCTAAAACCTTCTATTAGCTCATTAAATTATTGCAACTTGACTTGATGTAATTTTCTTGCCATAAGGCCCAGGTCAGACAAGGGTGTTTAATAAATGCAAAAGAAATAAATGTGCACAATTGTGCTTGTACACATATGACATGCACACTTACAGGCAAATCTGGATAATCACCAATTTACAAAATGTCTTTGGAATGGGTGTTTATAGATCACAGACTAAGCTATGTGTGTAACACTGCCCCAACAAAGAGAAACACCTTCTTCATGTTGTTTCAGAATGTACCAACACAGAATCCCTGTTCCGCAGGATACAATGTGTGAACATAAAGTCCCTGGAACAGGGTATAGGATAGTAAATACAAACAGTAATTAAAAAGAACTCATTATCTTGTCATGGACAGAATGCTAGCAGGATGGCAAAGGCTAATACGCAATCTCACAGCAGGTAACGCAATAAAGGGCAAAAACATCTTACTTCAAGTACAAACTGAATGAAAGGATATGCTGGTAGTGTGTCTATGTTTATGTATGTACATGCCTGTGCTTTTGTGACAGCAACTTATTACGAAGACTGCATACAAGTAAACTAAACAAATTAATTAACCTTATTCTACTACTTTTACCACATGTTTGCACAAAAACATGGTTTTATACTTCACGTTATGAGACAGGTGTCGTTTGTCCTGATAATGATCACAAGAACCCCGTGGTAGCTTAAATTAAACTTAAAACATTTTTAAAATGCTTGTTACAATCATCATCTTCTTTCGGCTGTTCCCGTTAGGGGTCGCCACAGCGGATCACCTGTTTCCATTTCTTCCTGTCCTCTGCATCTTGCTCTGTCACACCAACCACCTGCATGTCCTCTCTCACCACATCCATAAACCTTATCTTAGGCCTTCCTCTTTTCCTGTTACCTGGTAGCTTCATCCTTAGCATCTTTTTCCCAATATACTCTGCATCCCTTCTCAGCACATGTCCAAACCAACGTAATCTTGCCTCTCTGGCTTTGTCTCCAAACCTTCCAACCTGGGCTGACCCTCTAATATACTTATTCCTAATCCTGTCCACCCTCATCACACCCAGTGCAAATCTTAACATCTTTAACTCTGCCACATCCAGCTCAAACTCTTGCCTTTTTGTCAGTACCACTGTCTCTAACCCATATAACATAGCTGGTCTCGCTACCCTCTTGTATACCTTCCCTTTCACTCTTACAGGTACTAGTCTGTCACAAATCACTCCTGACACTCATCTCCACCCACTCCATCCTGCCTGTACTCTCTTCTTCACCTCTCTTCCACACTCACGGTTACTCTGAACTATTGATCCCAAGTATTTAAACTCATCCACTTTCGCCATCTCTACTCCTTGCATACTCACCTTTCCTCTATCCTCCCTCTCATTCACACACATATATTCTGTCTTAGTCCTGTTGACCTTCATTCCTCTTCTCTCTAGAGCATATCTCCATCTCTCCAGGGACTCCTCCACCTGTTCCCTTCTCTCACTACAGATCACAATGTCATCTGCAAACATCATAGTCCACTTGTCACAATATTTTGGATATTTGATGGCTAAAACTAGTTAGTACATTTAAATGGCTGTGCAAAGTTAAGTATTAAGTCATTCCTACTCAGCCCATGACTGATGTGCACCTAAACATTTGTAAACCGTTGTACTATGTACCTTTCTTGTACTACTGCTACAGCTGTCCCAGGGTTTGGGTTATTTATTAAAACTTTCAAATCCTTTAAATGTTTGCACGTTTACTTCCGGTTATAAACCTCTTGCACTACTACTCCATGTGTCCATCACATCTAAATGTAGACAGCAACACAGCATCTGTTGGACTTATATTAGGAATCAAAGAGAAATAACACAAGTGGGTCTTTATCATCTTTAAACCTAGCATTCTTGTCAGCAAGAGTTGTGCAACCTGTGTTCTTTCATGTCATGAATGAGCATATTCTCGTCTACTACCTCATCATGTAACTACACGGTAAACAAAGTAACCGCACACAAAATTAGCCTTACCTTAAAGACACTGCTCCCCAGGCACCATGTTTATTTGTCAAAATGTTAAGGATCTTTTGCTTCAACTGGTTTGCTGTTACATGATCCCGATGTTTAGCAGCGCTGATAAGGTGGTCACACATCTTCTCTTCCTCCCTTCTGTCAGCGGCATACTGAGCACATTGTGACTGTCAAAGAACAGGGAAGCATATTAAAAGTGACACAGTAGGAGAACACATGTATAATTACAAATACATAAGCTGCAGACTATAATCCATTTTTTTAAATACTAGGTGTAATTTGTAAAGAAAATAATGCCTCTCACTTTAAGAGCTGTCTACAAAAAGCAGCTTATGATCATATATAAAAAATGTTCATTTATCTTGCTGCTCAGGCACCAATTAGTACCACAGTCTAGCTTCACAATCAGTTTAATATTTCATCTGCTACTTGAATAATAAAATTAAATTCTCATTTTTCTTACAGCCTAGCTTTCTACATTAAATTCTACCACATAATCAATATTAACCTATAAATATCTGAAACAAATTTCTTTCCAAGTAAAATGCATTCAAGACATGCACACTCAAAAGGAGAATAACTGTAGTAGAAAATCTAACCGAAATTGAGGGCATTACAGTTTTATTACATTAACTTCATTCCATCTACTACTACCTTTGCTGTTTTGCTATTTTTTTCTTCTTTTCACCAACATACAACAAAACTGAGCTCAGTAGCCCTCATCTCAACCATTTTTCCATTGTTTCCTGGGAACATCAAACAACATAACTCAGGCACAGTAACATAATGTGAGCAGAAACACAGCTTTTGGCACAAGAACATAAGTACTCGCCACATGTATGTCCATTTTAATACCTATTTGGTAAGCTAGTTAACCAGCAGCTTATTTTCATTTTTTCCATATTTGCATGAGAACCGCCTTGTGTTTTTCACATGCATTTTTAAATTCTGTATGTTACATAAATTGCTCTTTTTTAGGTAGATTGCTCCATTCACCTACCACCCAGCCTGAGAAATCAACTCTTTTTAACAAACTGTGTATTCTTATCACTTTTTTAAAAGATGGTAGCTGCTTGTACTGTACAGTAAAGTAAAGGTAAAATAAAGTCAGGGGTATTATTAATAGAGAGGTAGGGTACTGGTAAAATAAAATCAAACATATTATTAATCTAGAGAAAGGGTACATATTCTCATTCAAGATTTCCTATTTGTAAGTGCATGCTAAGTGAAGCTATTTCTGAGATTAATGGCAAATTTTACTAAGTGAGGAACTATGAATCCTCACAACTGACACCAGTGAGAGGCGGTCACTAAAAACAGGAATGGATTTACACTGTATCTTCAGATGCAGTTCTCTGCATCAAGCACAACTTCCCCCAAGAGCACACAGGGAACACACTCCAGACCAGGGACTGGACTACAACCAAAAGGACGAACAGTTCACCACGTGTAAAGCTCAGTAGATGTATGTGGGTGAAAGCGCTTAGCTTCATTTGGTTGGATTTTATGGTGAATAAGGTTTGACTACAGATCGAATGAAGGTTTTCCTTTACTGTCTGGTACTGGACTATCTGTCTCTCCAGATCCCAAATAAGACGCACTTTAGAGCACTATGTCCCAGTTCCAAGTAACTGATACACCCCACACCTGGGTATTTGATTTTCACACACACACCTGGGAAAGGCTGGCACACATTTACTATCTGTACCCCTTCTGCCCAAACGATAAGCTAATCACACTGCCACCAGTCAATTACTCCAAGGCCCTTACAAGGGTAAAATCAACACTAATATAAATGATAGTGTGTAACATCCTGGCAGATAGGTTCAGTGCTAACTTTACCCCCCTCTCACCCCCTAATGAGCCCATCTCTATACCGGAAGAATGCAAAGTTCCTGTAATCACAGCTGCACAGGTAAAAAACATACTCTCCAAAGTCAAGAACACAGCATCCATGGGACCAGATAACATCCCAGGCTGCGTTCTACACAAACTGCAGAACAAACCAGCACCCCAACTAAGTACCATGTTCAATCATAGCCTCACCTCAGGCTTTGAGCCTACTGAATGGCGCACAGCGACTGTTATCTCACTCCACAAGGGGGGAGCCACCATGGACCCCAGGAACTACTGCCCCATTAGCCTGACGAGCCTGGTCTGCAAGGCCATTGAACGTATCATCATGGAACTTATAAACAAAGACATTGGTAATCTCCAAACTCTGGACCCCACCCAGTTCGGATTGGTAAAAGGTAGATTATGTCTCCTAAACCTGATAGACTTCTTTGAAGCAGTCACCAAAGCCATAGACGAGGGTAAGGTGGTTCACACAGCCTATCTAGATTTTGCCAAGGCATTTGACACCATCCCCCACTGTGGAATTATAGATAAACTCAGTAAACTAGGTATAAATCCCTATGTCACAAGATGGGTTGCCAAATGGCTCACTGACAGAACCCACACTGTGAAAGTAGCAGACTCCAAATCTGACTTCAGACCAGTGACAAGTGGAGTACCACAGGGTTCAGTCCTGGGTCCTCTCCTGTTTGGTATCTACTTCTCTGAAGTACAGGCTAACACAGAAGGTCTTTAGCTAATGAAATGCGCAGATGACTGCAAACTAGGAGCCATAATCAAAACTCCTAATGATGTGGACATCCTACAAAAGGGCCTCACCGAGACAGATGCCTGGTGTCAAAGCCATGTCCTCAAGCTCAATGCCAAAAAGTGCATTGTCATCCCCTTTGGTAAAAACTCTGTACCCATGATCTACAACATAGGCGGTAGTATACTTAACACCGAAAGTGTGATAAGAGACCTTGGGACACAGGTGGACAGTAGTCTCTCCTTTGATAATCACATCGCCACAGTAGTCAGGAAATCCTTCTACGTGGCACACCTCATCACAAAAGGTTTCTCATCCAGAAAAAAATAGTTCATTGTTCCCCTCTACTCATCACTCATTAGACCCATTATAGAGTACAACGCCCCTTTTGGTATGTACCTCACAAGACATCTACAACAACTGGAAAGGCCGCAGAAATACCTCACAAAGTGGATTACCGGCCTCAAACAGATGCCCTAGGCAGACCTTCTCAAAAAACTCCAGCTTTACTCCATCGCATATTGCCTACTCAGAGGTGATCTCTGCCTGACATACAAAGCTATGTCAAACCCAGAGCTGTTGGACATGCTCCACTTAAAGAAATACCAATCCTTCCGTGCTACACGCTCTAGGGACCTAAACCTTGTTACCACAATAAACAGAACATGCTGGAGGGATAGATTCCTGTCCCAGTGACTTCCGATACTCTGGAATAAACTACCTATCTATATCAAGCAAAGCTCCTTATTAGCACTCTTCAAGAAAAATCTTGATGATTGGATGGGAAATAGGAAATTCACCCCAGGGATCACTTCTGTAGCTCTGCTTGACAGTGGCACAGGAAAATAATTTTCTTGGGTGGCAAAAGCCAGGGTACCTTTTTGGCTGGGCTTGTATAGGCCCCCAGGGCCGATAGCCTAGTACCTACCTATGAAACAAAGCAGCAAGACTTTTTCAAGTGGCCAAGGTGTCACTAAAATAAACACAAGTACTCTCAAGACGTTAAAATTATTCTCTAGAAGACCAGCCACAATGAAAGGTATAAAAATATTTAATAATAAATAATAAAATAGAAAACATGAAAATACTAAATATCTAAGTACAATAAATATCAGAGTTTTAGTCACAGAAGAAATAAAAGTAACACAGTTGGACAGATTCAGAAAAACACTACTTAACTAATCTCACTATTTCCTGACTGTCTAAAGAATACCTGTTCCCTGGCTAACTTGATTAATACAGCAAGTCAAGATTAGATGCCAAGATGCTTACTTCCACAAGGCAAGATGACTAGCTTCTAACTAAAACTGAACTAACTGACTTACTGTGATAACTGTCATAGATATTTATATCAGGTTCCAAAGAAAACATAACAAAACAAACTGCTGTGAGAGTTCCAGCCTCTCAGTGCTGGTTATGGAATGACATCACATTTGATCACCTTTCTCTGATACAATACACACACAGAGATCTGCTAAGATCTGTTCCAGTATCTGAAAGCTATAGAACAATTTCAAAAACTTCTATTCTTCCCTTCCAGAATTCTATGTTTAAACATAAACATTTAATCAGTTATAATAACACTGTTGATACATTTTTAACACAAGCATCTGTACAAGTCAACGTGGTAATCAAATGACACAAAACTCCAGCCAGTCATGCTATCACATATCACAAATACACTGCCCCACTCTCCCTGGCACAATTGGCAATATATCACATTGTCACAAACACTAACTCTGATCCTTGCCAAACTTCAATGTATGGTTCTTTTTCACCCTCCAATGGTTATTGCAGCATGAATTTTTAAAAAGATTATGCAAAAAGAACACACTCTATTCTTAAAATTTAATACACATGGAGCTCTACTCATAAACACAGCGCACTGCTGAGTATTCTTTTTTTAATTTATTTTTACTTTAACGGGGTAGATGAACATTTTTAGCCACGACCCAAAGTTTGGTTTGATTTGTTGTTGAGATTCTGCCTTCTCCACTGCTGAAAATGAACAAAACACAAAAGTATACAACTGTAAACTGAAACCTTTTGGCAGTTGCTTTGTCAGGAGTTCACCAGATTTATTATGTACATACTGTATGTATTTGTATGTGATATCATTACCATTATGTTTACATGCCTACTGCTATTTTCAGTGTTTACACACACACCACTCTTACCCTCAATGTAATCATTCTCTACATCTTTTAAATATGTAAATGTCATGGCTCTCCTGTAGAATTTTGTATGTTTATTATTCCTTCTTCTTTATGCAAATTGCCTGCACACATCTGTACTTCTGTGCTGAACCATACCGCAGTAACAAATATAAATAAATACATTCATAACAGTAGTTGCACAATGGTGTAAAACATTATACTTTGTCTTAACTCACTGCACAGACACTTTATGCCATTTATATGTTCATAGGTGTTTATCAGGCTAACAACCACAAGGGCCTTTTTAAGCCTAGCCATGCATCCCAAATCTCTGACAAATTCTGCTATCCTTGATAAGTGTAAGCATGGGCCTGGGAGATGAACCATTTACAGGTTACCTGTGTCCATTAAGAGACATAGATGCCTAACCAGGGATACATTTCCAGTTTACAGAGTACATATGTAAGTCAGCACTCTCCCTGAATGTACACCATTAAAACAACTAATATAAATGCAACACAATCTAATGCTGTGTTAATTTCTTACAGTTATAAAGCTATACCTTACAATAAGAAAACAATGAATAAAACTGTAACAGTGTAAGCACACCATGAATTGCAAATAAGATGCCCAGTATTCTACGAGTACCCTTGGGTTTAAAGACACAGATACAAAATGTGAGATGATGAAGGGAAATCCACGTCACTACATGACCGTCTGCCTTAAAGATACAGCACAGCAACAAGTACTGCAAACAAGTGAATTATCTTAGTAAGAGAACATCTGTGGCACTAAATGCAAGACACAGGCCGAAATGAGCAGTTCAAAGAGTAAGTCAAGGTGTTAGTTAAAACTAGATTCTCTGAAATATTGCCAAAACAAAGCCTGACATGTTTCTATATCGAAAATCAATACCGCAATGTTTGATGAAAGTAGAGACACTTAAGTGAGATCCCACATGTTCTGTCATAAGCAAAATGTAGGAAAAGTTACTGTGGAATAAGCTCTGATGGGACATGTTGGTGTTTTATTTTATTTACATTCACATTTAGGCCTTGTTTGCCTTCCTTGATGAGAACAGATGATCAGATTTTAGGATGTCCTCGTTTCTCTCCATATAATACTAGTGTTATTGCCATACAGGAGGTATATAACATTGTCCATTTTTATTTCTGCATAGTACCAGAGAAATTTACATCTAGAATGTATAACAGAATTTCAGCGATTTTCTCCTCCTCTGGAAATGCAACTGCCAATTACAGAAACTGATTCAAAGACAAAGCAAAGGACTCTTCTGTAATAAAAGAAGTGTTTTTCATAGCCAGTTTATCACCTTGTGACAATGTACAAATAAAAAAAAGCTAATGGCACAAACTTAGTGCTGATGAAAACACAATAAAACATACAATTTTATGAGATATACTATTACATTACAATTTGTTTTACATTTATACATATGACATTTTTACTTGGTTTTACTGAATGATTTTTCATGAATTAACAGTCAAATGAAGTCAGAAAACTGAAAGTTTACTTTGTGAACAAACATTTCCATCTGGATATGGAGTAACTCCTTAATTTTATGTATGACTTACTGCGTAATGATTAGTGTGAATCAAACAATACAGCTCGGAGGTCTCTACTACCAAGAAAAGCATAGTGCAAGAGAACAGTTTAATACCACAAAACAAAAAAGATAGCAACGTCAGCTTTTCCGTATTTACTTTCGTACTCTAAAGAGGAAAATGCATGATTACGTGATCTTGTGAATAACAACTTTTTGAAATAACTTTATGTAGAGAAAGGAGGAGGAAAAAATCATATAAGAAATGACCGAGACTGTTTACATGATTTTTCAACAAAAATCCATTTGCTGACGTCCAATTTCAGTGAAAACTAAAGCAACTGACAAAATCAGGTGTCAATACACAGAAAAGCAGAAGAAAAAAAACACTGATCTTTTGCTAGGTGGGCATTAACACACACTTTCATGCATCCCCTAAGCTTATTCCAAATCCATGATGGCTTTATGTTGGAAAATATGAAATTCCTAACCACAGCAAACCATGGCTGCCAAAGTATGATCTCTAGCACTACAGATTCTGACTGATGAGGGTTGAACAATTCATCTCCAACAATTATGTACATAATCCTGCAAAAAGATACACTCTGGAAAAAAAATAAGGCAAACCTCTTAATAAACTTAATCGAAACTGCATTTTTTGGCATAGATATTCTTACACTTGTTACATCTTGGAGTTTTTCAATCCAGGTCTCTATTGAACATGAGACACAAATCTAGCCGGAAAACACAGCCAACAAAATGGGAGTATAATAATTGGGGGAAGTCAGTGTAAGAAGTAAATCTTACCACATGGGCAGATTACCAAAGCACTATTCTTGTCTCTCCTGGAAATGGTAAATATAAGCAAGAACAATACAGTAACACCAGTCCATGAACTAACATCTGCTCAACATTCTCAAATTCTTTTTTTCATGCAAAAAATGAACGCAAAATAAAAATAGTGTATAATATGTTGCTAGTACACAATCTCTAAATTATGTTTTAAAAACTAGACCTTTTATGTCTTATTGTGAGCTAGTGAATGACATAATAATCATGAATGCCTGTATAGAAACACCTGTGAGTACAGTCTCCTTTCAAAGGCACATAAACAGAACTGAGACAGGTACCAAGCCTAACAATGAATAAAATAAATGCCTTATGTAAGAACGCTTAAGACTAACTAGGGAATATGAGTAATATGTCCAAAGAATAAGACACCATTTGATCCTAGTCGAATGTTAATTCTAGTCATGCTTCAAGTTGTAAATGTACCATAACAAATAAAAAGACAAACATCTGGCCATCTACACAAGTAAATGTGGACTATATCATTCAATAAGTTGTACAACAGCTGCTTCAAGAACTTTCATTTCACCGGTACCTAGTCAACAATGCTGCAAACATGTACACATTTAAGCATAAATAAGGGGTGCAACATACTATAAAGAACTGACTGACACTAAAGCAAGGACTGCTTTTACTTTTAATAACATACATAAGGTACAAGATGTGTTAAAAACAGATCCTTCTGCTTTCTTTAATTTAATTTATTTATTTCAATTTGTTAACAGGCTAAGTGACCAAACTCGTCAGCAGAATGACTTCAGCCAGGACCCAGGTACAGTAGTGCACTGCAACATTACAGATGAACATAGCTTTTAACATATGAAAAATAACAGACACATTTTGAGTTTATACAAAGATAAAAGAAAAAGCACTTGCTGAGATTATGTAAACAATTAGAAACATTAGTGCCAATTAACAAAGAAATGCTTATATACAGAATGTACAATCACTGGCAGTCAGCATTATAGAAAAGTCCAAAGCATTTTGTCGTCTAACTTCTGCAGACACTTGTCTCTAAACTGATGGACCTAGCTTACAAAATGCTTTTTCGCCTACACAGGTTCTGAAAGTGGGCTTATGAGAGCCTGGCTCTAATACATATTAAATAATTGTTTTTGTTTTTCTCCACATAATTGATGTCACCAGCCCAAGGTGCAGACGTTAACCAAAATAGACATAAGTCTTGGTTTATAATAAAAATCTCCTATGTGAAGAGAACATTAAATGCACTTACATTGTTTTTTAAATGAGCGGATGAGAAGTAAGAATAGATGAGTAAATATATTTTTGGGTTTCTTATCAAAATAAAGCAATATGTTAATGAGCTTACAGAACTGTTTACTTAAAATGATACTATAGTACGTATTTGAATGTAATGCTTACAATGCTTTGCTTTAAGCCATTTAGAGGAAGAGGTTGCTGGACAGGTTTTCACTTTCTACATAAATATTTTCTACAGGATGGATAATTGTCTGAAAAGCTGGAAAAATTGGGACGTATTACTCACATTTATGTTTCTTGAACTTTCCTTTTACCTGCAAACTTTTTAAAACTACGAGAACCAAACAAAACTTTTCCTGTATCCACAATGCTATGGATTAGAACTTTTCTGTCTTGACAAAGACTTTCAGATGACAACTATGTATGTCTACTTATGGCTTTATACTTGTAGAAGCCCTGAAAACAGCATCTTCTTTACTGAAAGTACACTGTAATGCTTGCTGACCTGTAGGCTTTATATTCTTAATCATAAAAAGTAAATCCTCCTCCTTTTAGTAACAAAAACAGAATTCTGAAATATTAATATCAGATAAATAATTATGAGCTCTGAGTTCCAAAGCACTTGTGCTAGAAACACGCTTACCGTACATACCAACTTTCCTTCCCTGATAAAATGTGAAATACCTGAAGGTCAGGAAGATGTACTAAGAACCTCTGAAGTCAGAGAACAGCCAAGCTAACAGAATCCAGTTTTAGATTAAAGTTAAGGGTTCACCTTATCATATATGTACAGCAAATCAAATTATTTATGAGCTGGCGGCTGATAGTCAAGATATCCTTAATTAAAATTCTACATGTCTTGGAATGTTTTGAAGAAAAACGTAATCCTCCCCACAGATTTTTTATATGTATCTTTTTGTACCTTAACTGTAATTGTAACGTATAGGAATATAACATATGGCTTTAGAAAATGCATAGAAAAAGTTGATGCTATGGTGATTGTATCACCATTTTTAGAAGAAATTCACTGGAGATTTGTAAAAGCTGATTCCATTCTTCAAAAATTTGTCTTTTCGTAACTAAACTAGCCAGTATTATTAATTTAGTAATGTCTTTAGAAAGTTGATCAATTTTACATAGAATCCAGGTTGAAAAGTCACCACAAATGTCTTTACCAATAATGTTATTTAATTAGTTCACAAGTCATTAACCACCAGTAATACATCTTAGGCCAAGGCCATCATACAAGCTATCACATATAAACAAATTCACACCCATGCCAACAAAACTCATTCTTACAGGATATAAATGGACCCACAACAATTTTTTTTGAATAGTACGGATTCTAAAAGATTGCATACAGCTATTACAAAATTCCCATAGTCTAAAAAATCCTCACAGAATGGATGTACATCCTTTCTCCAGTTTGATATACGATTCAAAACTGATAAGTAGTAATGATTAGCTACTATCTCTATCCATTTCCTTAAAGCCTCCTCTCTCTAAAAAGGACTAATTTCCTTCCTAAACATGTGAAACGTATGATGTTAGACTGACAATTCTTTATTTTTTTTAGTTTGAAGAAATCTGATAGTTTAACCATTAAAAGAAACTTATCAATAGTAAAAGTGTAATTTGGAGAAAGAAAACCATCTAATCCACATTGAATCATTTTGATGTTTCTAACAAGAAAACCAAGAGGACACAAAGGCTGTACCATGGAATATTTGAATGAAAAGTAAAAAATTATATATTCTTAACAAATATTCTAAATATGCAAATATACTAAATCTAGATGCAGTAAAATGTGTCATGCCAAGTTGATAACTGCCAGTCAATCACTCAAACTATTATAATTAGAAAACGTTACATTACATTAAGCTAAGTTACCTAATGTCTGTATAAAAAAACATATATTTTGGGGCCTTTAATATTGTAACCAAATCTACTTTTATGTAGAGCTAAAATTTCACAAGAAATTTTTGTAGAACCACCTCTCCAAAAGAAATTTAATCAAACACACTTGACTTTATTATAATATTCTTTCTTGGGACAAAATGTTGCTTTCTGCAGAAAAATAAAACCCGTAAAGAATAGAGTTTTAAACTAAAACAATATATTTTCCCACCAAACAATTTCAGATTTTCACAAATGTTAACTATTTTCTAAATTTTTAAGGCAAGTTGATCTTATTTAATCTTCAACAACATAATATTGAAAATTTGAGTACAGATATTCAAAAAATGTTAGTTGTTGACCCATCTTTATTAAAGAACAGCTTGATTGTGGTGAGGAAATAAACATTCCAGCCATCCATCCATCCTCCCCTTTTTTCCCCATTTTTGCACACGGGGTCAGGCTGTCCCTTCATCCTTGACAGCAACATTGATTTACTAAAATGTATACTGTAATAGGACAAATATTTATCAGTTGTAATAAAGAAAAGATGTGAAATAAAGAAGCAGTGACGTAAGTAAAAAAAATCATCTGCATAAGCCACCAATTTAATTTGATGGTAATTAATTACTAATCGACTTACTAGTTTATTTTTAATCTACAGTCCTTGGTATACAATCAATGGCCCATATTAAAGAAGTAGGCAATAAAGGGCACCCTAGATTAATACCTGCATCTTGAGACTTAACTTATGAATCAACATAAATAAAATATTTTGTTTGAACAAAACGTGTTTTATTACATGATATAGCGAAGGAGGATGATTTGTCAGAAACTGAAAGTAAGCAGTCTCTTAACAGAATCAAATGAATTCAGTGCCTCTAAAGGACAACACACATGAATCTGGGATGAAGACAACTTGATTATGATGTAATTGGTTACAAATTGTCAGATAACAGATGGTTGCAAATGTTGGCTATTTTATAATCTGTATTAAGAAGCGCAATAGATCTATAATTAGCATAGCTAGTGTCTTCACTGTCTGTTTTCTTAGCTAGAGTAAGTTTTGTGAAAGACAACAGTAAATGCTGTCAAACATTAAATTGACAAACAGTAAATTGTGGGTAACAGAAAATACACCCCTGGGATCACTTCATTGGCTCTGCTTGACAGAGGATCAGTTAATTAATCAAGGGGGGTGGCAAAAGCCAAAACACTCTGGCTAGGCTTATAAATGCCCTCGGGCAAATAGCCTAGTACGTACCTATGAACCAAAGTATGGTACAGGTTTATTTTTCAGAAGATAGGTACAGTATGAGGCTCACTAATTTATAACTTAGTTCAGTTGCAAAACTTCATAAAATTCAAAAAGGAAAGAGACTGGTCCAAGTACCTTATTGACTGGAAGAGTTAATGACTTCAATAACTTGATATGAAGAAAAGGAGATCTCAAATTGTTCCAAAGAAAAAGCATATTTTTGTATAAATGTCTCCATATCATAAGTTGAAAAAGGATGAAAGGAAAATGGTTATCAAAATATTTAAATTTTTCGGCATTCTCTTCAGAAATTTTAAATTCTCTCACTGAGGCTCTAGCAATGTGAATAACATGTTTATGTTTTCCTTTAACATCTTTATTAAATTACTCCAGCCATAGGGAAACATGCATTAATATAAAAGAAAACAAACTATATCAACACACATCCAGCTACATGCATTATGCATCACAAATGTTCTTTTTATAACCATCATCACTCTAACATTACATAAATTGCTCAGTTTCTACATTCCCTCATACCTAAATCTTCCTCGACATTATTCTACAAGTATTGCTTCCAGAATTTCTATTTATATCTATACAGTTTTCTCCTTCTATTTTTTAAAGATCCCACCTTTCACTGTTACAGTTTTCAATACATCAAATACAGTTGTTTTAGACTTTGATTTCCATTTTTCAGGTAACTGCTTTTTGGCAACAACAAGAATTAAAAATTAACAAGTCCTTACTATGTCTAGGCAATTCAGATCCTGTGTCTCAGCTCAAAAGAATAATTTTCTTAGTTATAGCCACTTACTCACCCAATATTTCTGACAGAGTACTCCGAAAGGAATTTTTAAAATCTGCCAACTCATTAACTCTTTCTTTCCCACAACATCCAGAACATTTGCCATCTACCAGAAGGAAACTTCTTTGAAGTCTGCATGGGGCATAAAAACACCTATGCAAACTCTTCCAAGAAAAAAGCCTAAAACTTCTGGACTATGTTGTGTACTTGGGAGCCATACATTTGTACTCCCACAATCTCTCTCTCTTTCCAATCTTTTCTAAACTCCTCTAATTGATTCTTATAGTTATCATGCAATAAATTTATATGCCATATTAATTATCTCTTTTTTAACAGCATCTTCTGTCCTAGATTCAGCCAAAAACTCAACCAGAGCAGGTTTTTCACTTAGAATTCCCCTATCCCTTTCTCTTTGTCTATACCCTGAGATCAATTCCTGGTAACAAAGGCAGTCTCTAGTCTGCAGTCCAAATGTCTTCTTGGCCTCACCTCATTCTACTTCCTTTCCCTCTCCAGTTATTATTACTTGCACCCAATACCTTGGTTCATTTGCCAGTTTTCTTCAATTAAAGTCCAGCCCTAGTGTCTATTCTCTGTACCCCCTTACCTACAGTCATCTCTACCTACAAAATGTCCTTTTCCTCATTCTCGTGTTGGCTTAATTCTTACAATACTTTCTGCTACTTTAGGAATATAATATTCTGCATGACTATTATTATTGGCCTTAAGGATCTTCATCCAAAATCCCACTTCAACCTTATTTCTTGAATCCTCCCCTGCTTCATCATCATCCCTTTCTTCTTTGAATTACAGTCTTCTGCATGTGTTACATATATCAGCCTTAACTGTGCAGCTCTAAATTAGACCTTCAATTCAAATAATCCAAAAGCACCTTGTTCTGTGGAAGGATTCAACATATCCTTTTTAACCCTTGTCCTCTTCTCCCCAGATAAATTTCTTCAGCTTTTTATTACTGTCCACAACATCTGCTCAAGTTGATAAAAATATGCCTGACCTGCATATGTGTGTGTGTGTGTGTGTGTGTGTGTGTGTGTGTGTGTGTGTGTGTGTATATATATATATATATATATATATATATATATATATATATATATATATATATAAACTAAAGGAGCTAAAAACATTTTCTTTCTTGTATCTTACTACCCATATCCAGAAACAAGAGCTTCCAGTTTCTCAGTTTTGTATTATCTTTTGTTTAGTCTCTTCTTGCATATCGTTAGCTACTATAACAGAAGCTTTTTAATCCATACTCAAATACTTCATTTTATCATGTCACTATAAATATGGGTACTGCTGAACCAATTCATGGCTGGTATATAATTTATGGCTATAGCCTTTGTTTTATCTTCATTAATTTTATATCTTGAAAAGACTTATACTGTCTCAAAATGTTCCACAACACTAAAATGTCCTTTTCTAGATTTATCAGGCACAAAATAATATTATCTGCAAGTAAAGCGAACTTTTCTTGATTACGATACCAATTATATCACTGAATTTTTGAATCATTTATTTCCTTTATCAATGGCTTACATATAAAGCAAATAAAGTGGAAAATAAAGTTTGTATTCTTGTTCATTTCTTTATATTGAGCTTTACCTGTTTTATATACAACTCTTGTTTACTGGGCTCTTTTACTTGATTCAACCATTGTGAAAATTTCTGCCCTTTTAGTTATATATTTTGTATAATAATTTACTGTTAGCAAATTGTCTAAATTTTCTAACTGTAGAGTTAGATTTTGGAAAGTTCTTACATGGATTTCATTTCTCTTAATGTTAGCTGAACCAAACACCATCAAGGTAAGCTTTAAAGGAGGTTCATACTAAAGCAAAGGGGATAATATCATTCATTTTGCTAAATAAAAAAAAAAAAAAAAAACAGTTAATCTCTTGGTCACAGAGCAAGAAAATCTTTTATTCAGAATGAGAAATGCCTTTTATTTCTAAGAGGTTGGCTGCAAGTGAGCCATGATCAGAGAGAACACAAGGAAATATTACATCTGAAAAAAAAAGTTATCTGAAAACCAGAAGGCAAATCTAGATAGATTTTTATTCTTATTTTTCAAATCTGTAAAGCCCTTTTGGGAGGAGCATTTAATATTACACACACCTAAAAGAATGTATTTGTATGCAACGTCTTCCATGAGTTTCGGTTTATAGTCTCTAGATTTTAAGGAAGAACTATATTGAAGTCATCTGCAAGAATTACATACTGAGATTAAAAGGCGCAGACCTATATCTAATTCAAGCAAAAAATATACTGTAAAAAGGGAATATATAAAGAACTAAGTGTTCAGGTGCAATATTTGTATTTGGACTTTATTAATAAATTTCAAGCATTATTATTCTTACCTCATAGTCCTTTGACATAAAAATAATAGTTACATCTCTTGCTATACTATCATATGAATTAATAAGTATATTCTTAAATTGCCACAAACGATAATGACAGCAGGATGCACAGCACTCATAAAAACATCCAACAAAGCAAATATTTAAATGTATTAACACTTTTAATAAAATATTATATTTGCAAGTCGGTAAGCGCTTTCACCATACAAACACCGGCTTCATCACACCGTAATGATAATTACACATCATTAAATAATCAAGAAATGAATTAAAACAATTCAAACTCACCAATAACATTCCCCATCTCATATGCTAAATGCATGCATCCTGATGATGTCACCACGTTTTAAAATAGACAAGTCCTAATGCTTATAGTTTTGTTTGTTTGAATTTCTTATAGTACTATACATAACTCCATTAAAACAACAATAAACAAAACAAAAATCAGACTCCACTAAACGAAATGGCAAGTAGGTCCTACCCTGGTAAATCCCTCTTCTCAAGTATCGGTCTAATAGAGACTGTACTATTCAAACCGGATCCTTTATCAGCTGTCAACTTCAGGATCCATCTAAGTTCTGCCACACCAGTCCAGTTTTCAATATTACCTAACCTAACACCTACATTTAGAACCTCTATGGCCTTAAATCTAAAACGATGATCCGATCACTAGCTGCCACATATCTGGCAAGGGCATTTGTAGTATTACCAATTCGTATATTATATGAGTGCTCCCTCATGCGCTCTTTAAGTGTACAATCTGGTTTGAATGGTGTGTGATTCTGTGCTTATTATCATTACGGTCTGATGAAGCCAATGTTTATTTGGTGAAAGCACTTACTGACTTGCAAATATAATATTTTATTAAAAGCGTTAATATGTTTAAATATTTACTTCGTTAGATGTTTTTGAGTGATGTGCATCCTGCTGTCATTATCATTTGTGGCATTCTACTTGGAGTTCTATTTTTTGACAACTGGTTTATTCGGGTGATTGTGTTTGTACTATATTCTTAAATTGTTTAACCTCACATCTGGCTAATGTGAAGTGTATTTCTTGCAAAAAAAAAATATCAAATCATCTTTATTCTGAAGTACATATTTGTATTACGTTGTTTCTTTTAGACTGGTGGTTTATTTCACTATTTAGAAAAGGTATCTATATAGTACCAGTGGCGAGCCCATAAAGCTACAGCTGTGGTAGGAGATTATATTAAACTGTCATCCCAAAACACCAAACGACAAAACAACAAACCAATAACACTGACGCATACAACAGAGAAGAAGAGAACAGAACAAAATGGGGAAAGAGTCGTGTGAGACTGCAAAAGGTGGGCGGTGCAGTGGGTTAACTTTGTCACCTCACAGCAAGAGTTTCTCTGGTTCGATTCTCGGCTGGGGTGCCTTCTGTGTGGAGTTTGCATGTTATCCCTGCGTTCGTGTAGGTTTCCTCCGGGTACTCCAGTTTTCTCCCACAATCCAACCACATGCATCTACAGCATTTCTCCCTGGGCCTCTGCTGATAATAGGCTATGTCCTAGTCGGACTTTCCTGGTCAACAAATGTTAAATAAATAAAAATAAATAAATAAAACAGTGGGGATCAGGGAAATGGTCCTTTTCCTGATGCGGCACAATAAGGAGTTAGTATATACTATTATTAGGGCATATGGGAGATGCAGAGGGGCTTGACCTGCTGCAAAAACAGATGTTTTTCTCGCTTCCCTTGTTTCGTGTTAGGGGTTTTGATATTACTGGTTAGCTATTTGCTGTTCAGAATTTTGGGCTATCAAATTATAAACCATTATGAGGCACCCACCCTCCATAAAAACACAAAGTCCTTGTAGTCCATGAACAGCTGATCTCTCTCCATCGTTAACAGGAGGGCAAGGCAGAATGTTTATTGCTTGAAGGTCTTTAATGGTTTCCTCTGGAGACGAAAAGTTTCAAGACAGGTCTTTGTAATCATTTTCCAAAATATTAGGAAAGATAAAAACAGTGGCTATTGCTTTTTGTCGGAGTTAATTCCTTAGCTTCATCAATCTCTTCTCTTTTGTACTACATCAGGAGTCAAGTCTTCATAAAAAGTTAATTAGTATTTGGTTAAAGTTTCTATGTTTTAAGGCTGTAGAAAAAAGTATCTTGGACAAAGAGAACTCTTAGTATTACAGCAGGATTTGAACCTTGTTTTGATGGGTTGATTTGATGAGCAATCTCCAACTTGATTAGTACCACAGAATTTTGTTTAGCCAAGTCGCCCAATAATTTTAAAATTTGTTGCACATTGATTGAGGCTGGTTCTTATCTAGATAGCGCTGGTATACAAACATTTTTGCAAGTCTAAATTACATACTCTCATCTCTGCAATGAGTAATCTCTCTTGACATGAACAAAATGACAGATAAGAAAAGTCAGCTTCTAAATTATTTTGCTTTACAGAAAGCGTTGTAAATTATTCTTGCTGTAAAACAGTAAAGTTTTTATTTCCCAATTTCATCATTAATTGAAAGAGGAAAACATGGTGCTTAGACAGAGTCTAATGAATAAAAAACAGTTTGCACAAAAGGTATTTTCTCACTTACTTTTGACTGAGATGGTAATGAAACTGAAGCATTCCCAATTCCACTACTGGAATCCTTGTTATAAGCATGCCCTGTTGATTCGGAAGTTTCCTCTGCTGCTGTAGTCTGAGGACCTCCAAATGTCATCTGTAGCAAATTATTTGTTGCCAAACCCTGCTGGGAAGTGACTGAGTTCAAGCCTGATGGAGATGTTTGAATTGTATTTGGCATATGTTAGGAAAAGTTCAGCAAATATTCATTTGAAGAATCTGATGAAAGTATATATTTTAACATCTTCCCCTGAAAACATTTGTCCTTCCATCTATGTCAGTGATTTTTGTTGCAGAATATAAACTTGGAAGTACCACCTCAATGTAGAGTTCCTTACAGGTTAGTGCTATAATACATTTTGCCTTTTTTTGGTTGGCTTTGACAATTTTTCCCTTTTTGTCCCTTGGTGAGCACAACAGCCTCAGTGAAATTAATTTGCTGTTTTTTAGGCACATTCTGCACGGGCAATTTAATAAACTTCACAAAAAATTTTAAATAAAAGCCATGTAAAAGGATTAATGTGGCGCTTTGGAGAAGAGAAGCATCAGAGATGAAAACTGCCTGTCTTCCTGTAATGCAAACACGTTATCACGCCACTCCTGCCTTCCTAACAGGTGGCATCAGCCAGCCGATTTCTTTACAATAATCCTCCCCACAGAATCTGAGGACTTAAATATTTGTACATTTCTCCTACTTAGAGAAGAAATTTGATGTGTAAGACAACTTTAAAACTGTTGTCTAGAAGGAGCCCCAAGAGACTGTGAAGAAAAGTCCTTGTGTTCAGAAGTGAAATACCAAGGGGAGAAAACTCAAGTAAAGAAACATGCTTTGGAAAAAAATGGAGCAGGAGTCCACTTTCTCATTTCCTTTTTTCTCCAAAACTTTTGCAGATACCAACATAGATGCAGAATGTTTGACTTTGAATTCAAGCCTATGGTGGCCACTGAAGGGAAGTAACCTCAACATCATATTATGCGTGCGCACGCACACACAAACATACACACACATATATATATATATATATATATACACACACACATATATATATATATATATATATATATATATATATATATATAGACATCCACGTGTGTGTGTGTGTGTGTGTGTGTATATATATATATATATATATATATATATATATATATACATACATACATAACATACATCCACGTGTGTGTACATATATATATAAATATAAAAAAAATATATACATATATATATATATATATATATATATATATATATATATATATATATATATATATATATACAGAGCACATTATATATTTTAATCCCAGCGATAAATACCTATGTGGAATATTGAAAAACCTCAACAGTCTGAACATCTCCCTTTACACGAAGACAAACTACACCAGCAGTCACTTCTATGGGCTTCCAAATCAGAGAATGAAATGAAGAGCTGGAGCTCAAAGAGTTACAGTCATTCAAAAGCAGGAAACTATTTTTTTTTACTTGACTCTATAAAGCAGGGTAGAGAAACATCTGTCCCTTCTCATATGGAAAAGTGTGGCTCAGGTTCCTTATCCTTCAGAACCATCTTAAATGCTGGCATTTCTACAATATTAGTGCCAGTGAAGGTCAGTAATGGCTCAGTAGGCATATAAATAATCAGCTTCTGTGAAAAAAAGATGCCAACCTCAACAAGTGACGTTAAAGTCCCAGAATCAGAGACATGTAACTTTTTTTGATAAATTCAGCTCTCTTCTAAATTATCTTTTTCACATCTGTGTCTCAGCCTGATACCTTAAGTTATTTTTATGTTTCAGAAAGTAAAAACAAAGCAGAACTGCACAAAGTGCCTCTCAGAAACCGTAAGAAAATCCAGAAAATATAAAAGAGGCAACACCACAGCAGATGTCAAAATATACACGTAGATTTAATGAAATCAAATAGTGCAAAACAGTGAGCGCTTTCACGTTATAAAAACTCATCAGACTTTCATCTTTTTATGTTTCATTGCCATGGATTACAGACAGTTCTCTTGTTAAAAAGAAAGACAGCCTTCTAGCTCTTCAATTTAGTGGCTTGATTAAGCCTTCTAAAGGGCCTCACGCAATCGCATTCAATTTCCTTATGATAATAGCTTACAAAAAAAGTACAGTTTTGTACCTACCATAAATGTAGATGTTCGAAGATCCACATTGCTGCAGTCCTAACACTTGGGTAGTCCGCTGTCCCTCATTCGGCCCGAATATCAGAGCATAAGGCTGACGTCGGTCAGGGCGCATTTGACTGACATCAGAACGTCAGGGTACAAATGCGCATGACCGACGTCATATCCTCAGTCTTTTCTTGCCCCAGATGTCAGAAGACCCTAAAAATAAAGGTCCAAACCCAAAGACCACAACTAAACAAATAGCTAGTCTAACACCAAAAATATGTATAATATATACAATATATACAAAATGCAATATACCAAATGCAGTTTACCTCAGATGGATAACCCAACCCACACAACCACCTCAACAACAGAGGGGAAGGAGGGAGGGTAAATTGGACTGCAGCAATGTGGATCTTCGAACATCTACATTTATGGTAGGTACAAAACTGTACTATGTTCTTCATCTCACATTGCTGCAGTCCTAACACTTGGGTAGAATCCCAAAGCAGAGGTAAGGGAGGATGGCTAAACTATAATGAAGCAGGAGCTGCCAAAATGCCCTGCAACACAGCAGTGGCAAAACCAGCCCTAGATTTAGAGAACAAGGGAAGGTGGTAATGCTTAGAGAAGGTATGCACTGAACTCCAAGTGGCTGCCTCCAAAATATCCTTAGTAGCCACCCCCCTCAAAAAGCTGTTGAAGTGGCAGTAGCCCTAGTGGAATGAGGTCTAATCCCAGCTGGAATCTCTTTGCCATGATGGGAATAACAGAAAGCAATGCAAAATCCAATCCACTTTGAAATAGTTTGTTTTGACACAGGCTTGCCCTGAGAGCACAAAGCAAAAGAAACTAATAATTGCTGAGATTGTCTGAACCCTTTTGTTCTGTCCAAATAATATCGCAACTGCCTGTGAACATCCAAGGTGTGCAAAATCTTTTCCCCTTTAGTTTGGGGATTTGCATAAAAAGTAGGCAAATGAATAGTTTGGTTTAAAGCCACACTAGAAACCACTTTAGGCATGAAGGAGGGATTGGTACGTAAAGATACCCTATCCTTATGAAAAATTAAGAAAGGCTCAACTGCCATAAGGGCCTGTAATTCAGAAACCCTTCTTGCAGAAGTAATGGCCAACAAAAAAGCAGTCTTCCATGACAAATATTTCAACTCAGCAGTAGCTGCAGGCTCAAAAGGTTGTAGAGTGAGTTTCTCCAACACAAATTTGAGATCCCAAGCAGGAGTAGGAGCTCTTCGTGGGGGTCTTATATTCTTTGCCCCTCTGAGAAATTGCTTGAATAAAGGATGAGAAAACAATGGTGGGTCACAATCGTAGTGAGCTGAAATTGCTGCAGCATGAATTTTAATAGAAGAGAAGGACAAACCTTTGTCCAATAACTCAGTACGATATTGAAGAGCCACACTTAAATCAGGCTCAGAAACATCCAAATCTTTAGCTGCACTCCAAAATAAAAATCTCTTCCATTTATCTGCGTACACTTTCCTTGTACTAGGCCTTCTAGCTTCCAAAATCACATTCAAAACTTGTTGTGGAAGTTGAGACCCTCTATGGTTTAAAACAGAATATGCCATGCTGTTAGGTGAAGAGAGTGAAGTTTGACATTCAGCAAATGACTGTCCTCCTGGGACAACAGATGTGGAATCAAAGGCAAAGGCCATGGAGGCTTTCTTACTAGACTTCTCAGTAGTGGATACCAGTGCTGTCGAGGCCAATCTGGAGCTATCAAAATCATCCTTGGCTTGTCCTGTCTGACCTTCAGAAGTACCTTTGGGAGGAGAGGCAGAGGTGGAAAGGCATACACATGAAGATTTTTCCAACTGAAAGAAAGAGCATCCACTTTCCAAGCTGTGTGATGAAACCGCTTTGTGCAAAACTTTGGCAGCTGGTTGTTTAGTGGAGAAGCGAACAGATCTATGTCTGGAGTTCCCCAGGACACTGTCAGTTTCTGAAATACATGACGATCCAGTTTCCACTCGTGGGGATCCATGATTTGTCTGCTTAACACATCTGCTAAGGAGTTCTGTGCTCCCGGCAGAAACCTTGCCTGAAGACTTAGTTGTAAACTGAGAGCCGTCTCCCATAAAATCATTGCTTGCCTGCATAGAGGGTAAGAATGTGTTCCCCCTTGCTTGTTGATGTACCACATGACAGTTGTGTTGTCTGTTAGAATCAACACCTGCCCTGGAAGAAGTAACTCCTTGAAAGCTATTAATGCAAACTGGACTGCTAACATCTCCTTCATGTTGATATGTAGATGTTGTAGTCTGGCAGGCCACTTGTCTTGTATCCACTTTCCATTTAGATGAGCTCCCCAAGCTATGTCTGAGGCATCTGTCGTTAAAATCTGACTCGCCTCTGGCCGGGTCACAGAGAGTCCCTTGTTTAGGTGACATTCCTGAGCCCACCACAAAATTCCTTTTGAATGCAAGGTATTATTTGAATGACAGTGTCCAGATCCTGGCAGTGCTGTGTCCATACATTTTTGAGATACCATTGTAGCTTCCTCATATGCAGTTTGGCATTGGGAAGCACCAGAATACAAGATGCCATGAACCCTAAGGCTTGAAGGACTGTCCTTGCAGTCAGCCCGGACTGATGAGAAAGTTGATGGAAGTAAAGGGATAGACTCTTTTGTTTGTCCGGGGTTAAAAAGGCCATCTGGGATGCTGTATTCAGTCTCACACCCAGAAAGCACATGTCTTGAGAGGGTACTAGACTGGACTTTATTTCGTTCACAGAATACCCCAGGCATCTTAGCACTGCTATCACATATTCCAGATGATGAAGAAGCTCTTCCCTTCCTTGAGCCAGAATCAGGCAATCGTCCAAATAAGGATAGATCTGTATTCCTTTTAGCCTGAAGAAAGCTATCACTGGAGCCAGAACTTTTGTGAACACTCTGGGCGCAGTAGATAAGCCAAAGGGCAATGCAGAGAACTGATAATGAGAAGTCCCAGCTCGAAAACGCAGATACTTCCTGCAACTCAGTCTGATAGGAACATGAAGGTAAGCCTCCTTGAGATCCAAAGTTACCATCCAATGATCTTTGCCCAGCAGAGGTAAAAGCTGCTGCAACGTCAACATTTTGAACTTGGGAATGTCCAGATAAGTGTTGAGGATAGACAAATCCAAAATTGGTCTCCACGTGTTCCCCTTCTTTGGGACTAGGAACAGGCGAGAATAAAATCCTAGGCCCCTTTCTGGCAAAGGAACCGGCTGTATGGCCCCTATTTGGAGTAGTAGTGAAATTTGCTTGTGAGCCTCTATTCTTTGTTGAGGAGGAATGTCTGGCATGCCTTTGAAAGGAGGCAAGGTATGGAAATAAAACCTGTAACCGTGATGTATGATATCCAGTACCCATTTGTCTTGGGTAATCAAATTCCAATTCCCTTTGAAAAGTGCCAACCTTCCTCCCAAAGGTGCTGCCAGGCGAGAAGGTTCTGGCAGCTGAAAAGGTAGGTCATTGGGTCTGTTTACGAAAGGACTGACCCCTGCCCTCACTTGAAGACTGTGCAGGAGAACTTCCTGTTCTGGGCCTGAAAGAGCCCTGACCTCTGCCCCTGCCACGTCTAGATCTACCCCTACCCAGTGGCAGCCACCCTAGACGAGGCCTGTACAGCATCAAAACCACATTGCAAAGAATGCTTACCCACCTGCTCCGAAACATGCACTAAATCTTGTAACTCTTTACAGTCAATACCTTCCGCCAGGGCATCAACCTTAGATTTCAACTGAGAAAGGAGATAATTTTGATATTTCAACATGTGAAACTGGCAATTCAAAGCTCTCATGGCTAGAGTGGAAGTAGTATAAACTTTCTTTCCCCATCTATCCAAGGCCCTGGCCTCTTTATCTGCAGGAACCGGATTCTTGACAACAGAAGCCTTAACACCCTTAGGCCCCTGGCTAACAGTTTCTGGGTCTGCCCTAGGACTCTTAAAAAGATACTTATGAGCTTCAGGCACCCTGTAATACCTATCCGGTTTAACAGGAGCAGGAGGCAAAGAATCAGGATTGAGAGAAGCCTCTGCAAACACATCTTCCACCACATTCAGAACAGGAGGAATTGCTAAAGGCCTATGCTGGGGTAAAAACAAAAATTCCCTAAGCCTCTTCCTGGAATCAGAGAAATCCTGACCTTCCCATTTAAAATGCTCTCTCATGGAGTGAAGGGTCTCTGAAAAAGAAAAATCCTCAGGAGGAGAAGCAGAAGGAGTAGAATCATCCATATCAGAATCAGGATAATGAGAATACTCCTGCAAGTCTTCAGCCGAAGACTCAGACACATCCGAAGCCTGCTCATAATCCCCAACACAGGTTCCATCCTAGGCCTCTTATCAGGAGGGGGCATAGAGCCTCTAATTAAAGTAATTAAATCCTCTGCCATTTTGAGCATGTGCTTCTTGGGCACAGCACCTGAAGAACTGGGAGAGACACCCACCGAAGCTAAACTAGGCCTGCCTCTAGGAGAAGCCTTGGCAGCAGAAAAAGAGGGCCTAGGCCCCTTAGTAAGGGAGGGGAGTACAGATACTTGAGAAGCCCCTACAGCCTGCCCTGCCTCCTGGGAGGCCACATCCTGTAAAATCAGAGTTTCTCCCTGGGTCTCCAGAGAGGCCTCCGTCGGAACCACCGGTTCCACTGACACCTCTAAGGAACTGTCGTCCGGTTCGGACGACTCCTCTAACCTAGGTTTAACTGCCTTGTCCTTGCGCTTCTTTGAGGAAGCCGGCGTCGGAGCATCCGATGGCATTTTGTAATTGCACCGCTTCCCAAAGACCAACCTTGCACAATCCAACCTCCTCTTAATAGTGCGTTTATTAAACCTAGCACAAAAGCGGCAACCAACAACGTCGTGCTCAGGTCCTAAACAAGGTATACACAAATTATGATAATCTCTATGCGGTATCTGTTTCCCACAAGAAATACAGTTATTCACTTTTTCTGACATCCGGTAAACCACTGAGGCAAGAAAAAAACAAAATATTCCCCAACGGGGTACTTAACCAACTCTGACTTCGGTCTGAAACTCCGAATTCGAAAAACTTCAGAACGCCGAACGGCACTTGCAACACTGCTTCTGCATCGGACCATGCGGCAAAAAAGACTGAGGATATGACGTCGGTCATGCGCATTTGTACCCTGACGTTCTGATGTCAGTCAAATGCGCCCTGACCGACGTCAGCCTTATGCTCTGATATTCGGGCCGAATGAGGGACAGCGGACTACCCAAGTGTTAGGACTGCAGCAATGTGAGATGAAGAACATGTACTCTCAGCAAACGTCTTTAATTATTCATCTACCACAATCTCATTTGTTGACTGATGTATTCAGTCACCATCATTAGAAATAATGTTTGTTATGAAGAAATATCATTAACATTAGAAAATAAGACAAAAATAAAACGCCTAGTACAGAAATACTGAACTATCCAGAAAAATATCCTCTTGGTGAGTTGTAGGACTGGAGACACTCAAGGCAAGAACTGAAGGGAATGTGCAACAATTCAAAATATATAAGGAAGCCACGGCATTCCAGCCAAGGGTAAGGTAAATTTGAAATTTCAGACAGTTCATATGGTATTCAGCTTAAAGAAGGGAAATACATGAGTACAGAAGTTTGTCTGTCTAGCAGTTTGTTCAAGTTATTCTTATTTTATGTCAAGAAGACAGAGAGTGCTTTAAATAACAAAATTTATGAACATTGTTAAGATGATACAGAGAAAAGGAAGTCCAATAACACCCTATGCAGACATTCCTTAACCTGTAAAGGGTTCACCAAGTTATTCGGTATTTTTGAAAAAGTTTAATTAAATCCTATAGGGGGTCACTTGGAGAACACTTTAGAATACCAGGAATTGTTATGATAAATTTGTTTAGATGCTGGGTCCCATCCAGAGTTGAATGATTACATCTCAAAAGCCCCGGTTTTAAGACAACATGTTGGCAAATTACAATTCATTATCTGCATTTTTACAATGGTCATATTTATAAATATTATGCTTTGTTTAGTACTTATACTATGAGCGATTTTACTAGTTTATATAAATTAGTTGGCTTGCGCTTTATGGTCGTTTACTATTTTTTGTACTCTCTCTTTAAGCACTTAATTGATGTGCTGGTATATATACAGTGCCACAATTTTAAATTACTTAATTTGGTTCTGATGAAGTCCCATGACAGGGCATAATTTTGCCTTCCAATAAAGCAATGTTTTACACTTGTTACATGTTTCTGGATTGGTGCTTCATACAGACAATGGTTTTACAGGCTCAGTTGTCAAGCTTATCAGATACCGGCCTTCAAGAAGGTCAACTGCCTTAACTCCAAGTTGATATTTTCTACTTCCATGTATGTACAAAGATTATTTCTGAAGGAAGCTAAGAAATGACTTGGTCTGACTATAAGAGGAGGATTGTAATCATGAAGGAGCTGTAGAATACATATGTCATGCCTTTTTTCTATTACTTATAGTTATTTTCAATATTGGATACTCTGTTCTGTTATCTTCCACAGTGGATCATTCCAGGTACAGACATTTAAGTAAAACAGGATAGCACACTGTGAAATACACAAGACAGAAACATTGTCCAAGTATCATGTAAAAGACAGACTACAGTGACATTTTCTGAACCCTTTCCAAATAATTCCAATGTTTTACTATGATAAGTAAGGAACTGTTGCACCTCTTGGAGCTGTTTCAGGTGACTTAGTCAAAGGCTGCAAAAGGAAGAAATGCATTCAATAATCAGTGAGATATAAAGTGATGCAACCATTTCCCTGGAGTGATCACACACATCATTTAGAACTGGATGGACTACAGAAGATCCCTTGCTGACTTCTGTAGATGCACAGTGGTCAAAGTTTAAACTGCTAGATCTTTAATGAGGACATCATTTTTATATGACATGACCATTGATTCTGTAATTATAATTTATGTCCTCCTTTCCATCTTTCTAGATAGGTCTTGAGACTGTTTATTTTATTCACACTTTACTAACACTAAAAGCATTGATAATACCGTTGCACCAGGTATTTATTTTTTGAAGGCTATCTTCTGGATTTTTCGCATCTTTTACTGAATTTGCAATCTTCAATATATTTTTTATCCAGAGTCCATTTCTCACTTTCATGTCTGAGAAGAAAAGTGCAAAATAAAGAATTATAGTACAGAGCCACTTCGGCTAGTTGAGGCAACTTCCATGGAGATGGACAAGCAAATGAAACTCTAACTTATTACATCCTGTTTCTTAGCTAGTGTTTTACCCATTTTCCTGTGTGTGGATTGGTGGCCTGGTGATAGCCTTTGTTAATGAGTGCATGGTAGCATGAATTTACCTGCAGTGTCACAGGTAGCTAGTACCCTAGCCAAAGGGATGAGTTCAAACCATATAAGCACACTCACTGCCAGGATGCTACTGAAGGCACAAGCAAACTCTAATGGATGACAGTATTGATGGCCCCTCCGGACTGCTGTTGCCTCTGAAATGTACTGGGTAATTCTCTAGTACATGGGAATGAACAGGCAGAGTCCCGGTGGTTGAGGTTTGATGGTCAGTAGGCAGTGGAGAATGATTTCACCTTGAGAAACCCAAACTATTCCATATCTAACAGAAACAAGTACCATGTATCATTCTAGTTCACTGTGGCAACTCTTGCCATAATTTTACATACAATGTTGGTTAGCCTGATGTATCCAAAACTTCTTGGGTCAGATGTTCTCCTCTCACACAATGAATTGGTATGATTACAACCAGACAGCAGGAACATATCCGCATTCTAACATTTGTTTAACATGAATACGAGTGAGAGCTAGTTAGGCTCTCTATGATTCTGTACAGGGAACAACCAGATGTATCACTTGGTATCATGGAAAAAGTATTTGCTTTATCTGTATTTATATAATGGATGACTCCCCTTGTATGATGTATAAAGCTACTTTCTGTGCAATTTGTAAAACAATTCTTCAATTGCATTCTTTATGCTTTGCAATGATTTTTGCTGACGTGCTTCACCTATTTTTTTCATTTCAGTTTTCAGTAGTAATTCAATATCTTTATACTGCTTTCAACCTTTGAGATAAACGAAATTCATAAATCAGTGTTAAAGATTTGATAAACAATTACTATTTGCACCTTCATCTATACTTATCTTTATTACACCTCTTTTTTGTTCTATATGTTAATCCAGTTATTGGTAGGATTTTTTTTAATTTACCTAAATATTAATGTTTTACTGGTATCAATTCACAAATGCAGAGGTTAAGTTCAAAGAACTCAGAGTGAGAATGGGATACATCCTGAATAATGTACCCTGTTTTGCCAATAAGAAAACCAATAAGTAAATATGTGACGGTTGGCATAGTCTACATACCTAATACAGTCAACAGAGCCTCACAAAACTTTTATTTATTTACACAATGCTATTTTATTTTTGTTCCTAAGTTAAAGGAAATGCAGCTGTCTACCTTAATTAAGCTGGTGGGTGCCAGTGGACATGCCTGGATTTCATCCATCTCATAATTGGGCATCGCAGAAGCAGGCTAGCTACATTTGTACACTTCTGAATGTATTACCTGGAAATTATTCCATTCCTCGTTACTAAGGTACTGTCATCAATCTAAAGAAGAAAGAATTGACGAGGTGAGAACTGGGATAAAGTACTCAAGACATGACCTCCCTCCCCTGGCTGGCCCTGCAGTTTGTTACCCATTCATTTCAAAATCCAACAAATTCCAAATGTCAGAAGGCACCTACTCAAAATTTTGTGACAGTCCTTACATAACAAAGATAAAGACATAGGCAACCAAGAACATCCTGTTTTTCCCCAGCATTATGAGATGTTAAACTAATAGCGTGGTACTTAGAAATAAATATTTTCTATCAATGAACACTGGAAAAAAATTAAATAATGAAACTGTGGTAGACACACTGAAAGAAAAAAATTAATACTTTTATGCAGTGATTCTGTGTGCTAACTATGGAGTTCCTTTAAAAAATAACTGCAATACAATCCTTTAGACAGGCTGCATGTTTTATCACTACAAAAAGTTAAAAAAGAAGTTCTGAAGTCTTTCATCTAACATCACAGCCATTTTCCAATAAATACCTATTTGTTAATCAGGCTGACCCACTGGAAACATAGCCTCTTTTTATGGGAGACCTAGCTGCAATGGCTGGTTAACTGACCTGCTCAAGGTCACATGGTAAGCAATTAAGGGAACCATAATTCCGTCTTATTTCTCTGTGCCAACTTAATGGAACTAAAGCATTTTTTTTTGTTAAACCACATGAGCTGCTCCCCCACACCCCCCATCCCAGTGCCACTGGGTAGTAGTGCAATTCCGTTACATTGTTTTAAATTATTTTCATTAATATGGGACAAGCTATCAACCACATCAGGTAACTGATCACGATATTTTCAAGTTTTACAATATACACAATCTCGAACTCTGAAATGATCAAGTACTGATGACCTGGTCAGTACCATGACACCATAGTTCTTGCTCTTGCCATACAACACAACACTAAAATAATGAAAGAAAAAAGAAAAGAAACTCTAACTCGTTTAGTACCACTAGTTGAAAGACCAGTCTTAAAACTATGTGCTATTTACATTTTTATCCAGATTGCTTTTTTTTTTCTATTTTACATAAGTTAATAAACAAAATGAAAACAATCTTGTCAGACAAACATCTTGGCTTTTCTTACTGGTGAAATTAGATCGGCTCAAGGCCTTGCCTTTTGGGAATTTTGTTAATATTCAAAATCTCATTTGCTAACAGAAGCTGAAAGTTAATTGAATTTTCTTATTTTACCTTGAGTTCTGTCACAGCTTATAGCTCGACATATTCTTCAAAGAGCAGATAACTCAATCTTATGTTGTCATCTTAGGTTACGGCATGATGCTCTGATAAATATCAAATGTTATTTATCGTCAAAGTGATATGAAGCTTCTCTCTGACATATGCTTAATTGTAAATACGTTTTTATCTAACTTCAGAATCTTCTGTCTATAGCTTTGCAATAAAGTTGTAGCAATTCCATATGACAAGTGTCTGCTGTAGAGCCTGACAAAATGAAGTAAAGGTTATATTTATTCCAAATGACAACTGATATGGTTGTGTCTCATACTTTTTCTGTTAGGTCAAGGATCACAAGAACCAGTACATCAAACTGCAGGTTTAAAAGAAGGCTGGCTCTACGAGATAAGAACCTTAATCAAAACGGCTGGCTCCTTTTTTCATCTATAAGGTACTTCTTGGCAATGTCTAGCAGAAGAATAACTCTCAGCAGTCATTTATTAGTTCAAGGCTACAATGTCATGTCGCATTACTCCTTTATAAAGCAGAAGGTCATTTAAAAATATTACTCATTCTGTAATTGCAACAAAACTAAGAGGAGACAATATGTTGATTTTTCCTTTATCCTTAGGCTTTGATGAACGCTGCTTACTTGTAGGAATACGTGCCACCTTTAGTAATTACTTTGAATAATGGAGGTGCAGTTATCAGAATTAACTAGTAAAGTCAGCCGTGGCAGAGCACCCACAATGTCAGACTTAGGATTAGCACCTCATGGCTTAACCATAACAAAATAAAAAAATATATATATCGTACATTGCCATGGAAAGAAAAACATTTTGCTAAAAAAAAATGTGTAAAGCTAAACAACAAAGAATTATTTTCAACTGATCAAGACAGTGAACTGGTTTAAATCAGATGTTTTGATAGTGTATCTGGCCTTTAGCCTACATAGTACAACCATCAGCTGAAGTTGTCTGACAGAAATTACAGCCTGGTTTTCTAACACCAGACACTTAACAGTCAGGTCCATGTGAAAACTCTGCTGCTCACTCCACCCCAACTTGCAAACAGTGGGCTGTAATTCATAACTCCTTTTTGATATGTCTCTATCTACCACATCTCACTGTAACAAAATATTCAAGGTGAAAAAAAATGCAATAAAAAATAAATACTAACAGTTTCAATCTGGCCTCTGAAGTAAAAAAATATATATATAATTAGTCCTACACGGTTGTATTCCTTTATAAAATAAAAAATAGAAAAGCACACTAAAACGCTACAAACTACTTAATGGTAATACTCTGTAGTCAAGCTCTGATGCTGCGTAACTCTCACTTGAAAATTCAGAAAAATGCGAAACAGAAGCAGACAAAAGCCAGATGAACTGAATTATACTTAATAGTAATGTAAAAATTAACTTTTACTGCAATATGCAAACTAGGACTATGATATTTAGATATTGCCACACCGAGTACAGCCCTTCCCATATGATGAAGATAGATGTTTTTCTAAGTATACTGAAAGGAAACATAACTAAGGGGCAGAATACATATTCTAATGCACCCAACACACCATAAACCTTGAAATGTCACCATGCTTGCATTCAAACTAGCGAATAGGGCTTAAATTTGTAATATATGGTGTAATAAGAATCGTGGCATTTCTGCCTTAGCAGACTGACACTGCAAGGTACGACAGAGTAGTTCATAATCAGATACATACTGTGTTATAAAATCATACTGCAGCAACTGCTGTATGACAGTACTGCATCATGTAATAAAATAGCGCACGGTGGAGAATTAATGAGCATCACTCAATGCCACTCAGCCTCAGTACCCCCAATTTCCTGTGCACCACACTTCTGGTTCTGTAGTACACCATACAAGCTGTACAGTGCCACAGCACTCTGGTGATATGTAAACAAGCTACATAACCTTCTAGTTTCACAAATCACACCAACCACCCAAGCTATGGATAAAATCACTATTATCCAATGTTGCAATGCTCTGGTGCAACTACAGCATACCAGACATAGCATATGCTACTATACTCCAAAGAAAACAAGAGGATGACTCAATTAATTCAAGATGTGTTATGTAAAACAGAGCTGCTTAGTACAGACCTTCGTTACATTCTACTAAATGCCATTAAATTACTATCGATGACTCAGTAATTAGCTGTCGCTGCTCCAGTATGCAGCACTATCAGTGTTTATACTCTATCTGATAGTTAACAACTCTCCAGACTTTTGACACTTATCTTTGGTCTCTTCGTCAAAACCATGTTGTTCTGGCAAGTCACTGGGGAATGAAATCACTAAATAATGACAGGCATTTGGCTGTTATACTTAATATCCTTCAAGAAAAAACACACTAATGCAAAACCTGTTATTCAAGCAACTTCATAATTTATAAGAGCAATATTTAAAATATGTCCCTATATTTGAGCTTTTGTCCCCCAGTTATTTTTGGCTTTGTTCAGATTCGTTGCACTAAGAAGTTGAAAGGTATGCAGTCTAGCTTTACCTTTACAAGTTAACTTTTTAAATTTTAATTATCCTTTCCCTAGTCTTGAACAGCCAGACCTCGATTAAGTACATGGCTCCTTTCATCACAGCCACTGACTTAATACTCTGAAGGAACACACGGCTGTTTTACAGTGTACATATGCAAAGTATCTGTATTATACCATCACTATCGCTATGCATCTACAGTGTTGGGTTAGACTGTCAACACTGCTTTACCGAATAATTTATTTCCTCTTTTCACCATGTCAAGGTGTACGCCACGTTTATTCTCTGAAACAAATGAAAATGGTGGTATGAAGATTCAACTACTCTGAAACTTCTCACATTAGAAGATGCAACACATTCTGAAACAGATACACTATAGTTACATTACCCTGCAATACTAGTTTCCAAGCTTATCATACTGTAAGTACTAAATGCAATCATTTCTAGATAGTAATCACGAGCAACAATCGTTTTCTAATGCACCTTCTGTAATAACAGCTACATAACTGCTCTGTAACCAGCATGCTGTCACTATTTACTATCCCTTGCAGTGGAAGTTTCTGTTATCTATAAACTGCGTGCAATGAATTATCTTTAGTGTCTGTATGCCATCCCCCTGCAGCAAAATTTCTTTGGCCCTTGTGCAAATACCTGGTGAACAAATTCTCTTCACACAAATGACTAAATGTACTATTCCCAGACTACACGAGGAACAACCTCAAAACAACAAAATGCTCCTTTATGATATAATAATTACTGCTAATTTTATGTTACATTAGTGGTCACATTTTACACCCAGATAAGAAAAAAGAAACACCAGTGCTAGCTTTCCTCACAATTAGAACAGATACGCATATTGTAGCTCATATTCAGTTGAAGCTTTCTATTTGAACCGGTTTCTTCCAGAATACACATATTTTTCACAGTTATTTCTTCAGGACAAAATAAGCCATTTTTTGTACATTAGCTACATATTTTCAAAACCGTTACTGTTGACCCTAAAATCACACACAGACACCCAAGAGTGAACCCAATCTACCAAATGAAGTTTCTTCAAAAAATAACAGAAGCCTGTGCAACAAAGGCATGAATAACCGCATCAAGAAATTTCTGTGTGATAATGAGCCCAGTCCATGCAGAGGAATGGAATTTTCACAAGTGTGTGTGCATGTTGGGGAGGATTGAACTTGAGCAGAATGCATTCAACACACATAGTGAACAACAGATATTAACGTGAAGTGTAAAAAGCTAAAGTTGAACATTATATTTATAGCATTTTAAGATATAAACAAAAATGTAATTAAAACAGTCCTACCTCTTTTAAATAAGTATTTGAACTCTACTAAACTGAATCAGTGATTTCTGCAAAGCAACCTCCTAAAAACCGCTAGATAAACACTCTGATACTCAAACAAGTCTCATTTGCATGCAGCTTCACACATGCACAGTAACACAAGAGCAACATTCTGATTACATAATTAAAGATTAAAGGAAACAAAATTCTGAAGATTAAAACTTTGAAAAATAACACATCTGTTCTTCCACTGATAGCTTTCCTTGACAGGTCCTTGATTGGGACCCTCCTCTCCATTAGTCATCATCTAGCAAAAATCTTAAAAGATCTGCCTTCAGGGACATCCATCCAGGTATAGTGACATACACCAAGATGACACCAATATATACAGACTCTATTTTACACATCATATATATCACGGACAGAAGTAGGTCAAAGATTAAAAAAAGATAGCTGGGTGCACAAGACCCAAGATAAAACTAGAAAAAATGACAGTGTAGAATCCTCATAATATGGAAGCATTCCTACAATGGGTCTGGGCCAGGCCCAGGGGAAAGATGGCCCCCATATTGTAGAATGAAGTAGCAGTCCACAAAAATCACAATACCTGACAGGCCAAAAAAGAGCCATAAAGATGAGTGGACTATTGAGGATAAGAAAGAAATTATGTATTGTTGCTATTATGCAAAAAGCCAGAATTTCCAGATACAAGATATACACAAAAAGATTAAGAGAGAAATTAGAGGAAAGAAAAATGCTTCCACAAGAAAAACTGACAGGAGCCTCAAATAAAAATTTGTGTTCATTAATGCAACAGATTTGTGAAGAACATTATATAGACCAAGAAACTTAAATCTGTTTGGAAAATGAATTATCTGAGGAAGACATTATATAGACCAATAAACTTAAATCTGTTTGAAAAATGAAGCATCTGAGGAAGATAAAACCTAGAGATTTTTGAAAAGTATAAAAAAGAAATATGGACATAGGAAAAAAAAGAGAAATTTAATATGGTGCAATATTTATGCAAAGTTGAAAGCCAAATTAATCAATACAAAAAAGGCAGCCTCAAAGATATTTTGAAGAGAAATACAGGCAAATGCATCCAGATATGGAAAATTTCACAATAAATAAAATAATATCACAAAGGTGGAATGTACAAAAGATTAGTAAAGTAGAAGTTAAAAAAATAGAAGCTGAGCCCGCCCTAGAAGTAAGAACAGCGCTAAGGAAGATGAAGTCAGGGAAAGCAGCAGGCTCAGAGGAGGTCACAGCAGATATGATAAAGATGCTGGGTGAGCTAGGGGAGAAATGGCTCCTGAGCATACTAATAGCAGTGTGGAGAGAAAGGCGCATCCCAGATGACTGGAGAATAAGCATACTTGTGCCAGTGTACAAGAACAAAGGGGACATCCACAACTGTGGGCAGTACAGAGGTATCAAACTCCTATCACATTGCATGAAAGTTCTGGAGAGGGTGACTGATAAACGGATACACAGAGTAGTAGAATGTAAGATGGGAGATGAGCAGTTTGGATTCAGATCAGGATGCAGCACAACTGACTCGATGTTTGGATTGAGACAGATACTTGAGAAGAAGCTAGAGATGAGGAGAGAGGCCAACTGGGCATTCCTAGACTTGGAGAAAGCATATGACAAGGTCCAAAGAAAGCTGATCTGGGAAGTACTGCGGTGGTTTGAAGTCCCAGAAACATTAGTGCAGACTATGTACAAGGAACCAATGACTCAAGTGCGCACAGTGTTCGGCCTCACAGAGGGGTTCCCAGTGGGAGTGAATGTAGATCAGGGTTCAGCTCTGAGCCCACTGCTGCCCATACTGGTGATGGACTACATTAGCAAACAGGTTGCAGGGGATCGATCAACAAAGCTGTTGTATGCAGACGTTGTGGCAGTACAGGCAGACTCTGAGCTAAAACTTCAGCAAAGGACAGGAGAATGTAATGCAAATCTGAAGGCACATGGGATGAAACTAAGCACAAATAAGACAGTGGTAATGGCAGCAAATTGGGGAAATCAGGAGAAGCTGAGGAAAAGAGATAGAAGGGAAGATAGTGGAACAGGTAACCATCTTCAAGTATCTGGGAGAGGAGTAGTTGAGGAGAAGGATAGTCTGAATGAAGATGTAAAAGCTAGAATCCGAGGGGCTGCAGTCAACTGGCATAGAGTAACAGGTGTAGTCTATGACAGAAGAATGCCAAAGAAGCTGAAAAGTAAGGTGTAAAAGACAGTGGTGCAACCAAATTACTACTGTATGGTACAGAAACCTAGGCAGTAAAGGCAGAGCAAATGAAGAAGATAGAGGTGATGGAAATGAAGTGTCTGAGAAAGGTGATAGGATACACACTGTAGGACAGACGAAGAAATAAGGACATAAGAGCAGAAGCCAAAGTAGATACAATTGCAGAAAAGATCAAAGAGAACAGATAACGGTGGTTTGGGCAGATGTGTAGAAAAGCAGAAGACAATGTGGTGAGGAAGATTTGGGACACACAGGAAGAAGGTATGAGGAAACGAGGATGTCCAGCAAAGAGGTGGATGGATGGATTGTGTGAAAGAAGATTTGCGACAGTCAGGCAGGAGTGTGGCACTGAATCGAGAGAGCTGGCGACAGTTAACATGATACCCCGACCCCATGTAGAAAAAATGGGAAAAAGGGAGCGGATGATGATGATACATTTTCCTGAAGGGCGTGAAGTCTGAATCTCAATGTCTGCCATTATTTTTTGACTTTGATCTTCAAGGACTTGCCAGAAAACCACAATTTTATTAAAAATGAACAAAAAATATGAGACAAAAATCTGGGCATCTGCGAAAATCTGTACAGTTGAGAGGTATGAGGCTGGACCTGCTCAGGCTGTCTGCTACTAGATTATGCTCCGAGGGTATAAAAATAGCCTGAAGGATCAGATGATCACTGATAGCAAACTCTTAAAAAAGAAGAGCTACTCTGCAAAAAAGGTATGACTTTGTGCTCCCTTGATTGTTTACATACCACATGACAAGGACGAATCCAACAACTTGGCTTTGTCTTGTTCAGGAAGACCTTGTGACCTTAGCCAGGAGTGTCTGTGTAAAACAGAAGCTGCGCTACAAGATGCATCAGCAGCAGCAACAGCATAACTGCATTTACAGTCAGGGATGTCAAAACACCACCAAGTTTAAACAGAAGAGCCATCAAATATCTGCTTATATGGGGCTGGTAGTTTATGGTACTGAAAGCCAAAGGTGTCTGACTTATAAACTTTTTCCCCCTATCTATCCATATCCCTATTGAGTTTATCAGAAGGTAGAAGTTTTGAAGAAGGCATTAATTTGAAGGTTTTATTAGCAGAAATCGAGAAATGACTGCAGGATCAGAGAAAGCATTCTTCTTTAATTTTTTTTTTTTTTTTTTAGCCTAAGGCACCTTATAAAACCTGTTAAGTTTCCTAGATGTAGGATAATATGACTCAGAAGCCTGGGAAGTAGCAGAAAAGGTGTCCAACAGGGCTTCCAACACAGAAGGGACTGCAGAAGGCCTGGGAAAGCCCATTTCTAAAAAAAACCAGCACAGTACCTCTTTTGGACTTCAGATGTTTGGAAATTCTCCCACTGAAAGGGTTACTGGCTAAGGCTCTTGCCACCCCTATAGTGCCTTTTTTAGGCAAAGTTCAAAGGACAAAACCACCACCGTAACAGGTACAAGCATGCAAAATCTGAAGGTAATGCTACTCAATGCTAGAAGTCTAAACCTCAAAATGCACTCTCTCGAGGCACTCCTAAAAATGGAGAACATCGATATCTAAGCAATAACTGAGACCTGGTTCAAGGCTCCAGAGAGCACCCCTGCAATAGCAGGCTACAACTCTTACCACACTTTTCAGCTACCAAACCAAGATCAAAACACTAAAGGTGGAGGAGTGTCCATATTCACCAAGGATATTCACACCATCAAGTTAGTTGCCCAACACAATGCGTCTGAAATTCTCCAGGTGCAACTAACACTAGGTAAGACTGCAATCCAAATTGTAGCTTGCTACAGATCCCCCACCATGCCCCAAGATTCTCACTACACCTTTCTAAACATACTGGAAATATTAATATACAACCAAACACCCTAATACGGGGTGATTTCAACTACCCTGCTATTAACTGGGAAAACTACTCATGTACCAACACCTTTGCCCAATGGTTCTTGGAATTCATAAATTCTAATGCCCTGGATCAACTAATCCATAGTCCCACCAGGAGCTCCATAATCCAAGACCTGGTCATTACCAACATGGGAAATAGATGCTGCACACCTATGGTCACCCCCTCGTTGGTCAGGTCAGACCATAAGCTAATCACCCTTAACATCCACATCCCACCCCACCCCCCGTAAGGAAACAACCATAAAAACATTCTTCAAAGCCAACTTCATGCTACTCAAGTCAGAAGTTACAAACTTCATGACACCCATGCAGACGGGAACTGAAAGTTCGACTGCTGAGGCCTACACTAAGGCACTGTACGAGCACATCCACTCATGCATGAATCGTGTCATCCCAAATAGAACCAAGATGCTCTCCTCCAAAAAAAGGAAGCCAATCTGGTGGTCCTCTGCCATAAACAAACTTTACAACAAAAGGAAGAAACTGTTTCAGAAAAGAGAAAAATCCCAGGATGCAAAAAACTCCCTTACCAGCCTCAGTAAGAAGCTGAGATCCCACATAAAATTCTCCAAAGCTAGTTATGAAAATAAAATTGCCAAAATTCCAAAGACAACCACAAGGCATTCTATAACTATATGTCAAGAATCTAAATGGCAATGTTCAGATCTGCTGTGAGCTACAACAGAATGGCATTAAATACACGGATCCCAACGATATTGCCAATATCCTGGCAGATTGATTCATTGCCAACTTCACTGTTGGGTATTAATTTATCCAACAACTACATTGTGTTTAATGACACAATTTATTTACAACTAGTAGGGGTAGCAATGGGCTCACCATGTGGTGCGAGTTTCGCCAACAAGGTGATGGCCCATTGGGAACACACTTATTTAACAACCCCAGTATAATGGACTTGATAGAACATTATGCACGCTTCTTGGATGATATTTTTATAGTGCTAAGAGGTGATGAAGCTTCAGCTACTATAATCTTACAAACAATGAACAACAGTACCAATTTATTAAAATTTACATCAAATTTCAGTAAGGAAACTATAGCATACTTAGACGTACTGCTGAAAAAAGATGTTGCACTAAACAAGTATACAGCATCTATATATCGAAAATTAACTTACTGTAATGCATTTTTGCATTACAAAAGTGAACATCCATTCAGTACAAAAAAATCAGTTGTAAAAGGGCAGCTCGTAAGAGCAGCCAGAATAGTGACAACAAATGAAGATTGTTGCACTGAGTGCCAGAACATAAGTGAAATGTTCTTGAAAAGAGGTTACCCCACATGAAGTGGTAATAGAAGTGTCACATAAACGTCAGACAGGTTTTTATAAACCAATACTTTGTCTATGTGGAACTAGCACCACAAATACAGAAAAGGATGTAATTATGGAGGAGAGGGTAGTAACCTCTACCACCCATACAAACATATTTTCAAGGGAAGGTGGTCAATACAATAGTAGTTTCACTGTAACCTTTAGTACTAACATGGTTGAAATCAAGAAAATTATCAACAAAAACTGGAACATGTTAAAATATGAGATTGAATTAGTTAACAAGACAGGCCACAGACCTATTGTCACTTACAGGAAGGGTAAAAACTTAGTAGAAACCCCTATAGTGAAGGTTGCAAGGACCCCAGGGATGTTCAAATGTGAAAGCTGTAGCTACTGTGGATCCATTGCAACTGGACAACATTTTTCTATACGTAACCACAAGTATTCCATCATAGGTAGGTACAACTGTAACACTAAAATGGTGGTATACCTAAGCTCAGTGTGCTCTCTGTCCTATTTTTTATATAGGGAAAACAGATAGAAAGTTAAAAGAAAGAATCTACGAACACCTGTACACTATTAGGAGGGGGAAAACAGAGAATGCACGAGCTAGGCACATAGAAAATTCACCTAATCATAAATTCAAGTTTAAGGTTATAGACCAGATTAGTGAAAATGTACATGAAGGACCAGCGTCACTACTATTAGAACAACTTGAGTTGTTGTGGCAACTTCGATTAAATGCTAATCAGTTCCAAGGAATAAATGAAACATGCACGATTCTCCCATACTTAAAATTAAAAAGTATTGGAGATAATTTACCTAAATCAAGTGATGAGTTTAAGGGTTAGTCCCACACCTAAAGCATTTATTTATTTACAATGGTTATATATTAACCATGGTTTTATTTTAACATGCTTTATAATTTTTTATTTTTAATACACCAGGTATAAATAAATTTACTGTTGACTGAGCACTGAAGGATGAAGGTTTTTTATTTAGGGGGAGAATGTATTATATTGTTCTTTAGTCAGGGCTTTTAACTCTGCATTTTTAACTATGGTAGAACTTTTATTAAGTGGTGTGTTAATTGAACATTAAGAGGTTTAATTGAGACATTGGTCACATGACTGGATTGTTGAAACATTTAAGTGCATCTATGAAGTTGACGCTCTTATCTGAAGAAGTCCAGCCACTGTGCAGGATGAAAAGCGCTTAATAAATAGAGTTTGTGGTGTTCTTACATCGGTTGTTTTCTATGTTTATTCAGTTTGTGAAGTATTTTTTCATTTCCAAGAATTTAAATGGCAATGCTCAGATCTGCTCTAAGTTACAACAGAATGGCATTAGATATACTGATCCCAAGGATATTGCCAATATCCTGGCAGATAAATTCAGTGCCAACTTCACCCCCTCTCACCCCTTAAATGGCCTATCTCAATACCGGAAGACTGCCAAATTCCGGTAATAACGGCCACACAGGTAAAAAACACACTCTCCAAAGATAAGAATACAGCATCCATGGGACCAGATGACATGCCGGGCTGTGTACTACAGGAACTACAAAATGAACTGGCACCTCACCTAAGTGTCATGTTTAATCATACCCTTACCTCAGGTTTTGTGCCCACTGAGTGGCGCACAGCTACAGTTATCCCACTACACAAGAGGGGATCCACCTTGGATCCTGGGAACTACAGCCCCATCAGTCTGACGAGCATGATCTGCAAGGCCATGGAACGTATTATGATGGAACTTATAAACAAAGACATTGACAACCTTAAAACACTGGACCCCACCCAGTTTGGGTTTGTGAAGGGCCGACCTTGTCTCCTGAACCTGATTGACTTCTTTGAATCAGTCTCCAGAGCCGTGGATGAAGGTAAGGCAGCCCACACAGCCTACTTGGACCTCACCAAGGCCTTTGACACCATCCCCCACTCTGGAATCATAGAGAAACTTACTAAGTTGGGCATTAATCCCTACGTCACTCGATGGGTTGCCAACTGGCTTACTGACAGAACCCGCACTGTAAAAGTAGCTGACTCCAAATCCAGCTCCAGACAAGTGGAGTACCTCAGGGTTTAGTCATGGGACCTCTCTTGTTTGGCATCTACTTCTCTGAAGTACAGGCCAACACTAAGAGACTCTGGCTAACAAAGTTCGCAGATGACTGCAAACTGGGAGCCATTATTGAATCCCCAAATGATGTGGATACTCTACTAAAGGGCCTTACAGAAACAGATGTGTGGTGCCAAAGCCATGGGCTCAAGCTCAATGCCAAGAAATGTATAGTTATCCCCTTTGGGAAAAAACAAGTACCCGTGAATTACCACACAAGTGGCAGTACACTAAACACCAAAAGTGTGATAAGAGACTTAGGGACACAGGTGGACAGTGGTCTCACCTTCAATAACTACATTGCCACAACAATCAGGAAATCCTTCTATGTGGCACACCTCATCACTAAGGGCTTTTCATCCAGAAAAAAGTAGGTCATTGTCCCACTGTACTCATCCCTCATTAGACCCATTATAGAATACAAAGCCCCATTTGGAATGTACCTCTCAAGACATCTGCAACAACTGGAAAGGCCGCAGAAATACCTCACTAAAAGAATCATAGGCCTAAAGCAGATGCCCTATGCTGACCACCTTAAAAAACTCCAGCTATACTCTGTCTCACGTCGTCTACTCCGAGGTGATCTCTGCTTAACACACAAGGCCATGTCAAACACAGAGCTGTTGGACATGCTACACTTAAAGAAATCCCAATCTCTCAGAGCCACATGCACCAGGGATCTAAACCTTGTCATCACAATATACAAAACATGCTGGAGGGATAGGTTCCTGACCCAGAGACTCCACAGACTCTGGAACAGACTGCCCAAACATGTCAAGCAGAGCGCCTCTTTGGCCCTCTTCAAAAGGAATCTTGATGACTGGATGGGAGAAAGGAAATTCACCCCGGGGGATCACGTCAGTCGCCCTACTAGACAGGGGTCCAGGGAAGTAAATAGTGTAGGAAGAAATAGCCAGGGAATTGTTATGGCTAGGCTTGTATAGGCCCTAGGGCCAATGGCCTAGTACCAACCTATGAACCTATGAAAGTGCTCCATCTTTTCTACAATGGTGTCAGCAAAAGAAAGCTCCTCAGTAGGGGAGCCAGAGAAAGAGTATCCTTATCTTCTGTCTCTATGAAACAGGAGAAAGAATCTGAGAAAGATAAGCTCGGGACCCTTCCACAGAAACCATTTCCACATCTTCATCAGAAGAGTCAGACTCTCTAAGTCTTTTAAAGGAAGTAGAAGAAAAGGTAGCAGCAGAATGAACAAATAACCCTTGGGTGTCTTCAAAGCATAAGGTCCTTAAAAAGACCCTGAGTGAAATCCTACCACTCTTTATGGGGATCCTTGGCCACAGGAGCTACATGTTTGGACTTCTGCTTTTTCTTAAGAGAAAAATCTGCCCTAACAAGCTTGGGTTGCTTAGAGCCCTGCCTGACTTCAATGAGGGAACCAAGAACCTCTTCCTTAAAAAGTATCTGGGAAGTCTCCTTAGGCCCTTCCAACATAATCAGTAGAGGCTCCCCCTTCTCATCTGTAGCAGAGGTATACTCAGCCTCATTGAACTTTTCAGAAACCAACCCAGTGTCGGCCTCAAACTAGCAGTGACAGAGGGAGCTGGTGGCAGATCTGGATAGTCCTTGGGTTCATCAGACCCAACTGAGATGTCCAGCAGAGGCTGGATAACAGAAGTCTCTAAATGTATTTTTCAAACTTAACAGGTGGCTAGACATCTGGGTAGGTGGATTCATAAGCCATAGCTCCCTTGACAAGCAACTTCAGATGCTGGTTCTCCAGGTAAACAGAAAGGGAGCATAAATGTCTATGAAAGGTCTGGGGTACAAAAGCCTGATAAACAGAACACTGAGTGTGAGTGTGGTCTGCACCTAGGCAGAAAAGGTACTACTTGTTTCTACCTTTACTGGGGTATCTGCCTCCTGCACTCACATTTCCCCTTTCTGGATGACATGTAAAATGGTAACCCAACAAAAGAAAAAAGAAGGAAAAGTCCCCACCAGGGTACTTACATGCTGTAGGCGTGACAGCTGAAGCAATGCGACAAATAACTTAACAGACTGAATTCAAAGGTAGTGTTCAGACTGGCAGCAGATGTTTTGAGGCTTAGGCACTTAAAACATTACTTAAGTACCTTATGTCCTAGCCCTAGGCTACAAGTCTGACATACGGTGCCTGGAATGGTCTAAGGTTTTAGCATGCTGGCCAGACTTATGGATATCCACAGTAGGATATCCTTTTAGTAAGGAATACTGCAACAGTGATGGAGGAGGATATAATTTGTCACTGAACCAGTGCATATAATTCTCCTTTTCATTTACTTCAATGCACGTCTTTGCAACACCATACAAACTGACCTGGTATATCTAGTTCCAACCCTATTTCCTATGTTCAAACATAAAAGACGTCCAGATCAAACAGCTACATCTTTCATACGTTGGGAGCGGACTTACTGATATCAAGATGCAACTCCCAAATACAACAAGATGAACATCTCAAACTCCTATTAAGCATTAAATAGAGAACCGTATGAGGAAACATGGACAAGAACAGAGTTATTAAACCTAACGCTGTCCTTCAAGACCTGGCACTCCATCAAGCTTATCACCATCCAGCTCTTGAGATCTAATATGACCACTGTCCATACACGTGTACTCTCATACAACTGTTACGGTAAAAGGTGTAAGAACATAATCTCAATGTCAGTTAGGAAAGACAAGCAGTTACTTCAAATCAATATCTATATTATGCATGTTTCCCACTCAGGTTAGGCTTGCTGGTCAAATGGAATGAATTTTATTTTTTATAATACCTTATGTGATATGAGCATCACAGTGTTACCACTGTAAACCATGGAATGTTTTATCCTCATAGTATTCTAACATGCACAATGAAGTAAAGATGTCTATGAAAACTGAGAAGGTTTCACATAACAGGATACACAAAAAATGCTGTTTTTTAACCATTTAAAGCCTTGTCCTGTAAATTTAGTTGTGTTTATTTTAACATTTTATTTACAATTTCTTTTTCGGGTAGATGAACTTATCTAGTCACTCACAAAATTGAGAAAACCACATATTATATATCCCTACTTATCAACACATCCAAAAATGTGATCTTATTCATATCCCAATTCAAAGTAAAATGGATGCCCTATTTATTTTTGTTTAGGTAATCAACAAATTCTAGTACATAGGAGGCATCCCCTTTCCACACCATCCAGCAATAATCTAAAATGCAAAGATGTCTATATTATCCAAAAATAAATTATGAGATGCATCATAAATTAGCTGCTCCCCTATGTATCCCATGAACAGGCCTGCATAAATGGGGGCAAAGGATGCTCCCATTGCAGTGCCTCTAGCTTGCCAGTAGCTTTCATTCCGAAAATAGAAAACATTTTTAGTTAGAACGTGTTCTGTAAGACAAGTTAGCAGAGTATTAAAACCTGGTGGATAGAGGTTCGCTTTGTCTAACCAATATTGTATAGCTTCTAAACCTGCCCAGTGGGGTATGTTCGTATAAAGGGCTGTCACATCCAAGGTGCAAAGTAGCTAACTTGGTTCAAGTTGGATGTCCCCAATGATTTGCAGGAATTGGGTTGTGTCCTTAAGTCTGTTCCTGACCAGTGATAATAATGGTTGTAAGTATGAAGACAGCTCACTAGGCCGATTCAGTGGTGACACAACAAGCTCTGGATATATCAGGGGCTCTACTGAAGACTGCATATTACAAATGCTGTGGTAATCAAATATGGGTCTGCTAAATACAACTGGGTATTAATTTACAAAACTGCAAAAAAGCAAGCAAAAACACCATGAGTTCTCCTACTACAAATAATTTAAAAAATAGAAAATTGCCCCCTATTTGCATTCAATATATATAATTTCAACATCCACACAAAAGTGCTGAAAAGTAAATGTACGACTTGGTTCATACCAGCAAAATGTTTTCAGCTATGGATAAAAAATGAGGAACAGCATGTCTTCATTTAGAATTACCCCTATCCCAAATCTATAGCCAATGACACACAAAATCCCTGAAATCTGTCAAAACAAAATGTGATGCAATGTAAAGAGTTCATCATACACGTCATATGTTAAGTTACATCCCCTAGATATAAACACATATGTCATCAGGAAACAACCTCCATTAAACAGAAGCATGCATGCAGGCGCACACACACACACACACACACACACACACACACACACACACACACACACACACACACACACACACACACACACACACACACACACACACACACACACACACACACACACACACACACACACACACACACATACATACACAAGCAGGTGACTGCACCTATTTTGTCCCTCTCACCGACTCTACTTTTCCCACCTTGTGTTAAAAGCAACTGTCTTTCACGTTACCACACAGTCTGGTACACTCATTTGTTATCCACTCTGAAAACATTATTTTTAACCAGACGACATGACCTTAACTTGCCTGTTACAACCTCTTTTCCTCTAATCTTTCTGTCTACATCTCAAGCCCGTTCAATTCCATACAAAATTCTTTGAACCAAACTAACATGCTTCCATCCCTTCTTTCCTCCACAGGAACCCATCCAATGCATACAATCTCTGCTCCTACTTCAGACAATATAACCCTTCAATCAATAATGTAGGCATTTTAAGTCCCTTTTTAGAAAAGGCCTCAAGTACCAAACATACAATAGTTGTATATGTAGTTCTCTACACTAGATGATGCATTATGCACTGTTGACCCCAACTGAAACAGAGACTTTGGTTAACCTTTTTTTTACCGTCAGTAAAACTTACTGATAAGCACTGCTTTAAGGAGTTTAATTTACGAAGAAGATTTCTGAAGGCATTTTAAACACTGATTACAGTACCTGTGAACAACTAGTTTCAGTTATGAGCTCCTGATGGCAAAAGTAAAGACCTCACTCTAGCTCTAGAGGGGAAAAAACCCTCACCATTCAGGAAATACTGTTTTAGACATATTTCAAGCTATGCATATTTTTCATTAATTTCCTGATGGCGTTAGAACTGATCTCAGCATTCAATGAGCACAACACGCAGAACCTAATTCTGAGTACAATACCAGTTGACTGCAAGATGGCACAGTCACACACTCACTTGCAAATGGCATGCACAGCTATAAGCAAATTTACAGGATTATCAAGAGCATAGATTATAAAGATTATAAGAGCAGCCAGAATAGATTATAAAGATTATAAGAGCAGCCAGAATAGTGACAACAAATGAAGATTGTTGCACTGAGTGCCAGAACATAAGTGAAATGTTCTTGAAAAGAGGTTACCCCACATGAAGTGGTAATAGAAGTGTCACATAAACGTCAGACAGGTTTTTATAAACCAATACTTTGTCTATGTGGAACTAGCACCACAAATACAGAAAAGGATGTAATTATGGAGGAGAGGGTAGTAACCTCTACCACCCATACAAACATATTTTCAAGGGAAGGTGGTCAATACAATAGTAGTTTCACTGTAACCTTTAGTACTAACATGGTTGAAATCAAGAAAATTATCAACAAAAACTGGAACATGTTAAAATATGAGATTGAATTAGTTAACAAGACAGGCCACAGACCTATTGTCACTTACAGGAAGGGTAAAACTTAGTAGAAACCCCTATAGTGAAGGTTGCAAGGACCCCAGGGATGTTCAAATGTGAAAGCTGTAGCTACTGTGGATCCATTGCAACTGGACAACATTTTTCTATACGTAACCACAAGTATTCCATCATAGGTAGGTACAACTGTAACACTAAAATGGTGGTATACCTAAGCTCAGTGTGCTCTCTGTCCTATTTTTTATATAGGGAAAACAGATAGAAAGTTAAAAGAAAGAATCTACGAACACCTGTACACTATTAGGAGGGGGAAAACAGAGAATGCACGAGCTAGGCACATAGAAAATTCACCTAATCATAAATTCAAGTTTAAGGTTATAGACCAGATTAGTGAAAATGTACATGAAGGACCAGCGTCACTACTATTAGAACAACTTGAGTTGTTGTGGCAACTTCGATTAAATGCTAATCAGTTCCAAGGAATAAATGAAACATGCACGATTCTCCCATACTTAAAATTAAAAAGTATTGGAGATAATTTACCTAAATCAAGTGATGAGTTTAAGGGTTAGTCCCACACCTAAAGCATTTATTTATTTACAATGGTTATATATTAACCATGGTTTTATTTTAACATGCTTTATAATTTTTTATTTTTAATACACCAGGTATAAATAAATTTACTGTTGACTGAGCACTGAAGGATGAAGGTTTTTTATTTAGGGGGAGAATGTATTATATTGTTCTTTAGTCAGGGCTTTTAACTCTGCATTTTTAACTATGGTAGAACTTTTATTAAGTGGTGTGTTAATTGAACATTAAGAGGTTTAATTGAGACATTGGTCACATGACTGGATTGTTGAAACATTTAAGTGCATCTATGAAGTTGACTCTCTTATCTGAAGAAGTCCAGCCACTGTGCAGGATGAAAAGCGCTTAATAAATAGAGTTTGTGGTGTTCTTACATCGGTTGTTTTCTATGTTTATTCAGTTTGTGAAGTATTTTTTCATTTCCAAGAATTTAAATGGCAATGCTCAGATCTGCTCTAAGTTACAACAGAATGGCATTAGATATACTGATCCCAAGGATATTGCCAATATCCTGGCAGATAAATTCAGTGCCAACTTCACCCCCTCTCACCCCCTAAATGGCCTATCTCAATACCGGAAGACTGCCAAATTCCGGTAATAACGGCCACACAGGTAAAAAACACACTCTCCAAAGATAAGAATACAGCATCCATGGGACCAGATGACATGCCGGGCTGTGTACTACAGGAACTACAAAATGAACTGGCACCTCACCTAAGTGTCATGTTTAATCATACCCTTACCTCAGGTTTTGTGCCCACTGAGTGGCGCACAGCTACAGTTATCCCACTACACAAGAGGGGATCCACCTTGGATCCTGGGAACTACAGCCCCATCAGTCTGACGAGCATGATCTGCAAGGCCATGGAACGTATTATGATGGAACTTATAAACAAAGACATTGGCAACCTTAAAACACTGGACCCCACCCAGTTTGGGTTTGTGAAGGGCCGACCTTGTCTCCTGAACCTGATTGACTTCTTTGAATCAGTCTCCAGAGCTGTGGATGAAGGTAAGGCAGCCCACACAGCCTACTTGGACCTCACCAAGGCCTTTGACACCATCCCCCACTCTGGAATCATGGAGAAACTTACTAAGCTGGGCATTAATCCCTACGTCACTCGATGGGTTGCCAACTGGCTTACTGACAGAACCCGCACTGTAAAAGTAGCTGACTCCAAATCCAGCTCCAGACAAGTGGAGTACCTCAGGGTTTAGTCCTGGGACCTCTCTTGTTTGGCATCTACGTCTCTGAAGTACAGGCCAACACTAAGAGACTCTGGCTAACAAAGTTCTCAGATGACTGCAAACTGGGAGCCATTATTGAATCCCCAAATGATGTGGATACTCTACTAAAGGGCCTTACAGAAACAGATGTGTGGTGCCAAAGCCATGGGCTCAAGCTCAATGCCAAGAAATGTATAGTTATCCCCTTTGGGAAAAAACAAGTACCCGTGAATTACCACACAAGTGGCAGTACACTAAACACCAAAAGTGTGATAAGAGACTTAGGGACACAGGTGGACAGTGGTCTCACCTTCAATAACTACATTGCCACAACAATCAGGAAATCCTTCTATGTGGCACACCTCATCACTAAGGGCTTTTCATCCAGAAAAAAGTAGGTCATTGTCCCACTGTACTCATCCCTCATTAGACCCATTATAGAATACAAAGCCCCATTTGGAATGTACCTCTCAAGACATCTGCAACAACTGGAAAGGCCGCAGAAATACCTCACTAAAAGAATCATAGGCCTAAAGCAGATGCCCTATGCTGACCACCTTAAAAAACTCCAGCTATACTCTGTCTCACGTCGTCTACTCCGAGGTGATCTCTGCTTAACACACAAGGCCATGTCAAACACAGAGCTGTTGGACATGCTACACTTAAAGAAATCCCAATCTCTCAGAGCCACATGCACCAGGGATCTAAACCTTGTCATCACAATATACAAAACATGCTGGAGGGATAGGTTCCTGACCCAGAGACTCCACAGACTCTGGAACAGACTGCCCAAACATGTCAAGCAGAGCGCCTCTTTGGCCCTCTTCAAAAGGAATCTTGATGACTGGATGGGAGAAAGGAAATTCACCCCGGGGGATCACGTCAGTCGCCCTACTAGACAGGGGTCCAGGGAAGTAAATAGTGTAGGAAGAAATAGCCAGGGAATTGTTATGGCTAGGCTTGTATAGGCCCTAGGGCCAATGGCCTAGTACCAACCTATGAACCTATGAAAGTGCTCCATCTTTTCTACAATGGTGTCAGCAAAAGAAAGCTCCTCAGTAGGGGAGCCAGAGAAAGAGTATCCTTATCTTCTGTCTCTATGAAACAGGAGAAAGAATCTGAGAAAGATAAGCTCGGGACCCTTCCACAGAATCCATTTCCACATCTTCATCAGAAGAGTCAGACTCTCTAAGTCTTTTAAAGGAAGTAGAAGAAAAGGTAGCAGCAGAATGAACAAATAACCCTTGGGTGTCTTCAAAGCATAAGGTCCTTAAAAAGACCCTGAGTGAAATCCTACCACTCTTTATGGGGATCCTTGGCCACAGGAGCTACATGTTTGGACTTCTGCTTTTTCTTAAGAGAAAAATCTGCCCTAACAAACTTGGGTTGCTTAGAGCCCTGCCTGACTTCAGTGAGGGAACCAAGAACCTCTTCCTTAAAAAGTATCTGGGAAGTCTCCTTAGGCCCTTCCAACATAATCAGTAGAGGCTCCCCCTTCTCATCTGTAGCAGAGGTATACTCAGCCTCATTGAACTTTTCAGAAACCAACCCAGTGTCGGCCTCAAACTAGCAGTGACAGAGGGAGCTGGTGGCAGATCTGGATAGTCCTTGGGTTCATCAGACCCAACTGAGATGTCCAGCAGAGGCTGGATAACAGAAGTCTCTAAATGTATTTTTCAGACTTAACAGGTGGCTAGACATCTGGGTAGGTGGATTCATAAGCCATAGCTCCCTTGACAAGCAACTTCAGATGCTGGTTCTCCAGGTAAACAGAAAGGGAGCATAAATGTCTATGAAAGGTCTGGGGTACAAAAGCCTGATAAACAGAACACTGAGTGTGAGTGTGGTCTGCACCTAGGCAGAAAAGGTACTACTTGTTTCTACCTTTACTGGGGTATCTGCCTCCTGCACTCACATTTCCCCTTTCTGGATGACATGTAAAATGGTAACCCAACAAAAGAAAAAAGAAGGAAAAGTCCCCACCAGGGTACTTACATGCTGTAGGCTTGACAGCTGAAGCAATGCGACAAATAACTTAACAGACTGAATTCAAAAGGTAGTGTTCAGACTGGCAGCGCAGATGTTTTGAGGCTTAGGCACTTAAAACATTACTTAAGTACCTTATGTCCTAGCCCTAGGCTACAAGTCTGACATACGGTGCCTGGAATGGTCTAAGGTTTTAGCATGCTGGCCAGACTTATGGATATCCACAGTAGGATATCCTTTTAGTAAGGAATACTGCAACAGTGATGGAGGAGGATATAATTTGTCACTGAACCAGTGCATATAATTCTCCTTTTCATTTACTTCAATGCACGTCTTTGCAACACCATACAAACTGACCTGGTATATCTAGTTCCAACCCTATTTCCTATGTTCAAACATAAAAGACGTCCAGATCAAACAGCTACATCTTTCATACGTTGGGAGCCGGACTTACTGATATCAAGATGCAACTCCCAAATACAACAAGATGAACATCTCAAACTCCTATTAAGCATTAAATAGAGAACCGTATGAGGAAACATGGACAAGAACAGAGTTATTAAACCTAACGCTGTCCTTCAAGACCTGGCACTCCAACAAGCTTATCACCATCCAGCTCTTGAGATCTAATATGACCACTGTCCATACACGTGTACTCTCATACAACTGTTACGGTAAAAGGTGTAAGAACATAATCTCAATGTCAGTTAGGAAAGACAAGCAGTTACTTCAAATCAATATCTATATTATGCATGTTTCCCACTCAGGTTAGGCTTGCTGGTCAAATGGAATGAATTTTATTTTTTATAATACCTTATGTGATATGAGCATCACAGTGTTACCACTGTAAACCATGGAATGTTTTATCCTCATAGTATTCTAACATGCACAATGAAGTAAAGATGTCTATGAAAACTGAGAAGGTTTCACATAACAGGATACACAAAAAATGCTGTTTTTTAACCATTTAAAGCCTTGTCCTGTAAATTTAGTTGTGTTTATTTTAACATTTTATTTACAATTTCTTTTTCGGGTAGATGAACTTATCTAGTCACTCACAAAATTGAGAAAACCACATATTATATATATATATATATATATATATATATATATATATATATATATATACATACACCTGGGGCAGGAGTGATCACAGTGATTATATCAGCAAATCTGTGTGGCTTGCCATCATAACAAAATGTATAAAAACACTAGAGAAAAAGAAACACAACAGCACGAAGACAGGTATTTATATTGACTTTCTTCAGACTTTCCTGGCTCACAGTAAATTTTACAGCTCCCTTTTAAGTCTGTCTGCAGAAATCATTTCCTAAATCCTGTTAACGGTCTAAGCATGTAAGAAATTCAAGAAACAGTTTACACAAGTCTGCCCCAAATCTCACTGCAGGCTGACCAGACCAGATCAGTCTCAAACATAAACTACTTTTTCCTTTGAAATTACTAAATTTGATTGCTTCTGCTGGAATACTGTAAGGCAGTGCTATCAATGGCCTTTTCTGCCCAGCTGTTTTCTTAGAAAAGCAAAAAACACACACATCTATTAAGCATTAACATATAGACAAATATTTTTTGCAGTGATTTTGAAACAGTGATTCTGTACCAGTATATGTTATGCTATAGTTGTGAAATACTGCATTCGTTCTGGGGAAAATGAAGACAGCCAACCAAATAAGTCCAGCACAAATGAATGGGTTAGAAAATTACTTTTATTACATAAAAAGTGGCTAACCCAAAACCAACAGACCGGTTTTGGTTCAAAATAGCCTTCCTCAGTGTTAATCCATACAATTACACACATTGTTTAAATAATGCATCCTAAATTGCCCATGTCATCCTATTGGTGCATGCCACATTAACTCTGCTCATTCAGGCCAGGTTTGAAGAGAGCTCCCAACCTTACTATCCAGCCTGATTCTTTTTCATTGAGTTTGGTATGCTACCCTGTCTTGCACATTCTATTCCCCTGAATTTTATCTATGATGGTAAATTGAAATTTGGCAGTGTGGTGGGTTAGTGTATGTTTGTAAAGAGCATTTGTAAGCCTTTTATTCCTAGTATCAATTAAATGTTCACTGATCCTAAATCTTAATGGACGTGAGGTCTGTCCGACATAAAAGGCGGATCAAAAGCAACTAGCTAGATAAATAACCCAATCACTACTGCAATTGCCCATAATGTTAATCGTGTATATTTTGGATGTATTGCTGCTGGTAAATTCCTTAGTTTTAACCATGTGTGCACATGCACTACAATGTCCACAAGGGACGCTGCCTGTCAATCTATCTCCAAATAACATGGGTTGATGAAAGTTAGTGGTAGAGCCCTTCTTGTAATGAGTGAGATAGGAGTTGATTGTCCTTCCCCTGCGATATGAATATAAACAATGGGGGGGGGGGGGGTATTGGCCAACAAAATGTCGCAATGATTATTTATAACATCTCAAAATCTGTTTGTGTTACGACCATAGGTAGTAAACCAAGTGGTTATTCTGAGATGTGTTTTTATCCTGTTTCTCAAGTTTTGGTCGATAATGTAGCAGGTTTGCATGATCAGATCTAGCAACGTGCATACTGGCACCATGTATGGTTCCCATCTGTATCCCCTGCTGAGGAATCTGTTGAATAGATAGTTTCTCCCAGAACTGTAAGCTTGATTAGTGGAGCAGATGTGTTTAATATGCAAAAATTGAGATTTTGGTATATTGCGAATAATATGGGGTGGATGATGACTAGTAGCATGAAGCAAAGTGTTGAATTGGGGAAATTTTCTGAAGGTTTCCGTCTGTAATGTATTATCCAAATCCCTACTTATCAACACATCCAAAAATGTGATCTTATTCATATCCCAATTCAAAGTAAAATGGATGCCCTATTTATTTTTGTTTAGGTAATCAACAAATTCTAGTACATAGGAGGCATCCCCTTTCCACACCATCCAGCAATAATCTAAAATGCAAAGATGTCTATATTATCCAAAAATAAATTATGAGATGCATCATAAATTAGCTGCTCCCCTATGTATCCCATGAACAGGCCTGCATAAATGGGGACAAAGGATGCTCCCATTGCAGTGCCTCTAGCTTGCCAGTAGCTTTCATTCCGAAAATAGAAAACATTTTTAGTTAGAACGTGTTCTGTAAGACAAGTTAGCAGAGTATTAAAACCTGGTGGATAGAGGTTCGCTTTGTCTAACCAATATTGTATAGCTTCTAAACCTGCCCAGTGGGGTATGTTCGTATAAAGGGCTGTCACATCCAAGGTGCAAAGTAGCTAACTTGGTTCAAGTTGGATGTCCCCAATGATTTGCAGGAATTGGGTTGTGTCCTTAAGTCTGTTCCTGACCAGTGATAATAATGGTTGTAAGTATGAAGACAGCTCACTAGGCCGATTCAGTGGTGACACAACAAGCTCTGGATATATCAGGGGCTCTACTGAAGACTGCATATTACAAATGCTGTGGTAATCAAATATGGGTCTGCTAAATACAACTGGGTATTAATTTACAAAACTGCAAAAAGCAAGCAAAAACACCATGAGTTCTCCTACTACAAATAATTTAAAAAATAGAAAATTGCCCCCTATTTGCATTCAATATATATAATTTCAACATCCACACAAAAGTGCTGAAAAGTAAATGTACGACTTGGTTCATACCAGCAAAATGTTTTCAGCTATGGATAAAAAATGAGGAACAGCATGTCTTCATTTAGAATTACCCCTATCCCAAATCTATAGCCAATGACACACAAAATCCCTGAAATCTGTCAAAACAAAATGTGATGCAATGTAAAGAGTTCATCATACACGTCATATGTTAAGTTACATCCCCTAGATATAAACACATATGTCATCAGGAAACAACCTCCATTAAACAGAAGCATGCATGCAGGCGCACACACACACACACACACACACACACACACACACACACACACACACACACACATACATACACAAGCAGGTGACTGCACCTATTTTGTCCCTCTCACCGACTCTACTTTTCCCACCTTGTGTTAAAAGCAACTGTCTTTCACGTTACCACACAGTCTGGTACACTCATTTGTTATCCACTCTGAAAACATTATTTTTAACCAGACGACATGACCTTAACTTGCCTGTTACAACCTCTTTTCCTCTAATCTTTCTGTCTACATCTCAAGCCCGTTCAATTCCATACAAAATTCTTTGAACCAAACTAACATGCTTCCATCCCTTCTTTCCTCCACAGGAACCCATCCAATGCATACAATCTCTGCTCCTACTTCAGACAATATAACCCTTCAATCAATAATGTAGGCATTTTAAGTCCCTTTTTAGAAAAGGCCTCAAGTACCAAACATACAATAGTTGTATATGTAGTTCTCTACACTAGATGATGCATTATGCACTGTTGACCCCAACTGAAACAGAGACTTTGGTTAACCTTTTTTTTACCGTCAGTAAAACTTACTGATAAGCACTGCTTTAAGGAGTTTAATTTACGAAGAAGATTTCTGAAGGCATTTTAAACACTGATTACAGTGCCTGTGAACAACTAGTTTCAGTTATGAGCTCCTGATGGCAAAAGTAAAGACCTCACTCTAGCTCTAGAGGGGAAAAAACCCTCACCATTCAGGAAATACTGTTTTAGACATATTTCAAGCTATGCATATTTTTCATTAATTTCCTGATGGCGTTAGAACTGATCTCAGCATTCAATGAGCACAACACGCAGAACCTAATTCTGAGTACAATACCAGTTGACTGCAAGATGGCACAGTCACACACTCACTTGCAAATGGCATGCACAGCTATAAGCAAATTTACAGGATTATCAAATCACCTATAGCATCTCAATGGGATACAAGAGGAAATGGAGCACTGAATGAAAACAAAAATGGATAAGCAGAACACATTCTCCAGACCCCACATTATACTTCCTGCATGAGCTTTTTTCTTACTTCACTTCTTCAGAGTTGCTAGACAACTTAAACTGTTATACTTTTCACAAACACATCACTAAGCTTAGTAATATGAAAAATGTATTATTTATATTTGTTACTAATCAGAAGTGATTTCTCAGAAAGTGCTTATAAATAATTACACACTTTATGTCCCAGTCTATGACAAACTCCAACATATAATTAGCCGAAATGTATTTTTTGCTGACATAAAACATAACATCGCTGACTAGAAAGACATGCCTGACAAGAGACAGTACTGCAGACCCTACAAAATCACTTTAATAACTTAAACAGTACAAACTTGCTACTATTACAGAAAAAAGTAGCAAGTTGATAGACCAAGGCATTTAAATAGTTTACAACAAATGCAGTACGTTTATGCACTGTAATAACATGTCAAATTATGCTAAATACAGTGACACTGCTCGAAAACCAGCCTCATCTCAAACATGCTTCAGTGTGGAAAGGATATAAATCTAGATTTAGTACAGTCTCACCTACAGAAGATAGAAAGCATGCTTGACTCTATTACATGCAAAATACTTTGTTAAAAATACTAAGCATTACAGCAAGGGTAAATCTTCGAACCTGTCACCAAAAAATGCAAATGCAGCAATGTGACACTGAGATACTACAAAACTTGTTTGACTGTAGGGTACTCCATGGCTGGAACTTGACAGATATTAAAAAAAGCATCATCTCACTCAAAAAAATTTTTAAACAAAGACATGCATCTGGAGCATTTCTCCCTGGGCCTCCGCTGAAAATTGGCTCGTTCCAAGTCGGACTTTCCCGGTTAACAAATGTAAAATAAATAAAATAAATAAATAAACAGTAAAATGGAAAACAAGCATTGTATACATGAGTTATAAATTCATATAAAATGTTCCCTTGCATCTTTAAACGGGGAAAAAAGTGAATCAACACTCCTCACACATTGTCCACCCCCCCCCCCCCGTTGGCAAATAACAAATCACATATTAACATATATTTATTTAAATAGATTCACAGCATGATAGTAAAGTCATATGAGGGTGTGTGTAGTATTTACCCATCCCAGTTCTTGGCCTTCACCAACAAGGGTAAACTGCACCCATTGTGGGTAAATACTATGCACAGTTGAGCATGAGGTATTAATTAATACAGCCGTTTGCACATCAGATAAAACTGATATTGTTGTTGTGTTAAATTCAGAAAATAAAGCAATCCGGCACCATGGCTACAAATTATTCACTTTAATAAAAAAGACAGTAAAAAAAAAAAACACCACTAAAATCAATGCAAGTAATGCTTTTGCTAAACTTAGCTTCATCAGACAAATAAGCATAACAGGCAAACGAGGATCTTTATATACATGTATCAAAAGCAGTTACATGGATTAAGCAAAAAAAGCATGTGACTATTACTTAGCAATTAACAATTAAACTTTTAAAGAAACATTTACCTAACTATTCCTTAGGTCTTTCGGACTTGGCTTAATGGTGAACATGTCATGCTTGTACCCTGAATCTAGCTATCCATTTGTTCTCTTCCTTTTCAGTGTTATTTCTTAGATCACCACCTCTAATTTTTTTCAAAAATAACTTGCAATATTACAAACTTAAAATAAGGTGTGTTATTTGTTTCATTATTATGTTTATACAGTACATGTGTTTCTACCTTTCTGCATATCTCAGACAGGTGGTCACATATGAATTCTTATTTTATAAATGGTTTGTAGATGACCTGTTTCTTATATGGCAAGGTTCACTCCTTTTATTTGATGACTTTCGTAAATATATAAATGCATCTACTGAATTTTTGAGATTTAAGAGTGCAATAAATTTTATTCCGATTGATTTTTGGATACAAGCTTAATTAAACGCCAGACAGGGCAGTCTGAAACTACACTGTAAAAAAAAAAAGATGTAAAGAGAAACACATATTTACACAGGACTAGTATGCATCTCCTATATACATTTCATAACACAGTGAAAAATCAGATGATACATACAGCAAAACTGAATTCTGCTGACAGTGCTAGGTACACAAAAATGAACAATATGGCTACAAATTTTGTTCAAAGGGGATATAGTAAACAGAGTGACTGCCACAGAAAATGAAATTAAGGGAAACAGAAGTGATATAGTTAAGCCTATTTTTCAGCTAATAGTGAAACTTCACAAGGTATTGTTAAAGGCAATAAAAACATAATTTCAAACTTTAGGTGTACATTAACTTATTATAGAAATATACCCATTGTGAAATTGATTATAAATAAATATTGGTTTATGGTACAACAAATACCCTAGTTTACAGATATAAGACATGATCAACTTTACATTGCTTATAAGAGGTCTAAATAATTAAAAAAAATAGGTTAGGCTATAAAGAACAGAAACAATTTATGTCATGTTGGTAGTAACAGAAAAGGTACATATAATAGTTGCCAATACTGTAGATATACAAACAAAAGCTTTATGCATCCAAACAAGATAAATTACTTTTTATTACAGCATATGGCACAAGTAACGCTAGGAATTTAGTCTATATGTCTCTATGCCAACAATGTGAGGCCTTCTCTATAGGCATAATAAATAGGAAATTGAAAGAATGCATATGTGACCACCTACGTGAGATACACAGAAAGGTAGATACAAATGCACTGCATAAACATAATAATGAAACAAATGACGCACCTTATTTTAAGTTTGTAATATTTCAAGTTATTTTTGAAAAAATTAGAGGTGGTGATCTAAAAAATTACACTGAAAAGGTAGAGAACAAATGGATAGCTAGATTCAGGGTACAAGCATGTCCAGGCTTAAA
>NC_056736.1:737496108-737528608 GCF_019279795.1 Protopterus annectens
GATTGGCAGTAGATTTTTACATGCAGAGTTGCCGGCCCTGACGCACAACCTTCAACGAAGGTACGCCCATTCACGCATGTCTCCACAGAGAAGACGCACTAGCTGAGAATCGAACAGGACAACGTCTTACTGTGAGGCGACAATGCTACCGCAGCACCACCACCTACCCAGTTCAAAAATACAGCATCAGACCATCAGCATGCAAGTATGACAACTTAGTGAAACTGAACATTTAAAACAAGCATTGCATATTAATTTGACTGACTAACATTATCACTGAAAATAATGCACAGTTTTACAGCAATGCTTATTGAAAGACAACGCTGCTTGTTTTGCTTGGAAAACTAGCCAGAAGTAAACACTGAAGAAACAATATACATCGTCACTGAATTATAGGAAGTGAACTATGAATTCAGCAAATTACGCCATAAGGGTTCTTTGTACTAAATGCAGCCATGTTCAAAAGTGAATCAGAGCTATAAACCAGCTTAGAACTTTAAAACAAAATCTAATGAACTTTAGCTTTGGTGTGATGTTTACTCTCATTTTAAAACTTGGTCCAGATGGCTGGAGTATCTATATCCTACAAAATACTTACTACAGATGTTTCCTTTTAAGAGATGCATCATGAGGATTATGCCATTTCAACTTGCACTAGTCAGAAACTGTATGCAAGTGATGTTATTTAGCTAAGTTTTGTGCAACATCACACTGCAGTAGTTTTTAAGAACCTACAAACAATGTTGTGGTCTGTACGTTACACAACTTGCACATCTGGAAAATCTAATTCTCAACAATAAACATACAAAACACCATTTACAACTGAAAACATTTCCTTGACTATGTTAAGAAAAAAAAGGAATACACAGTTAATAGTCTGAAAAAAAATATTTATATCTCAACAAGAAATGAGCATGCAATAAACATTCAAATTTTAAGCAAAAATGGAAAAGGGAAATCCCAGCTTAAGAATTTCAAAGACTTCTGTTATCACACCTAGAAGAGTAAGAACAAAGTAAAATCCCACTAGCATTAAGACTGTATATAAATTATTAAGTGATCGTGTGGGTACTTACAGAGCACAATATCTAACAATTTGGATAAAGGTGTCTACTAGTGTAATAAAGCTTTTTTATGGACTTCATATAGCACTTTGTTAAAGCCATTCTCTAACTTTGACAACAACTAAAATTTATAAAAAAGTTGTAAAACTTTGCCCTAATAAATGTGTTTTAATAATTTAAGTGATATGAATTATACACTAGCTAACTGTTGACTAGAAACAGGAAACCAGCTAACAGTAACCATCTGACAATAAATAGCTTACCTCAAACTCGGCATGTTTATGAACATCTTCAGCTCTCTGTCTGTTTAGAATAAATTCTGCTTCATTTGCAACACGCACAATATGATCTTTCATAGCATGGCACAATAACCTACAAAATATAAAAGATGCCAACTGATTATATAGATGTCAAACTTCATCTTCTGTAAATTAGAAGTGCACATAAAAACTACCTTTCAAAAGTACATCTCTTCAGTCCCACGCCATACTGGATTAGGGAGTAATTTCATCTAAACTTCTGTTACTGTGTGTTCTGGTCACATTTAATTTCTTTTCTCAAAACTAAAATGTCAACCTTAGATTCTGGCAGGTTCTGCACATCTACCTTACTGTATCAGGTACTGGACTTTTGTCATTTCACCCCTTTAATTATCTACAGTAGTCTTTTTTCATGGGATCGTGGAAATACTGTAGGTTTGAAACTGTTTCTGCATAATAAGTCAAAACTACCAGGTGTTTAAAAGTCAAGCAAGTGTAAAGGCCAGACTCACTTGATAAAGATTTCTGCTGGGTAAGCATTACTGGTCAGCGGTATATGCTGGATTGAAAACAGAACTGCAGGTCTCCTTAACTACTGTTAAAAGAAATTGTTACTCATTCAAAAAGTCTGCATAACATTGGATTATAAAACAGCATGAAAGTGTAAATGTTTCAGAAGGCAATCTTTATAATGATCATGAGTATTTACTTCAGAGCTACAGTACAGAGCAGGGACAACCACTGAAGTAATGGAAACAAATACTGGAACTTTTGTAAAGTGAGACTGGAAGTCCTCAAAATCTCAAAACTGGAGAATAATGCTAAAAAAAGATTAGCCAAGTAGAGAATATGTATTCACAAAAAGCAAACACTTTGATACAGCTAAGCTGTTATTCTCAGGAGGTTTCAGTTTCAAGCAACAATACAACAATGCAGATTCAATTCAATGCCTCATAAACGCTTTGAAGCAGAAAGACTTAATTTTAAACAGAAGAAAATATCTAAGATATAGTATCAAAGATGAAGATACAGAGTATTTGATTATTCCACTGAGGTTTATATGTAATTGCTTATCAAATGACTCCAGAGGTCTTTTTTTAAGGCTCATCATGCTTCTCAAAGTGAGAAACAAACCCTGTACCTTGGGTCTGTGAGGTAAACACCTGAACCATTATGCCAACCCCTAAAACCTTATTATATGATCATTATTTATTTATTTGACATTTGTTGACCGGGTTAGTCCGACTGGGCAGGTTACCTTTTTCAGTGGAGACCTGAGGAGAAAAGCTCCAAAACAAAGTATAACAATTTCCAGAGTATAACGAGAAAAGAAATTAGCACAAATATGTACAAGATAATAATAGTTAAGGTTAAAGTGCACATGTGATTTTTTTAAGCAGAAGTAACAGTGTACAAATAGATTTACAAGCTAACAGATGAGTAAGTTTCTCCACACTGTTATCTGATAAATACTCATAACGACCAAGTCGTAATAAGATTACTTGAAAAGTACAGGCACAAAAGAGGTAGTTTAGTAGAAGGAAAAAGGGCAATAAGAAGGGTTTAATTACGTAGGGTCCTTGCAGGGGCATGTGCTCGAGTGAAATAGATTGTCTTTTAAGTGTTTTTTTGAACTGCTTGGTATTAGGAATAGCTCTTAAGTGTGTGTGTATATGTGTGGGGGGGGGGGTATTCCAAGCAGAGACAACTGAGTAACTATAGAGAAATTTACCAATGTCTTTACTGGGTTTATAGACCTGCAGTAGGAGTTTATCAGAGCAGCGGTGAGTAAGGTTAGGAATGTAAGGTGAGATTATAGTGGAGAGAGCAGGACATGAGAGGGTTTGTTTATAACAGCATGAGTTAAAGTAAGTTGAGGCAGTAGGAGCTGGTTAGACAATTCTAGCCATTGTAGGTGTTTTAGTGATAGATAGTGACGTGAGTTTAAGATTGGTTAGTGACAAATCTAGCTATTTTATTGTAGGGGGATTCAAGTTTTTTAGGAGATTTGTTTGGAGGTTAGTAGTAAAGACTGGGGTGGCATTTAGAAAAGTGGGTAGTAGATGGGTTTGCGCTAGGGCAGTGATGGCAAACCTATGACACCTGTATCAAAGGTGACACATGCCACAGCATTTTGGGTGACACACCAGTGATCACCAACACCCGACTTACCAAAGACATTCCTTTTGCATTCGTTAGTCATGTGAAGTGCACTGAATTATTTTGTGCCAGGAGCGTTTGATACACCAAACCCAAAAGGTTTGCCATTACTGTGCTAGGGTGATTTTGGATTAATTTGTCAAGAATTTTTTGTTTCTATACATCAGGCCAAGTTTCTGACGAGTTTTCTTGATGGAGTTTTGAATGTGAGGATCAAATTTTAGTTGGTTGCCAATAATGACCCCAAGTAGTTTAGTGTGGGGTTCAACTTTGATAGTTGTGTTATTGAAGAAAGAGACAGTAAAGGTAGATTTGAGGTGTTGGAGAGATTTTGGAAAGAGGAGGAGGAGTTTGATTTTATTTGGGCTAAGAAGGAGTTGATTATATGTTAGCCATTTTTTTACTGAATGCAGAGATTCTTGGTTAAGGTGAAGTAGGTCAGAGAGATTGTCAGAGGTGGAAATAACTGTAGAAACATCAGCATACTGAATTACAGAGGAGTTAGGACAGGAGAGATGGAGATTATTTGTGAAAATGTTGAATAGTAGGGGAGCAAGGAAGGAACCTTGGAGAACCCCAGTCTGAACATGGAGGAAGGGGGAGATTGCTGATAACCATCTTACAGACTGTAATCTATTGGACAGATAGTTGGAGAACCAGGAGAGAGTGGAGGTGTAGAAGTTAAGATCAGAGAGTTTGGACAGACAAATTATGGGAGACAGTATCAAAAGCTTTAGAAAAGTTGAGGAATAGGCATGATACTAGTTTGTTGCTGTCTCTAGAATTACAGACAGATAGTGTAAAATATATCAGAGTGGTGGAAGTACTTTGGGGTGAGGAGCTTTTCTTTTATAAGATGAGCTAGATCTGTTTGTGGATGCATTTTTCAAGAATCTTTGATAGTGGGGAAAGAATAGTGAATGGTCTAAAATTAGAGGGGTCAGTGGAGTTTCCACATTTATGAAGGGGAATGACATAGAATTGTTTCCAGATGTCAGGCACAGTATTTTCTTGAATATATCGGTTGATTAATATGGATATGGGATATGCAATGCTATTTGCTGCTAGCTTAAGGAAAAAAGGGTGTGAATTGTCCACTAATGTGGAGCATGTTTTAGGTTTACTGAGTAGAGATCTAATATAGGCTCTGGGAACTGGTCTAAGAGAGAATGTAGTGTTGAGGGGGGCTGGGGGGGACCAGAAAGGTGGGTATCAGTGTCTTTTTTGACTAATTTCTGTATGGAGTCAATGAAAAAGGAGTTCAGAAATGTAGCAGTGTCTAGGGCAGAGCTATCAGGGAAAGGGTTGGGAGCAGAGGGCTTGCCAGGATGCAGGAGCTTGGATATGGTAATCCAGAACTGTTTAGGGTTAGAGTGGAGGTTTTCTTGAGGTTTCAAGGAATTTTTTTTTTAATCGATATTGACTTACTTTTTATGATTACAGAGTTCCTTATATTTTTGAAGGTTAGAATTAGATTTGTTTTTTAGCCAATTTCTCCAGGCGATATCCCTTTTGTGCATGAGGTAATAAGTATTAGTGGTAATCCAAGGAGCATAGTTAGTTTTAGTTCTGATTTTTCTAAGTGGGGAAGACATCTCAGCAAATTCTGCTCTGATCCTGTAAAGCTCACTTATGCTGAAACAAAAGAAGACGTGTGACAACATGTGATGGTTATTATAAAACAGGTCATGCCTGCACTAATAGGTACAAGACAGGAACTGGTATACATCTTGTGGGAGAACATTACAAAAGAGGCCAGACATTCTGGATTGTTTTGTTTACAAAATAGCTCATCTTCCTGTTACTGAAAGAGTAGATAAAGCATAAGCTCATCTTCCTTAAATTACTATGTCATGACAATGTTCTTCACAACAGGTAATACTACAATTTTCTGTACATATTCAAGGTACACACGAGTCTGCTCCCTCACTACAGCTATCCCAGAGATGCACCAAACCTTCCCACATTACAAATAACCTGTGTGCTGCACTACACAACAAAGGGAAGCATATCTGATGTTCTTCTAACAGAAACTACATTTAACAAAGCTGCTTGTTAACTGTAAGTGAACTGGTCCACTTTGGATTCTTTTCCTTTAATATTTTCAAAATCTAGACTCCTAGACATCAGCAGCTGAAACAGGTTCTGAAGCAATCATTATGTGGACACACCCAAATAAATGACTAATGTCCATTTCCACATGCTTTGCCAAAGAACTGTTAATAAAAATTTCTGAATTTTATGCACACAGGTCAGTACACACCAAGAATGATGGGTGTTTTTTACTACTTTTGTCTTTAAGGAGACAATATTTTGCTTAGAAGTATGCTTAAGTTTGATCAAATAAATAACTTCACTAGACATGGCAGCATAGAAGAGTGATCTCTGGGGTCTGTGACATCTAGTTCCATGTGCTTCTGAGATGCCACTTGATTGTTCTCATATAGACTGTGGAATAAGGGACCAACAAAACCGATATTTGAAGTGTACTACCTTCAGAAACATTTTGGCAGAAAAACAATTTCCCTACATGATCGGTCTAAAATGGTACATCAACAATTAAAATCTGATTTAAGAAAGTACAACTGTGCAAGACCTACTTACCTGTAACAGAAGACATTCAAATTTTATACTACCTCAGTGGAATATGCATTCTTTGGCCTGCAAGGACCCACAATGGCACCTTTCCACAGCTCAGAGTCACCTCCTATGACTCTCTGTGACAGGGGGTTGGATAAGCCACTCCTATCATAAAAGTCTAACCCTGTCACAAAAAGTCAGTTATTCAGTCTTTTAGAGACAAGTAGGATGAGCCATAAAAGACTAGATGGAAGAATTGCCCAAAACCAACCAATTTGCAGCAATAAAACACCAACACATATAACCAAAGCCAACTGACAACACAACAAGTTTGAATACCATTGAACTATATACACAATGTAGGGAATGGTGGGTGGGTACTTCCACTCAGAGTGAAATATGAACATCTGCTCTTACACTTAAGTAGGACTAGCACAACAGTACTATGTTGGTCATTCACACTGCCTCAGTGGCATATGGGTAGATACCCAAAGCTTACCCTACCTCAGAGAAAGAAGGATAAGGATTCAGAAGCCCCTGGAGAATGGCCCTTACAAAGCCTCCTCTGGAACTTAAGAAATAAAGAAAATTTGTAGAGTGTTGCAAATATACGAACACAGGAACAGAGCTGATGTCTCTAGAATGCTTCTAGAGTCCATTCCTTTCCAAAATATCACTGAAGAGGACACAACTCTAGTGGAATGCACCTTAACCTTGCTTGGAATAGATTTACCATGGTGGGAGTAGCAAAAAATAGTAGCAGAGTGCAGCCAATTAACAATCATTTGCTTACAGACAGGTTATCCCTTCTCAGACACAGAATAGTAAACAGACAAAGGACTTGGGTAGGTCAAGGTAGTACTTGAGCTGCCTCAATACATACAAGGTATGCAGAATCTTTTCTTCCTGTTTTTTAGGTTCTGGGAAAAAAATTAGAATACTGCCTGCTTGATTTACAGTAAGTTCAGAAACAACTTTTGGCATAAAAGAAGGATTAATGTGTAGGGAAACCCTATCCTTGTGGAAAATTAGATCAGGCTAGCCCACCATGAGAGCATGCAGCTCAGAGACTTGACTTGAAGATTTCAGAGAATTAAGCAAAACAGTTTTCCAAGTGATGAACCTCAAATCAGCCTGAAAGGCAGGTTCAAATTTTCAAGATCCAAGTTGAGACAAATGGAGGGATTTCCAAAATGGCTACACACTGATCAACAATTTCAGCTCTCCGAGTATGAAAAAAGAAACTGAGAGATAAGGCCTAATAATTCTGCCAGTTTTAGTAAAATTCAATTACTGGCTGGTAAGAACACTGCCTGGATGCCAGCAAGGAAAAGGTTTGAGAGAGCCTGAAATAAAATCAACTAGAAAAAGGTGAAGGGAAAGAATCATGCAGCTGATCAACAAAAAACAGTTCAAGTTCCACCTTTGGTACAAGAGATGGCTTCCACTAATTTAGAGGAAAAAATAAATCAATTGTACTCAGCCCTGGTTTAAATAAAGAAACACTGAAGGTGTAATTTAACTCAAATAACAAATGGCTGGAAAAATGGAAGAAGCTTTAAACATCGATTCAGATGTACTGATAATCTCATTAAGAGCTGTTTCAAAAACTAGTAGAGTTCAGAGCACACAGAGAAAAGCTAGGCTTTCTGCTGTACCAGAGAAACTGGAAGGAGTAGACTGCTTTCATTTGATAGAAGAACAAATAAGCAATGGGAATGGTGTTTCACACTAGGATTTTTTTTAATAGAAAGGGAACATGAAGTGTATGGTCCAAACCTGGCCATGAGAAAGCAGCTAAGACCTGTATTAGCAAAGATGCAATCACTGCCAGTGAAGAGAGTATATCATAACAAATGTATGTAGAGAAAAGTATTAAAAACTAGAGACAGTGGTTTGCTTCTGGAAAATGACAATTCACTGCACACCAGACAGAAGAGAAGCAGTCAGAGAAGGTTGAGAGATAGGTGTGAGATTCAAGCTGCTGTATCCAGTGGCTCTCTCTAGTTATTTTTCTTGGATGATCAAATGCATTTTTGATGTAGAACAGGCTAAGGAGGAAATAAAAACATTTTTTTCAAAAAAGTGCGAGCCAGCAAACAAAAGGTGACTCTGCTTCTCATTCTTCTGACAAAAAATAAAGTTCATAGAAAGGCTTTGCCAATGAAGTCTTTTTTTTTTCAAATTTTCAAATAAATTACTTGACAGACATTAAAGGCACAGGAGTTGACTAGAAGAATCCGTGTCTGGTGTTGGGAGAGGGATGAAGAAGATGAATACCATCAGCACTGAAATTAGTGAATAAACATGAGATTATAAAGCATCAATTACATTGGTGAAATATGGATTTGCAAGAAAAAGAGGAGGAGAAAAACTTGACTTTTGTTGGCTTCAGTAAACTTGTGGGTGGACTGTAAAGTATATAACTCACTTTACGTCATTATTGTTTAGAAGGGAACTAAAAGGTGAAAAGTAACTGCAAGTAAAACAAATTTTGTCCTTAGCATTTGTATAAAACATTTCATGACAAACTGCATGTTATACATAACAATATAGTTTTGTTCGGTGTGTCATTGGGTATTTTAAATGTTGATGAGACTCTTCAGTAATTGCTGTACATGTTAAAGATACTAGAGTAAACAAAGAAATACAAGCTTTACAGTATAACAAGAGAAAAAAGGCTGGACAAAAGCAAGTTTAATGTTAATATGCTGTAATCTTGGGATGCTGGGTTAGTGGTGAGGTGTAAAAGTGCACTGATGATATTATATGTAGAACTGATGGGGTTTCTGTTATTTTTACAAGGGTGAATGTCTAGATTAATGTCCTTGGTGTCAGCTACAGACAAGTGTTTCTGTGGGCAAGTAGGCTTGAAGAGTAAGACAGGATGATGAAAGGTTACAAAATACCAAGCTAATTAAATTGGCACAGATATTGGCTTTTTTCCATTAGAAAATGTTCAGTGGAAGTCAATAAGTCTGTTGCTAAGGCAGCTGTACATTCTGTTCTGAATGAAATTTATTAAGATTAATTGCTGACTACTATTATATGGAGACTAGCTGTCAGCAGGTTGCAAGCAATTAATTGTGAAGGATCTGTGCATTTTTTGCTGAGGAAAATGCAAACATTTAAAGGTACAATGGCAAACAGTTCAAAGTTTGAAGTTATGAAAAGTGAATAAGAGATTGCAGCCTTAATACTTTAAAGCATTTGATACAACAGTGTACAATTTAGCTTTATTTAAATATATCCAGTACATTTCTTCTTGGGCTAAAAGTTAATGCTTTCTGAAAGCAAGCAAGATGTTTTTCACACTTTGGAGGGGAAAAGAGCAAAAAACAATCAGTATGCGTGGTAACACAGGCTGTAGTATGAACCTTATCATGGGTAACCTTAATTTATGGTTAGGTAATGTCTGTGGGAGCAGGTTTCGGTCTAAGGCAACTGTTCCTATGGGGAGGGGGGGGGGGTAAACTTCATTGTTTGAAGATATACATAGTTTTTTGTAATTGTTATAAGTAAGCAAGGGATGGGATGTTTTGAAATTGTATTTGTTTTTATTTGAGGGTTTTCATTAGAACAAAAAGTCTTGAAAAATATCACATAGGTTCAAAGGGGATGAGAAGAAAATGTTGTATAAAAGATCAGCCTGTCAAACAGTAGTTGAAAATATACATAAAAAAAACAAGTGTAACAGTTGGGAACAACATTTTATCACAATGACTGCATATCCACATTATCTTGGAATGTAACTGGCTATATAGATATAAACAAAAAGAGGAGTACTAAATTATATTATGAAATGCAGGCTACAAATAATGACGCATGAGACACATTTGGAAAGAAGTGAGCATGTGAATTTGATAAAGAAAGTTTTTCAAGATGGATACTGAGCAGAACATTGGGGCAAAGGAAAATGGGAGTAATTATACTAATTGTTGTAACACCTTTATTAAATTATCACTTAAGACATACGCAAACATACATTAACAGAAACAAAAAACATTGACATTTTTCCATTTAAATACAATATTCATCAGACACATTTTCTTTTTTACTATCATCAGTCAAATATTACAAAATAATTCTAAATTCTTACCTTCCCTAAAACCTCAATCCTCATCTTGGACATTACTATGCATGTATTGTTCCCACAAATTCCATTTACTTTATGTAATTTGCTCCTTCCTTTTTCTAAAGACCCCCTTCTATTTCTTTTATCCCTTTTTTAATATTCATATACCTCAAATACAGTTGGTACAGACTTTGATTTCCACTTTCTAGTAATTGCTTTTTGGCAGCCAAAAGAATTAAACTTAAGACATTACAATGTCTAGGTAATTCAGATCATGTATCCTAGTTTTCCTTACAGCCATCTGCTCACCCAATATTCAGGGAATTCTTCAAATCTGCAAACTCATTACCCTCCCAAAACATCTGCTCCCTGTTACCTCTCTTCTCCATCACACCTCAAACATTTGCTATCTAATTGAAGAAAAATTCTTTGAAGTCTGATTGGGGTATAAAAATACCTATGCAAGCACTTCCAAGTGAAGATCCTAAACCTTCTGGACTTGGCTGCTTACTTGGGAGCCATACATATGTACTTCCATTGTTTTCTTGTAAATTGTTTTTTCAGTCTCTCTTCCCAATGTTTTCTAACTTCCTTTGACTGATTCTTAACCATTATCATGCAATTTTATATGCCCTACTAATTATCCCTTTTTAACATCTGCTTCTGTTTTAGATTTAACTAAAAACTGACCACAACAGCATGTCTTTCAATTAAAATCCCCCTATCAATTTTTCTTTGTTTGTACTCTGAAATCAAGCCCTGGTAGGGAAGGCAATCTCCAACCTGCATTTCAAAAGTCTTCTTGGCCTCACCACACTGTATTACCTTTCCTACTTCAGTTATTTGCTTCCAATATTGTGGTTCCTTTGCCAGGTTTCTCTGGTAAATTCCAGCCCCCTCATAAGTATTTTCTGTACCCCTACTTGTAAGTCGTCCCTTCTAGCAAAATCTCCTTTCTCCATTTTCACGTACTTGCTTAGTTCTCAGAATATTTTCTGCTACTTTATGAATATAATATTCTATATGGTTATTCTCCTTAAGCATCTGCAACCAAAATCCTACTCTTCCCAATTTCTTGAAATTCCCTCTTGCTTCACCATTATCACTTTCCACTGTGAATTATAACCTTCTGCTTGTGTTATGTATATGAGCCTTAACTGTATAATTCTAAAATATCCCTTGAAAATCAAATAAACCAAAACCACCTTGTTCTATTGGAAGGATAAACTAATCCCACTTAACTCTTGCCTTATTTCCTTCCCAAATAAATTCCTTCAATTCTTTATCAATTATTGTCCACAACTTCTCCTCGGGTTGATAAAAGTATGTCTGACCTGTATGCAAGACTAGAGGGACTTAAACATTTTCACTGCTTATATCTTAATATCTACAGAGATCAGAGTTTCCATTTTCTTAACTTTTGTATTATCTTTGGTTTTAGTCTACTCCCACGTATCTTTAGCTACCATAACAGAAGCCTTTCTAATTCATACTCCTAAATATTTCAGTGTTATCATGTCCCCATAAATATGGGTATTGCTGAACCACCTTACATAATATAACATAGTACATAATTTACAGATATAGCCTTTGTTTTATCTTCATTAATTTTATATCCCAAAAAGACATGAAACTGTCTCAAAATGTTCCACAACACTGAGATAGCCACTGCTGGATTTATCAGGTACAAAATAATATAATCTGTAAATAAAGCCAAATTTTCTTGATTGCCATACCAGTTATATCCTTATATTTCTGAGTCCCTTATTTTATTTGCAATGGCTCTAAATATAAAGCAAACAACAAAGGGGAAAGGACATCCCTGCCTAGTTCCTCTGTTCAAACACATCTTATCTGAGAGGAACCCTCCCACTTTAATTCTTGCTTCTGATCCTTTAGATATCCTTCTAATTAACATTATTATTATAACAGGAAATGCAAATACATCCAATGCCCTAGTCATAAAATCCCAGTTTACTCTGTCAAATGCTTCTCTGCATCAAGACCCATCAACAATAAATGTATTTTTTACATTCTGCTTCCCTCTGTATCATCATTCTACTAACGTTGTCAAATGTTTGTCTCCCCTCCACAAAACAACACCAATCTATATCGATCGATTTTTGTAACACCTTTGCCATTCCTTTAGCTAGTATGGACAAATACTTGTGCTTTAAAAATGAAAGTGGTTATTATAATGCTGGATCTGAAGGGTCTCTGCCATCTATAGGTAACATGGACATTATAACTTTCTCCCAAGATGTTGGTGCACCCCCCTCCTTTTAAAATACTGTAAAAATCTTCCATATCTATCACTTTCTTCCCTCATAATTTCCAAACTTCCACAGAAATACCATCTGTTCTTGGACACTTTCCTGAAGATGGATTATACATCACCATTTTTATCTCATCACCTCCTATCTTAATTATTTGTTGAGCATTATGTACCTCAAACCTTGGCATAATTAAGTCTTCCATAAATATTTCCATTTGTACTCTTTTTTGATTTCTACATTTTACTGCTTTATACAACCTTACATAAAATTTCTGGAATATCACTAAAAATCTCCACAGGATCTCTGGTTATTTTTCTTGTTATAGATTCTCTGTGAAAATCTTTCATGTTCTGTTGCCTAAGTCATTGTGCTAAAAGTTTTTCTTCTTTGGAGTTATAAAAAATAGTTGATTAACTGCAATATTTCTAAACTGATGCATATTATCCAGGCACTCCCTTATTTTCTCTTTAGCACTCTATATTTGTTCCTCCTTTTGTTCTGTAACATTTCCCTTTTTCTGCAATACACCAACCTTCATCAACTACACTAAGTGATTTCTATTACTTCTTAACCAAATATCTTTCGCTTTTATTTCTACCTTGTTTTTAAACTCCATTTTCATTTTACCCCACTCACTAGCCATAAAACCTAAAGATATTTAATAATATTTGAATAATTTCCACTACCCATTCCTTAAATTCTTCTCTTTTATTTTTAGCAGGTAGGTGGGAAAGTACATTCTGAAATTCTCTCCTTGTCAAATTCACATGATGGAAATGTAAACTTTAAAGGTACAATAGTAAGCAGTTCACTGGAAAATTGAGTTTGAAATGATTCTTTCTTTCCTAATGTCTCACCTGCAGCATTGCTCTTTGTACTCTGCATTTTTAATATAATTTAATACTCTTTTCTTTTTATCTATACCTGCAAGTCCATTCATGTTCCAGAATAATATGGGCAGCATAGCCATCATGCTAAAAAACTATTGTTCCAAAATATTATACATGACAGCTTTTTTTTTGAATGTGTATTTCAAGCTTTTGTGTTTACATGCATATACTAATGTTTGGCAAGTTGATCTTTTGTATAACTGATTCTACTCGTCTCCATTTCTACCTATGTCACATTTTCAAGACTTTTTGTTTTAATGAAAACCCTCAAACAAAAACTAAATACAATACATTTTATTCCCCTATTAACTTTGAACAAACAGAAAAAAACCTATATCCATTTTCAAAACATGAATTTTAACCCTCCAGGAGGGAACAACTGCCCTAAACTGACAGCTGCATCTATAGGCATTATCTAACCTAAAATTAAGGTTTGCTACAGCTTGCGCTCCCACTTACATGTTGTCTGCTATTTCTGTATTTCTCCTCCCTTCCCAGATATGAAAAAACAGCATGCATGCTTTCAGAAAATATTAACTTTAGCACTAAGAAAAAGTGCACTTGCTATCTTTAAAGAAAACTAAATGGTACACTGTTTTATTAAATGCACTGAAGTATTACGGCTGCTAGGGAGGTTGTTACTTCTTATTCACTTCAAATAATTTCAAATTTTTCCATGAACTGCCTGCCATTGTAGCTTCAAAGTCGGCATTTCCACCAGTAAAGAATACTCAGAATTCTCAAGATTAACTGTTTGTACCAGAAGACAGCTCGTCTCCATGGAAAAATACTCAGCAATTAGTCTTTGTAAATTTCACTCAGAAAGAATGCACAGCTGCCCTCAGCTTCAGTCATCTCAAATTTATTGAACATCTGTCAGTGGAAAGCAAGCTAATATCTTTGCAGTTGTAAGAAGCTTAGTGTTTTCATGGCTTTCATCATTTTGTCTTACTTTTAAAGCCTTCATGCTTACAAAACCACCTTACAGCTTAAGCCAAAGATAGTCATCTAGACATTTACTGTTGTAAAATAAAGATAAAATATTCTAATTTTACATATATATTTCAGTGTATTTTTACACACCACTCCAACAAACCAAACTAACACAGTATGAACATTAAACATGCTTTCGTCCAGCCTTTTTTCTCTTATGTAAAACCTATATTTTTTACAAATAAAAAAGTACTTGTTTACTTTAATCTTTCACACATACAACAGTCACTGAAAAGACTCCCCCCATTTAACATACCCCTGACTACACACTACCCAAACTGTTTTAATATATATGACATGCGGTTTATACCCTGAAATGTTTTATGCAAATACCAATAACAAAAACTGTTTCACTTAGTTAGTTCCACCTTTTAGTGTCTTTCTAAACATTAATGATATTAAATAGGGTATATGCATTACATTTCATTTCATCCGAAAGTTTAACAAAGTTAACAAAAGTCCAATGTTGTTCAGCCACTTTTTCTTGCAAATTTATTTCACAAACGTGATAACATGCTTTGTAGTCTTCCATTTATTCACTAGTTTCAGAGTTGCTGGTCTTCTTCCTGTTCATCTCAATCTCCATCTCTCAACATCAGACTCTAGCTCAAGCCCAAGGTACTGCTGATTCTTCTAGTCAACTCCTGTGCTTGTTTGCCTCTATCAAGCCTTTTCCTTTGGAACACTGGAAAGGTTTCACTGGCAAAGTCTCTCTATGAACCTTATCATCAGAAGAATGAGAAGCAGAGCCCCCTTCTGCTTGCTGACTCACTTTTTTTCAGATAAACTTTTTATAATTTCATCCTTAGCCTGTTCTGCATCAAAAAATGACTTTGATCTTCAGGGAAAAACACTTTGAAAATAGATGGACACAGCAGTTTGAATCTCACACCCGCCTCTTGACATTTCCTAATAAATTTACTTCTCTTCTGCCAGGTGTACAATAATTAATAATTTTCTACAAACAACTATCCTGTCTCTAATTTTTAATAGTTTGCCCTTCTGCCCCAATTTTGACAGGATCAACTCTTTTTGGTAGTATGACTGCATCTGTACTAATATAGGTTTTGGCTTTCTCATGGCCAGGTTTGGAGCATACACTTGATGCACCATTTCAGTTAACAATTTCTGCTGTTGAACATCAGTCCAGTTGCTTTTCCTTCCAGTTTCTCTGGTACAACAAAAAATCTCACGTTTTCTCTGCTTGATGTGTCCTCTATTTACTTTAAACAGTTCTTCTTGAGAAACCTCATTCTGATGGCTTCTTCTTCATGTCAGCCTCTGATATTTGCAGTTTTATCCATTCTTCTGAATGGATAGTTAAAACTTTCATTTTTCCAGGCATTTTGTTTGAATTGATATATTCTTTAAATGTTTCATTCTTTTTAATCACCTCTGAGTACATTTGAGTTTTTTTTCCTCTAAATGATTGGAAGCCATCGCTTGAACCAAAGCTGAAGCTTGAACTGCTTTTTGCTGAACAGCTGCAGAATCTTTCATAGACAGTGTTTTCTTCATCACCTTTTCTGGTTGATTTTCTTTCAGGTTTTCCAAATTTCTTCTATGCTGCCATCTAGACTGTGTATTTATCAGCCAGCAGATAAATCTTACCACAAAAACATTTTCAATGGCACTCCTTTTTCTCAGTTTCTGTTTTTATACTGGATCAGCTGAAGTTATATTGTTGATCAGTATTGCAGCCATCCTGGAAGTTCCAAGTAATTACACTAATTGCCAGATGAGCTCCGACGGTTACAGAAGTGAAAAGATAATAATGGTAGATTTGTATAGTAAAGAACTGTTGGAAAGGGAGGAGGATTGCGCACATATTTATATTCTATGAAAAACTGCTAATATGGAGTTTAAGAAACGTTTGGGAGGAAATCATTAGATTTCAACAGGGAATATTACTTGTAAGTGGGGACTGGAACTTGACTTGCAAGGGGAAGGATGTGTCAGGGGATCCTAGAAGGGAAAATATAACAAAAAGTTTGAAGAAATTTATGAAAATATTTGTTATGGAATATGTTAATTCGGTAGTCAGAACTCAAATAAAATTTACATGTTATTTCCCAAGGTATAACAACTGGGCTAAAGTAGATAGAAATTATATTTTACAAGTGCATTTAATTGAAAGCTTCACCATGCATCCAATAACTCTTTCAGATCATGTACCAATAAAAGCAAAGACAAAAATGCAGGGTAATAAAGTAAAAATGAGTCTCTTGTCACTTTCCAACCTACTGGTTAAAAGAGAGGAATTTAAGGAATTGAAATGGAAATTATTCAAGAATTACCAGGGAAGATAGAAACATGGGGGAAAATGAAAACTAAGTTTAAAAACAGGATATAAATAAAATAAAAAGATACAGTTAATGAGTAAAAGAAACTTCTTAGGCTGATAATTTTTAAAGAACTACAGAATAAGGGGAATCTCACAGAACAAGAAGAGGCACAAAGGCAGAGTGTTAAAGAAAAAACAAGGTAGCATCCAGATAATATGCACGAGTTTAGAAAGATTGCTGTTAAGCAACTAGTTTTTGCTAACTCCAGAGCACAAAAACTTTTAGCACAATGACTTGGGCAACACAACATTGAAAGGGCTGTCACTGAACTTAGGGAACCTATAAAAAGAAAAATAACTAGAGATACTGTAGAGGTATTACAGATATTTTGAAAATATTATGAAAATCTGTATAAAGCAGAGGAATGTGGAAAGCAAGAAAAAGCACAAATGGAAATATTCATGCAAGACTTAATTATGCCAAGTTTAGATACCACTGTTGTTGGTGGTTGGTGATGCAGAGAAAGCATCTGACAGAGTACGCTAAGACTTCATGAGCAGAACAATGGAAGCATTTGCACTCCCTGATAAAACAATAAGGTTGATACATATGAGGGAAAGAAGGTGAAAATTAAAGTGTATATGTTCCCTTCTGATGATTTCTGCTTGAGCAGAGAAACCAAGCAGGGGTGTCTTCTTTCCCCTTTATCTGCATTCTATTTAGAACCAATGGCAAAAAAGGGACCCATAAATTTAAGGATATAACTGGTATGATAGTCAAGAAAAGCTGGCTCTTAATATGTAGATGATATTGTTTTTATACTTGATAAAAACCAGGAAAGGACATTTCAGTGTTATGGAACATTCTGAGACAGTAGAGTTAAATTATGTACCCACACACAAACTGGTTCAGCAATATCCATATTTATGGAGACCCAATAAAATGAAGTTCTTAGCAGTATGGATTAAAATGATTCTGGTGTGGTAGCTAAGGATTGTCTGAAGAGACTAAACAAAAGACAATACAAAAATTGAGAAACTGGAAGGTCTGTTATATATTGATATGGATAGTAAGATACAAGCAGTTAAAATGTTTCTAGTCCCTTTGGTCTTATACACCGGTCAGTCATACTTTTATCAACCAGAGAAGAAGTTGTGGATAGCAAATAATAAAGAGCTGAAGGATTTTTATCTGGGAAGGGAAGATGGCAAGAGTCAAGTGGACTAAGCTAATTCTTCCAAAAGAACAAGGCAGATTGGGATTACTCGATTTGAAGGGTATTTCAGCACTACACCATTAAGGCTCCTATACATACCACAAGCAGAAACCTGTAATTCAAAGTGTAAAGGGATGATGATGAAACGTGGGAAGCTTAAGAAACAAGGAAAGACTGGAATTCTGGATGCAGGTCTTTGAGAATAACAATAATCATAGAGAATATTACACTCATAAAGTAGCAGAAAGTACTCTAAGAACTAAGCCAACATTGGAATGGAGAAAGGAGATTCTGCCAGTAGGGATGATTGCAATTAGGGATGCAGACAACAGGCAAGAGGGAGCTGGAATTTATTAGAGAAAACTAGGAAAGGAACCAAGGTATTTCAAACAAATAACTAGACAGGAAAAGGTAACAGAATGGGACTATGCCAAGAATTTATTTGGACTGCAGGTTAGAGATTGCCTTCCCTATCAAGGGTTGATACAGTATAGGCAAAGATAAAGAAATAGGGGGGACCTAAATGAAAGGCCAGCACTGGTAGACTTTTTAGTAGAATCTAGAACATAAGCTGCTTTTAAAAAAGGGATAATTAGTACTGTATATAAAATATTAAACTATATGAATCAGAGGAGGTTAGAAAGGACTGGGAAGAGAAACTGAATAGGCAATTCAAAGATCGAATAACAAAACACTGGTGGTGACTGGGAGGTAAGGAGAGAGTGTGGAGTGCCATTTACTGACTAATAACTATTGGACAAGTAACTTTTGAACCACAGAATGGTGGGCTGAGGGAGACCTAGTGAGGACATTTGAAGTTGAAGCTTGCTGTGAAAAACTGTGTCGAAGTCTTTAGACAAGTCTAGAAATAAAGAAAAGACTAGCTTGCTATTATCCCTTGCTTTAACTCATATCATCTATATAGGTTAGAAGGGCAGTGTCAGTACTATGGGAAGGACGGAAGCCATCTTGTGTAGGGGACAGGAGTTCTTTCTACAGAAGATAGTCTAGCAATTGTTTTTGAATACATTTGGTAGCTGTATTACCCAAGGATGAAAAAGACCCATCATGCCCGGCTTCATTCAGACCCATTTCAATTTTAAACTAGGATTAAGTGTTTATGTCTTACTAGCTAAAAGAATGGCAAAGGTGTTGCCAGAATTGATAGATAGAGATCAATGTGGTTTTCCACATTTGACAACATTAATAGAATGATGATGATGATCCAGAGGGAGAAAGAATGTAAGCAAATACCATTCATTAGTGGGTCTTGATATAGAGAAAACATTCAACAGTATACATTGGGATTTTATGAGTACAGCAAAGAAAGCATTTGCATTCCCTAATGCAATAATAAAGGCTAATTAATGAGATATATGAAGAATCTGGGAAAGTAATTAAAGTGGGAGGGTTCCTCTCTAATAACATGTGCCTGAACAGAGAAACCAGGCAGGGTTGTCCTATTTTCCCTTTGTTATTTGCTTTATATTTAGAGCCACTGGGAGAGAAAATAAAGACTCAGAAATGCAAGGATAAAATTGGTATGGTAATTATGAAAAGTTGAGTTTATTTGCCGGTGATATTATTTTGTACCTGATATAGCCAAAAAAGGACATTTCTATGTTCTGGAACATTTTTTTTTCAAGAAACATCTTTATTGAATTATCTCTTATGACTTAGACAATCATACATTTATATAAATGAAAACAAACCACACGGACATATTTTTAATTGTAAATATTATACGTCACATATACAGTCACTATCAGTCAAATATTACATAGTTCATTCAATTTCTACCTTCCCTTAAACCTCGTTCCTTCTCCAAAACATTATTTTGCATGTACTGTTCTCAAAATTCCCATTTTTTTTCTATGGTGAGATGTAGGCATAGATCCCATTTCCAGATCTTTTATCTCTGTTACTATATTCACTACTTCTAGTACAGCTGGTTTAGACGTTAATTTCCATTTTCTAGTAATTGCTTTTTTGGCAGACACTAGAATTGCACTCAGTAAAGCCTTACTATGTCTAGGCAACTCTGATTATGTATCACAGCTCTGTCAGAGTAGTATGCAGGAAACCTTCAGTGTCTCCCAACTCGCTACACTCCCAAAAACACATTCCCAGTTACCTCCCTCTTTCCAATCACACCTGAAACACCCCCAATCTTCTTGAGGAAAAATCCTCTGGAGTCTGCCTGGGGTACAGAAATACCCATACAAACACTTCCAAACAAAGATCCCAAATCCTCTAGACTCTGTTGTACACTTGGAGCCACACACATATCCCTCCCATTTTTTTTTTGTAAACTTGCCTTCTCAGTCCCCTCCACCCCCCAACTCATAAATGAGTATGACATCATACAGATAATGAAAGCTAATGCAAGGCTTGTTACTTAAGAACTTCCAGTAGTTTACTGTACCCTCGCTGGGGCCACAGGGGGTCTAACCTATCTGGAACCCAGGGTACTGTTGGCAGATAGGATGAATGTTCTTAATCAAGAACTGGACCTTCTCCCATAAGCAGACAAAACATCTCCAATTCAGAAAAAAAGTGCCAGTTTCACAAGAAAAAGAAAAAAAAACAGGCCAGAAAAATAAGAGGTGACAGAGACAGCAGTGAAAACAGTGATCCTTCCAACAAGACCGGTCTGTGTCCGTCTTGGATTAGATAAGCAAGTTCTGTGCCAAGAGTATTTATAAAATACATGCCTCCAGTTTTTATCAGAAGTTGAAGGCTGATGAAAATGGACATCCCTGGTAAAAGTCCACTTATTACCTATAAAATAAAAACTTTCATGATTTTGCATCACTCTTGTCTCAGTTTTTTCCACTCTTAAAATGCTACTCAACAGCCTAGCATCTGATTTTAGGCTAAAATGACAAAAGCAAACTGCTTACATTAGAGGAAAAAAGCAGAAATTACTTCAGTAATATACTCTGATAGCATTAACTGGAACAGCCTGGGGGCAGAATACTAGAAAGTGGGTTGTGCTGAATTCAGGTTAACGATCTTGGCAGTGGTAAATCTAGTTCCTTCATTTACAGCATAAATATGGCTGTGTGACTAACTGCAGAATGCCATCACAAACAGAATTTCTAAAACTGGTCTGTAAACACAGCTTTTGTGGCAGAACAATGTAACGACTGTTACCACAGTCCAATAAGTAGGTTCCAGAGACTGCACATTGAGCATTCTGGCCTGCATTTTAACAGATTGTCAGATCACTACCAAAATCCTAGAAGAGACTGTGATAAAAAGTGTCTACTGAAATGAGGGAAACTCTAGTATCTGAATTTTATTACACTTAGCATAGGGTTGCCACCTTTTTAAATGCCCAAAGTGGAACATTTTTGGTACAAACGTCATATTTTTGCAAGCTGAAACATACCCACGGCCAGTACAAAGGACAGAACTTCACTTTTTTGCCTAAATAAAAGCTTATTCTTGTAGACTTTTAGTTGCTTATTCTGTTTCTTATAACATTTAGGTGTTTCAGATACAGTAACTGTTTTATGCAACTATTACATAAATTATAGGAAATAATTTTGTCCTAAAATCTGAGGACATTTGGCATTTTTACAATTTTTTTGCAGGGCACAACTTCCCAAAGAGGGACTGTCCCTCGCAAAGTGGGACGGGTGGTAACCCTAACTTAGCATGATGGACTACAGCATCCCCCATATTTCAAAGTACCACAGCGCAAGTACTTTCTTCAGTTCAAAGTCATCTCCCAAAAGTCAAAATGTCTTTAATGGAGAAATGTTAGCAAATATACAGGCACAGTGAGGTATTCACTGAGAAGGTCTACAAATGATGAACATCAGCATGTTCTTCAATGCAGAACAAAAGGCTGATTTTCTTCACTGCTGGACTTTTCAGCCTCAAAGACTGCGTACCTACCAATATTTGAAATCAACCAGCAGTAAGGGAGAATTAGCCATACTGAAGGCTTTCTTCACATTCGGAAAAAAATACTAATAAAAGATGATATTCTTTTCTTTTTTCGGGTGTTGTACAATAGCAGAATGTAAGGGAATCACTAGAATGAAATACCATTCTACTGCTGCTGTTTCTGTGACCACACCTATGAACTAATCGATATTTACAAAGAAAACGCTAACATTCGAAGTGAAAGAGAAAATTTATTTCCTGCAGGTATTGTACTAACTTGGCTGCCAATTTTACAAGTGTAATATTAAATTGTATATGCTGGAATCTAATTGGCAACAGTTATACTAGTGAATACCATTAGCTAACCTTTTATATGCCTCCAACAATGCAAACCTAACAGTCACCTGTTTTTGTATACTTAATGTAATGACTATACGTGTTCTTTGGATGCATACTGAAGTTTATGATTTCTATTGTACATATACACTTGTTTTTATGAAATGAATAGAACTCATTTCAATTTTATGTTCTGCACTTTTGCCTTTGTGCTCAGGTTTTGCTGAAAAGGGTCTTTGGACCAGCCCACATATCAAGTTACCAAATATGAATGAATGAATAAATAAACAAATAAATAAACATATTCCAAGGTACAGCAACATCAGAGGCAGGTGTTGCAGATGGGGATTTGTTCCCAGAGGGAAACATTCAGTTTTAAACTTCCAGCTATTAGTTTCAGGCACATTTATTTTTCAGTCAAGCAGATCTAAATGAAAAGTATGTGCCAGATGTGGTTTTGCTGTTGTGGCATGTAACACAGCAGATTAAATATCTGCTACTGATACAAATACAGGAAGTCAACATCAAAGAACTGTGCTCTCACGGAGTCTCCTGCATACAGTTTCGGATTGTAGGGCTGGTGACCAAAGCTGTAGGACGAGGAAGAAGCAGAGTTGTAAACTAGAACTTGACTTACTATTTTAATTAGTGGAGGTAAATGGATGAACAACCACTGATGCCCCAAACTAGCAACATTTTGAGTCCTTATCCCCTCACAACCATCAATTCCCCTTGACCTCTACTATCCAATTTGCTCCTCTGCTCTCCCTGTGCTTGAGAATAAGAAGGCAAACACTAGTGGATCCAGGCTGTCATCCAGTGAGTGATAAACGATTTTTGTATATGCTCCTGTCCCTCATCAATCAGCAGCTACAGTGCAATGCCCACTATGTCAAGCCACAAAGCAGACGTAAGCTTTCACATACCATCAGCAAACATCAAAAATCTCCAGAATTTCACAGAACGACCAGATTTTTGCAGCATATTTTTAGTCTATTGCTCGGAGAATTTGTGGTTGTCTAGCAAGTCATTACTGCGTACCCACAGGATCTCTCTCAGTTGTCCAAAATTTCACAGAAATATCAGATTTCTGCCTGATATGTTTGGTCTACTCCTCAGAAAATTTGTGGTTTTCAGGCTGCTCCAAGCTTTTCTCTGGATTTTGGTACTGAATAAGCCATCCTACCACTGACTATCCAGTATTCCACGTCTGTAGAATTAACACAACTACTCCAGCAGTTTTTTTCTTTTTTTCTTTTTTTTTTTAAGCCAAGGAGGAAGGATGCAGACCAGTATCACACAAGAAAGAAAGTCCTGTTGATGCGTACATCAGAGCATGTGACCATGTCAGGGAGATCTAAATTGGCCATGTCTGATGCACCTCCAGAAACACACTATCAAAATGAGCTGCCCTTCCAAAGACACTCAAAACATTAACAGGAAAAAAATCTACACTTTGGAAATAGTACCCTTTTCATCTGGCAATTGAGAAGTCAAAGCCTGTGTGTGAGTACACAAGACTTTTGCAATTTTATGCTCAGGGTAAACTGGTAACAGTGTTCATCTCAAGTTGAAGGACTACAAACCAGAAAGGCTCGGCTGTACACAGAAATGGCAAACTATTCACAGTAACATTAATCTATATACTTGTCATGGTAAATTGCACTGTCTCTTTACTTATCACAAACTTTTTGCCCTCCTCTACTTGAATCATTACATCCCTAACAACTTTCCCTCCTGCATTTGAATCAATACATCCTTTTTTCACCCCCCCCCATAAAACCCTTCTCATTTTGCTCTTTTTCTAACTGCCATCCATCTCTCTACCCCTCTCATGCCATCTCCTGCATACCTAAGTTATAAACCTTCTAGATAACACCAGTTTAGAACAGGCAGCCTAAATAGAAACAATCTCATATAGTATAAGACAGACAGCATGGTATAATACTAATGTCTTCCAGCCTCTCCTACATTATTTTATGACCTTCTTCACTATATCTCTTGAACTCTTTATAAACCTATACAATACTAAAATCTCCCTTCCTACAAAATTTTTATAACTCACCATTACATATATTAATCTCCTTTCAAACCTTTCTTTATGAAATGAAAGAACACAACTTCTTTACAATAATGTTTTCCTTCTGCAGTAACAGTCCATTTTCTTCTGCAAGACTTTGCAGCTGGAACAACTGTACAGACTCATAACCGCTGGTGTGAATATTTTACTGTACAAACCTGTCAGATAATTAATCATTTTTGTTGTTGCAAGAGAAATGTAACTGCTGTTTTTCTGAGAACTGTTTGAAATTCACTTGTTAATATAAATGTACTGTGGTGGGGCTTTTCTCCTTGGGCCTCTGCTGAAAATGGGCTCTGCCCAGTTGGACTTTCCCAGTCAACAAAAGCAAATAAATACATATAAACAATACATTTTCCTGATGTTTAAAGCACCTGCAGCACACTTTTCTGTCATAAACTTACTATACTCTTTGGGGTCCAGTCAATTAATTAATCTGTCCTAACCAACTGTCTGGTTCTAGCATAGAAGAAGTGACAACAACATGGATAAGCAGACTTCAAAACATCAGCTTGGGCACGGGAAGGTAGGAATGAATGGCTGCCATCAGCTAACCCATGCTGGGGGAGGGACCGATGGATTACAGTCAGCAGACCAATATTAAACAGGATTGTGTGGTATCAAAATGAAGAGTACCTGGAACATGGGCTTTGTGTTCCCAAGCTAGTGGTGGTAGCTTTCACTACACGTGGATAGAATCCCATACATGTGTGGACCTGGGACATGGGCTTTGTGTTCCCAAGCTAGTGGTGGTACTTTCACTACACGTGGATAGAATCCCATACATGTGTGGACCTGGGACATGGGCTTTGTGTTCCCAAGCTAATGGTGGTACTTTCACTACACGTGGATAGAATCCCATACATGTGTGGACCTGGGACATGGTCTTTGTGTTCCCAAGCTAGTGGTGGTACTTTCACTACACGTGGATAGAATCCCATACATGTGTGGACACTGGCTTTGTGTTCCCAAGCTAGTGGTGGTAGCTTTCACTACATGTGGATAGAATCCCATACATGTGTGGACCTGGGACATGGGCTTTGTGTTCCCAAGCTAGTGGTGGTACTTTCACTACATGTGGATAGAATCCCATACATGTGTGGACCTGGGACATGGGCTTTGTGTTCCCAAGCTAGTGGTGGTAGCTTTCACTACACGTGGATAGAATCCCATACATGTGTGGACCTGGGACATGGGCTTTGTGTTCCCAAGCTAGTGGTGGTAGCTTTCACTACACGTGGATAGAATCCCATACATGTGTGGACCTGGGACATGGACTTTGTGTTCCCAAGCTAGTGGTGGTAGCTTTCACTACACGTGGATAGAATCCCATACATGTGTGGACATGGGCTTTGTCTTCCCAAGCTAGTGGTGGTACTTTCACTACACGTGGATAGAATCCCATACATGTGTGGACCTGGGACATGGGCTTTGTGTTCCCAAGCTAATGGTGGTACTTTCACTACACGTGGATAGAATCCCATACATGTGTGGACCTGGGACATGGTCTTTGTGTTCCCAAGCTAGTGGTGGTACTTTCACTACACGTGGATAGAATCCCATACATGTGTGGACATGGGCTTTGTGTTCCCAAGCTAGTGGTGGTAGCTTTCACTACATGGGGATAGAATCCCATACATGTGTGGACCTGGGACATGGGCTTTGTGTTCCCAAGCTAGTGGTGGTACTTTCACTACATGGGGATAGAATCCCATACATGTGTGGACCTGGGACATGGGCTTTGCGTTCCCAAGCTAGTGGTGGTACTTTCACTACACGTGGATAGAATCCCATACATGTGTGGACCTGGGACATGGGCTTTGTGTTCCCAAGCTAATGGTGGTACTTTCACTACACGTGGATAGAATCCCATACATGTGTGGACCTGGGACATGGGCTTTGTTTTCCCAAGCTAGTGGTGGTACTTTCACTACACGTGGATAGAATCCCATACATGTGTGGACATGGGCTTTGTGTTCCCAAGCTAGTGGTGGTAGCTCTCACTACATGTGGATAGAATCCCATACATGTGTGGACCTGGGACATGGGCTTTGTGTTCCCAAGCTAGTGGTGGTAGCTTTCACTACATGTGGATAGAATCCCATACATGTGTGGAGAGGGCACAGGATATCTAGCAGAGTTACAGGAGTTCACATTAGCTATCAGGATGGGGAGGTTATGGACGAAATACACACCCACATTGCTGGGATGCAGGAAAAGGCACAAACCAACCTATATGGCTGCTTGGATGATGGCCCCTTTCATGAAGCACGCTAGGGGTATGTACAACATGAGGGAATGAATAGGCTCAAAACTGACAGTAACAGACTTGACAGTTGGCAAGCATCAAGGCTAAAAGCACATGCCACGAGTTACAATACTAGCCACTTTTAAGACATCCATATACTTTTATCCAGTGTGCGATTTATTACAGTCATTTAATAACACAAATCAAGAATGATTTAACATTGTTGAAACTCAACCCAACAGTGAGGCAAATCTACAGAAAAGGCCATGCACACTGTATGTCTCCTATCAGCTGCCCTGCATTCCATTTCACGAGTCTGCAATCCACTCCATGTTGATTAACTGCCAAATTATCTCACAATGACTTCATGTAGCAAATGCCTTCCCAAAGCACAAGTATATGCAACACACATGTTGCTCCTTGATTGGGTATAACTGATATCTTCTCTTAGAGACTTAGATTAGTTACACAGCATCAGCCACCTATAAACCCATGCTGTCCTAAGCCTATGAAGTTGTTCTTTGATATATGTTCAAAGAATGAATCTCTCAGTATGGATTCTACCAATTTCCAAGCACAGATGTTAGTCTGATACACCAGTAATTTACAGTCTGCCCTCCTTCCCTTTCATGTACTGATACGACAAATGCTTGCAGAAATACAGCCTTTCAGTACAACCAATTTTTTTCTAGTGTAGATTATCCTTTTTATAAAGATGTGCTTTGTGCAAGGATAGCAACTTTTCAAGACACGTGAGATACTATTTGAGCCACATGGATAGCAACTTTTCAAGACAAGTGAGATACTATTTGAGCTACATCTACTGGAATTCTCAAGTTTTTATTTTTTTATTTTTTTAACATGTTACACTGTCTTCATTTACGCTATGCATATTCCTCAAGGTGCCACTCTACCCTAGACTGTCCTTCAAAAAACACCACTCCAGGTGCAAAGGGTTCCAGAAACCACTGTTGGAGTTCTACACTATTTTATTATTATTCGAGGAGCACGAGGACTGTATGTTGTTAAAAAAACTTCTTAACCTCTCTTTTTTGCAAATGCTGTCATCCTATTTTAAATTTAATTCTTAAATGGAGCTAAGTTAACTACTTAACTTGTATTAAATTTTAAAGTATGACAAAGTACAGTATACTGACAACTGCAAGAAAAGTTTAATTAAATACTGTTATTTAAGCAGCTCCTGATCAAACAAACCAGTAACGTTCTTCCTACAGGTCATTTTTTTCTCCCTGAAGGTTCACACTCACATATGAAGCGTCTGGCAGCTCCTGCAGCATTCCTTGCTTTGATTCCCACAACCTTCGGTACCCTACACCGTGACTTTGAGCAAGTCACTTAACCACAGTTAACTCCTGGGGTGCCCCTGAAAAAGGACTGTGCCTGCAGTGTGCTTAACTTACAATTCTGTGGCCAACTGTTTTATTTTCTTTATGATAATGCAAGTAATATACATAAAGTCATATTTGTTTTTTTTTCTACTTTTACTTCTGAATTTGTGATTTACATTTCTGGTAAATATTTATGCACCAATTTTCCTACAAAACTTGTAAAGAGACATTATTTCTAAGACACAAGGTACAGGGTTTGATTCTCATGTTTGGGAAGTATGGCTAGGCTTAAAACGGGCCCTTGGAGTTGTTAGCCTAATTACCTGTGAACCTATGAAAGATGTTCTCTGCACATCTGCAAATCCTCAGTTTTAACTTCTCATTTGTTTTTTCTTAGACTGTGTCAGCCACATACTTTTTAGAATCCTGTCCAATTCTCCTGGAAGCCCATCTTATATTTTTTCTTCTATTTACTTCCTTCTAGTGATAAGACTGGTGTGCTGATTACACACAGTTATGTTCAGGCATAACCTGCGTTGACTGTGGCAGTCAGCATACCAGCAGAGTAAGCAGAATCATGAACAGTTAAGATTTAGTTCTGCTTCAGTTTACTTATTGATTTGAATGTGTTTATCGAGGTACGGCACTGATTTCAATTATCTTTTTCAAATCCAGCTAAGATTGTAAAACAAGACAGCAAGCAGTTTTCCCACCCCACAGCTGACCATCTGTCAAGCCCCTCTCCTCATTCACTGGGTCTGCCAGACCTGCCATAGCCTCCCCAGGCTCAACCGAACCCACATCTGGGGATGGTAGTAAGATCAAGAACACTGGTGAAACATCAAACTACTGCAAGGAAGAGTGTCCTAACACCCGCCACCCTCCACAGCAGCCTTGCAACTGCTGCCTTTAGAAGCTGCATGCTCAACCTCCAGACTAAGGGCTCACTGCTTATGCAACACAGAGCACACCAGGCACTTAATGCTGCTTATCACCCCAGGGTGGACAAGCCAAAGCTGGCTGCTCACTCCCATCCTCCCCCTGCAACCCCTCCAGCACCAGTAAGCAAACATGGGTCACTTGGGGCACAGTAAAAGTGTTATTTCTCTGAGCTATGGGTCTGAAAATCTAAGTTATTAATATTTATGACTGTATAATGAGGTACGGCATATGACCACAAGTGTAATCTGTTCTGTATGTATATGTGTGTGTATATATATATATATATATATATATGTGTGTGTGTGTGTGTGTGTGTGTGTGTGTGTGTGTGTGTGTGTGGAATTTTCTACACATGTACAGAGAGGGAAAATGCTTTTTCCTCCTTTAAATAAATCAATTTACTCAAACGAACACACAAAAAAAATCCAAATTCATATCATCCACCTATCGTATCAATTTTTCATCATAGATGTTATATCTGTCTGTGCAAAGGCTTAAGGCTTTTAGTTGCTAACAAACTGCCCGTGTAGTTAAGTGTGCAGGGTTTGATTCTTTCTTCCTCCATTTTCCCACTGTGTGACTCTAAGTAAGCCACTTGGCCAGGCAACACTCTTCGGTTGTCCCTGAAAAGGGATATTTGTGTCTAGTGGACCTCCCAGGTTAACAATGTAGAAAATAAAAATAAAAAAATTACTATCTAGCAACATCTACATCACTTTCTGTAATATCAAGTTATTAACAGAACCATGTAATCGAAGCCATTCCTCCATCTTTCCTCCATACAAGCAGAGGACTAATCCTCACAGTCTCGCTCTAACCAGACCTCACGATGTATTACTTACTCTTTTCCTTTCTATTTGTATGTATTTGTTTCTTAACTGGGTAGGTAAGATGGTCTGGTAACCCATTTCGGCCACAATCCATATACAATTACAAACAAATTATGTCTTAAACTCCTGCTCTGTTTCTGCCAAGCATTAACAAGACAAAGGTTTAACTGTTTTTCCATGTTCTGGCAAACCTCAAAATATACACTCACTGGCTTTATTACTCCCATTCTCTAGTACAACGAATCTAGTCAATAAACATCTGCTATAATAACCCAATTCCAGGGGCCTGGTACAGATTCACAAAACACGACACAGAGTGGCTGGTTCGGTAATACACTCTACAGTAAGTGCAGTGAAATGACAGATTTTGCTTGCCATTTCCTTGACGTTATTAGTTAAAATGACTGTACTATTGTTTCTGGATTCAATAACATTCTGTATGTCAAATGTATTGTGAACACCCTAGACCATGAAATACAACAGCCTGCATGATATGCAAATGACAGTAAAATGAAAGGGAAATGACCAATATTAGTAAAATTAGGGTAATGTGACATGTAAGTGAAGGTAAACAATTCAGAAACATATATTTTGGTCACTGAGATGCTATCAGCAAAGTTGTTTACTGCAGTAAAATTCAGTAGTTTCGGGAGAAAGACCACAAAACCATGTATGGGGTAGCAGCTGCTTTAATAAACATGTACATACAAGTAGGCTGTTCTTACTGCTGGTAGTGAGGGAGGAGTATGTTGTCATCCTCAGCACTGCCAAGCCATCTGTCCTTTTCAAACATAACATGGTCTCCATGACATACAAAGAGTGGAATGCTACTGTGTGGAAAGAGGCACTATGCAGGAGCTGGTCGAGATGAGTCACTCTCACATGCAGGCCCAAGGCATGATAAGATTACATGTGGGTTAGATTAAGCATAATATACAACAGTAAAAATGATGCATATAATAATGCACCCAGGCTGTGCTGCACCATACCTGGACTGGTCATACTGTGCACCAAAGACAGGTTACCCAGGTTACAAAGTACTAACAACAAACCAAAGTTGTAATCATATGTACACAAGTAGAGTGGACCACAGTGAAAAGTGTCAAAAATGGGCAGTGTGTGTGCGTGTGTGTGTGTGTGTGTGTGTGTGTGTGTGTGTGTGTGTGTGTGTGCGTGAGTGTGTGTGTGAGTGAGTGAGTGAGTGAGTGAGTGAGTGAGTGAGTGAGTGAGTGAGTGAGTGAGTGAGTGAGTGTGAGTGTGAGTGTGAGTGTGGTTACAGCTGTGCAAGCCTAAGATGGGGAAGTGTGGAGAGCTGGTGAGATTAAGAAGGAAGGGTTTGGTGTCTCCATGATGGTATGAGTGGTCAATGCTGACGTGTTTGCGGCTGGATGTGCATGGGTACAGCTCCAGCAGATGATGTAGCACTACGACAAGGTCAAATGGACACATTTAGACCACTTGCAGGAGGTCAATGCACCATCTCTTGGGAAGATCATAAGCATAATACACAGCATGTATATAGGCCAAAGTGCTTTGTGAGTGCATGCTATGGGAAGTCTCAGCATAAACACCCCAAACACAGTGGATGGTTGTGTGGAGGTGGTAGCACTACATGTTCTAGACCATACCCTTGCCATCCAATAGTGGGTTTCCCCATAAGAGATGGAAGTGGACCAGCCATGGAGAGAGCAATGTCCATGATGGATTGCCACCTGGGACTTCTGTATCATACAGACTATGTCATCTCTTCATAATTCTGCAAACCTGGCCCAGGTACTCCTCCAGGTCATCAAGCAGACCATATACAACCCCTGCCAGCTCTGTTATGACTGCACTGGACTCTACCTGACCATTTCCAATTTCTCTGCATAAATAACAGTAAAATGAAGCGCCTGGATAGCTGTTTCCACAAAATAGCATTTTATTCAGGGATATCAAAGCACAGCACAACATCCAGTAATGCTGACCACAACAGTAAACAGTACGTTTTCATCCACAACTTCGTCAGATAACTGCAGGCATCCCCTTAAAACATTTATATATATATATATATATATATATATATATATATATATATATATATATATATATATATATATATATATATACACACACACACATACACCTATCATTCTATTAAATTAAATTAAATTATTCAATTAACCCACTTTAACATGCCAGTTGTTAATATCATTATAGAACACAAACCCTTCTTCAACCATATTCCTCGTCCAAAAGGCATTTACATCAACTTTTACTAAAACTTTTACTACCCTTTCACTAAAAGTGTATATTTAATATAAATATAGGTATAAGTATAAATATACTACAGACCTCCATTCAGTTAAAATACATTAATATATTAAAAGGCATTAGTATATTAAAAAATATGTTAGTGACCTCTAGTAACTAACATTAATATCATTACATGAATGTTAAAACACCATAAATGAATGCAAATTTAAAATCCATACACCCAAAATCTACATCAGTTCATCACGTTTTGTGAAAATCTTGGAAGGTTAAAACCATTTGATCAGAAAACCCATGTATACAAAACCAGGTTACACGTTCACTTAAGCAATGCATATAAAAGGATATTAAAATACAAGTGTGTGTCAAAAAGTAAATGCAAACATGTTGTTAAAAGTATATAAATAAAATTGTGTTAAAAATTATGTTTAAAGATTCTTTCACAATTCTGCTGCCCTAAGCTTCAGTACAGGTACCAGGGGAAACCATATAATTCAATCCTGGCCATCTGTTAGATTCTCAAACCAAGTGACAGTATAACTCCCTAAATTCCAGTTCGGTTTCCCATGCGCCCCCTCTAATATCGGATTTGACTTCTTCTAATACAAAAAATGTAAATGAGGCTCCACTACACATTTAAGTGTGTTTGTAAAGTGCATTCCTACTATTCCCTTTCTTAATTTCGTAGGTATGCTCATAAATCCTCCTCTTCAAACATTTCTCCGTTTTTCCTATATAAAAACCTTCACATTCCCCACATAGGGCT
>NC_056736.1:737533608-737558608 GCF_019279795.1 Protopterus annectens
TGCCACAAAAAAAAAGGCAAAACAGTGGAGCATTAGCAGCTCAGCAGGCATACGCAGTAGTAGCGCAGGTCTCCCCTCCGACTACAAGGAAAGAAAAAGTGAGAGACAGAGACACACACAGCTGCAAGTCATTATATGAGGTGACTGTAACATATACAGGGAAACACCAGTCACACAATCACATCATGGAGGGATGTAGTGTACAATGCCCAATGCATCCATGTCCCATGGAAGGATGGGTCTTGACCCCCAAAACCTCTATCCCCATACTGGAAAGCGTAAAGCTAATGTGTCACTATCCCTACCACCACCATTACCACCAGACAAACACACAGTATTCCAAGGGCTGAGACAAAACACTGACTACTAGATATATGTAAACCTCCCTTACAGGAACACCATAGCATTGTATGTGAATTACAGAGACTCAAACAACATTTTATTTTTATTTATTTTACATTTGCTAACCAGAGGTGTCTGACAGAGCCGAAAAGGCCTTTTTTCAGCAGAGGCCCAGGGAGAAAAGCTCCACATAGAAAAATTACAGATACATTTAGATATTTAGACATGATCAGTATACACACAAATTACAATAGACATGTTTTTACAGTGGTATGCAGCACATCAACAGTTACAGTGGAGAGAACAAACAAGAAAATCTTAATTTAAAAATAATGTTAATTAATAGATTTGTGGTGTACAGCTGAAATTTGGAACACAGGTAGAATACATACATAGTACACAGGTACAGCACATACACTGTACATTAGCCAGTGTTTGTGAGTAAGAGTGAAAACTATTATCAAGTACTCTAGGTTCAGTATGTGTACCTTATCCGCTTTCACTAGCCTGGGGAGCAATCACGGCACTGCCAACTTTGCTTGAGATGTTGCCTAATGAGGTTTTTAAAGGAGGCTTTGGACGATGTGTTTTGCATGCTAGTGGGGAGAGAGTTATATTTTTTTAGCCAATGAACTACTATATAGTGCGTCTCCAAAGCTATTGTAGCTGGTGGTGACTTCTAGCAGTAATTTGCTTGATAATCTAATAGGCCTTTTGGCTGAGTGATGTTGTACTAGGTTTTTGAGGGCAGGACACTTATTGGGGAGGTAATAGATAGAATGACAGAGGCACAGCTGATTGTAGGTGGTTGGGCAGTTCAAGCCAGTGGAGCTGTCTCAAAGCAGTACAGTGATGAGTTCTATATGAGCAATTTGCAGCAAAGTAGGCAATTCTGTTATAGCAGGCTTCCATTTTGCTTAGTTTAGTTTTGTTGAGATTACTCAGAATGGTAGATGCATAGAGTAGGGTAGATAGAAGTTGGGAGTGAGCAATGTGAGCAATGGCTGATCTTGTGTTGTTGGTAAGAAATGGTTTGATACGGTAGAGTGATCCCAGTTTGGCATGTACTTTTTTAATAGTTAAGTTGAGATGACTATCAAATTTTAGGTGTAGTCTATGGTTATTCCCAATAGCTTAGCCTGTGCCACTGAAGCGACTGGAGTAGCATTTGTGGAGTAGATAGTGAATTGACTGTTATCAGTGTTTTTGTTAGAACTGGTTATAATCATAAACTGAGTTTTCTTTGGATTGAGGATAAGTTGGGCTTTGGTAAGGTAGTTTTCAATGTCAGAGAATGCTAGCTGAGTTGTTTACAGTAGGGTGGGAATGTTTTGTGCAGCACAGATTAAGGCAGCATCATCTGCATACTGAATGACAGATGCATGCTGCGTGGAGGTATGGAGGTCATTTGTGAAGATTGTGAGTAGTAGTGGTCCTAACACAGAACCCTGTGGGGATCCTATAGTTATGGGCAGCTGAGGAGAGAGAGAATTTTCCCATTTCACAGCTTGGTACCGGTCAGTTAAGTAGCTTTGGAACCAGGTAAGACTGGAATTTGATAGGTGATATTGGTTTAGTTTGTTTAGCAGGATTTGGTGCGAGACTGTGTCAAATGCTTTGGACATAACCAAAAAAAAGAGTTGACACCTGCAGGCCTTCATTTTTGAGATGGTTTACTGTGTCTGTGAAGCAGAGGAGGGCTGTAGTGGTACTATGGGCAGGTCTGAAACCATGCTGAGTAGGTGACAGGATGTTGCTGTCTAGGAAATATTTTAGCACCTGGGTATGGATGCATTTTTCTAGGATTTTGGCCAGGGGCGAGAGTAAAGCAATGGGTCTGTAGTTATTAAGTTCAGTGGAGGTCCCACCTTTATGCATGGGTGTAACATAGGATATTTTCCAGAGTTTGGGCACATAGTTTTCAACAACTGATCTGTTTATAAGAGTGGAGATTGGGATAGCAATAGCATCTGCTGTGAGTTTCAAGAAATATCTGGGGAGTAGGTCGGCTGCTGTGGATGAGGTTTTTAGTTTGGAGTGCATACTTTTGACTGAAGTGGTGAAACTATTTTGAGGGTAAAGCTTGTATTAGTGTTGTGTTGCGGGGGACTTGAAAATCAACCATGACTGGGGGATGTGCTTGCATCGCTCATTTAGTAACACACACATTATACATACCACACCTCACTGTTCTGCAGGTAAGCCACTACATATCACCTGCAGGTATCGTGCCATGGCATAAACTCCTGCACTTGCTCACATCACCCTAGATGGTAATCACATGCCACCTACACCCATTAGCTCACACCCCAGCCACAAACACGGTTCTAGGTAGTTTAGCAAAAAACAGACAACTAAAGCTCATGCAGAAAATAACAAAAATAATACCTCTCCCTAATCATTTACCTTTTTGGAGTGCTTCTGTAAGTGTTAGACCTGCTTCCTCAGTGTTTCACACTTGACCATTTGCTCCCCAGACTCTGGAATAGACTGCCCATACATGTCAAGCAGAGTGCCTCTTCGGCTCTCTTCAAAAGGAACCTTGATGATTGGATGGGAGAAAGGAAATTCACTACGGGGATCATGTCAGTCGCCCTGCTAGACAGGGGTCCAGAGAAGTAAATAGTGTGGGAAGAAATAGCCAGGGAACTGTTATGGCTAGGCTTGTATAGGCCCTATGGCCGATAGCCTAGTACCAATCTATGAACCTATGAACCAATGGCAGACTTCTGAAGTGTGATAAGCCAGTAACAGCCGTGGCTGCTTTTATCACTCACTTTCAAGACTCTCAGTCTATTCAGAATTAATGTCCCTGACTCCACTTTTAACCTGTGCACTCAAATGCATACCTCTGGATTGTTGTGCAAATGTGGGGGCAGGTCACAGACCTTTATGGGGAAAATGGAGAAAATGATATCATTCTATTACAACCTGCCAAACTGCTAATGGGCACAAATGGAAGCACTGGTAGGCTCTGTGCTCATGCTACAGTCCTATCATGCCGCAGTTCAAAGTCTGACACTACCTTGCCATGCCACGTTTATTTGCGCTGAGCTATGATGTTTACACAAATAGTGCTAGTATTGCTAACTATTTGCTTGACTATTGCTGATAACTCAACGGCACATAATAAAGGTTGGTTTGCATGCACACAACCACCATCCAACTCCACATAGCTTGATTGGTCCCTATCCCACAAAGGCACCCACCACCCAAGACATCTTACTGCCAACAGCACAATACTGACATCATGCCCCCACCATACCGGGTGCATGATGCTGTTGTACCCTTGTACTCACATCTTCCAATATGGATAGCTGGCACTCGTTACCTAGTCAGTTCTAAGGGCTCTTGCACAGCTGCATGTCAAGAAGCTGTTTAGTCTAACTGTAGTTACCTGTAAGGCTGATCATCAAGATGCAGACCTAACAGTACCATTTTGTATCTTCCTTTGGTGTCATCCTATTTTTTTACTTGATGTTTGTTGCATCATTACTCTCCATTTATATTACTACTTTCAGCACTGTTAACCATAGCTATGCCTGTAGTGTACCAGCATTTCCCACTCTGCCATCATGCCCTTCTGTTTCCTGCTAGTTTTCCATCTGCATTCAGTACTACCTCTCAGTTGGGTGATGGTGGGCATGTAGTGGAAGGTGACCTGGGGGAGCCCTGGTGGCCTCTGGCAGTCATTCAACAAAGGGTAGTGCTGTAGCTTCCTCTGGTGATGCCCCCAGTGGTCACAGTTCATTAGCTGGCAAGAGCTGGAAGAGGTGATTCAGAAGCTTGTGGTCTGGTGGTTTGACACCCTCACCGGTTGAGTGTAGAGGATCTTTGTGAAGCTTTGAGAACTGCCTGGCACTGACTTGTGTGCTATCTGATACAGAGCCCACCTGATAGGGCAGTCATGGTGGTGAACTGACCCTTCCCGGATTAGGCAAAGATGGCATAATCAGGAGCTATGTTCCAACCCAAATCCTTGTAATGGTGTCCCCCCTCCTTGTGTGTCAACTCTTTCCCCAGTTTGTTACTATTGCCACTGCTCCTCCTCCTGTCACTGTGTGCGTGCGCGTGTGTGTGTGTGTGTATGTGTGTGTGTATATATATATATATATATATATATATATATATATATATATATATATGACTCTACTACTGGAGATCAAAATTACACTATTTCGAAATCCGGTAGTAGACATCCACTAATGCGAAAGTGCACTTCACCAAAAGTGCACTTTCGCAAACACCACTTGAGCGAATGGTTATGGACCTTAGGGTTAGGGCTTGGGTTAAGGATAGTGGATAGCTAGTAGGGCTATCCACTATCCTTAACCCAAGCCCTAACCCTAAGGTCCATGACTACCGCACCACAGTGGAGGAAATTGTATGTCCTCCACGGTACAGTAGTCACGGACTTATGTCCTCCACTGTGGTGCGGTAGTCACAGACCTTAGGATTAGGGCTTGGGTTAAGGATAGTGGATAGCCCTACTAGCTATCCACTATCCTTAACCCAAGCCCTAATCCTAAGGTCCGTGACTACTGCATCACAGTGTAGGACATTGCCCATTCATTCTAGTGGTGTTCGCGAAAGTGCACTTTCGTGTTAGTGGACATCTACTACCAGATTTTGGAATGTAATTTCGATCTCCGGTAGTAGACCCATATATAGGTTCATAGGCTGGTACTAGGCTATCGGCCCTAAGGCCTATGCAAGCCTAGCCATAACAATTCCCTGGAAATTTCTTCCCACATTATTTACTTCTCTGGGCCCCTGTCTAGCAGGGCAACTGACATGATCCCCGGGGGGGGGGGGGATTTCCTATCTCCCATCCAATCATCAAGGTTCCTTTTGAAGAGGGCCAATGAGGCGCTCTGCTTGATATGTATGGGCAGTCTATTCCAGAGTATGGGGAGTCTCTGGGTCAGGAACCTATCCTTCCAGCATGTTTTGTTCATTGTGATGATAAGGTTTAGATCCCTGCAGCGTGTGGCTCTGAGGGATTGGGATTTCTTTAAGTGGAGCATGTCCAACAGCTCAGTGTTTGACATGGCCTTGTATGTTAAGCAGAGATCACCTCTGAGTAGACGATATGCCACAGAGTATAGCTGGAGTTTTTTTAGACGGTCAGCATATGGCATCTGCTTTAGGCCTGTGATTCTTTTAGTGAGGTATTTCTGCGGCATTTCCAGTTGTTGCAGATGTCTTGAGAGGTACATACCAAATGGGGCATTGTATTCTATAATGAGTCTAATGAGGGATGAGTACAGTGGGACAAAGACCTCCTTTTTTCTGGATGAAAAGCCCTTAGTGATGAGGTGTGCCACATAGAAGGATTTCCTGACTGTTATGGCGATGTGGTTATCGAAAGTGAGACCACTGTCCACTTGTGTCCCTAAGTCTCTCATCACACTTTCGATGTTTAGTGTCCTGCCACTTATGTGGTAGTTCATGGGTACAAGTTTTTTCCAAAGGGGATAACTATACATTTCTTGGCATTAAGCTTGAGCCCATGGCTCTGGCACCAGGCATCTGTTTCTGTAAGGCCCTTTTGTAGAATATCCACATCATTTGGGGATTCTATAATGGCTCACAGTTTGTAGTCATCTGCAAACTTTGTTAGCCAGAGTCCCTTAGTGTTGGCTTGTACTTCAGAGAAGTAGATGCCAAACAAGAGTGGTCCCAGGACTGAACCCTGAGGTATTCCACTTGTCACTTGTATGGAGCTGGATTCGGAGTGTGCTACTTTTACAGTCTGAGTTCTGTCATTAAGCCAGTTGGCAACCCATCGAGTGACATAGGGATTTATGCCCAGCTTAGTAAGTTTATCTATGATTCCAGAGTGGGGGATGGTGTCGAAGGCCTTGGCGAGGTCTAGATAGGCTGTGTTGACCGCCTTACCCTCGTCCACAGCTCTGGAGACTGATTTGAAGAAGTCAATCAGAATCAGGAGACAAGATCCGCCATTCACAAACCCAAACTGGGTGGGGTCCAGTGTTTGAAGGTTGCCAATGTCTTTGTTTATAAGTTCCACGACAATGCGTTCCATGCCCTTGCAGATCAGGCTTGTCAGACTGATGGGATGGTAGTTCCCGGGATCCAAGGCGGATCCTCCCTTGTAGAGCGGGATAACTGTAGCTGTGCACCACTCAGTGGGCACGAAGCCTGAGGTGAGGCTATGATTAAACAGGACACTTAGGTGGGGTGCCAGTTCATTTTGTAGTTCATGTAGTACACAGCCTGGGATGTCATCTGGTCCCATGGATGCTGTATTCTTAGCTTTGGAGAGTGCTGTTTCTACCTGTGTGGCTGTGATTATCGGAATTTGGCAATCTTTTGGTATTGAGATTGGCCCTTTTGGGGGTGAGAGGGGGGTGAAGTTGGCACTAAATCGATCTGCCAGGATATTGGAAATATCCTTGGGATCAGTATATTTAATGCCATTCTGTTGTAGCTCAGAGCAGATCGGAGCATTGCCATTTAGATTCTTGACATAACTATAGAATGCCTTGTGGTTGTCTTTGGAATCTTTCGCAATTTTATTTTCATAACTAGCTTTTGAGGATTTTATGAGGGATCTCAGTTTCTTACTGAGACTGGTGAGGGAGTTTTTTGTATCCTGGGATTTTCCTCTTTTCTGCACCAGTTTCTTCCTTCTGTTGTATAGTTTGTTTATAACAGGGGACCAACAGATTGGCTTCTTTTTTTGGAGAAGATCATCTTGGTTCTATTTGGGATGGCACGATTCATACACGAGTGGATGTGCTCGTACAGTGCCTTAGTGTAGGATTCTGCACTCGAACTTCCAGATCCCGTCTGCGTGGGTGTTGTGAAGTTTGTCACTTCTGACTTCAGTAGCATGAAGTTGGCTTTGGAGAAGTTTTTTAAGGAGGTTTCCTTACAGGGGGGTGGGGTGGGATGTGGATGTCAAGGGTGATTTGCTTATGGTCAGACCTGACCAATGAGGGGGTGACCATTGGTGTGGAGCATCTGTCTCCCATGTTGGTAATGACCAGGTCCTGGTGGGACAATGGATTAGTTGATCCAGGGCATTGGAATTTATAAATTCCAAGAACCGTTGGGAAAAGGAGTTGGTACCCAAGTAGTACATATATATATATATATATATATATATACACACACACACACACACACACACACACACACACAGAGCGAGCCCCTCCACTCTGTATCAGCCCTTCACCAGTTGCTCTTGGTCAGCGTTGTATGCTTGTCAGTGTGCTCATGCTACCATGTCACCATCCTTTTCCATCTCCTGACTTACCCTTACATCTTTTTGATAAGAAAATGGGCATCTGTCCCACACAAAAATTACATCATTATTTCCCCTTTCCACTCCAAAAACCTCCTTTCCTGTGTTCTTGTGTCTGCTCTTCAGCTTGCTTTCACCCTAATTTTATCTTTAAAAGCATTTAGGAAAAAGTACAGTTTTGTACCTACCATAAATGTAGATGTTCGAGTGTTCACACTGCTGCAGTCATTACACTTGGGTTATCCTGCCGTCAGGCGGTCCCGCAGTTGGCCAGAGTTCCAAAGTCTTGGTCCGGCATCGGTTGCTGTCACTTCTTCCCTGATGTCGGTGCGCCAGGGGTATATAAGATGCATCTGACACCATTTTCTTCAGTTTTTCTTGCCCCAGATGTCAGGTGTCCCCAAGTAGGTGGGCAATACATATTGCTAATAAAAGATATACATATAAAAATAAAAACAATATCTTCAGTTACAAGCAAATACACCACAAAGGTTGTATAGAATAGAAAGGTATAGATAAGTCCAGCTAGTTCAGAGGGGATGGAGGGAGGGTAACCTGGACTGCAGCAGTGTGAACACTCGAACATCTACATTTATGGTAGGTACAAAGCTGTACTATGTTCATCGTGTTACACTGCTGCAGTCATTACACTTGGGTAGATTCCCAAAGCTAAGGTTGGGTGGCTGGTCTATAAAGAGTTAGGATTGGCTATGAGGCCCTGCAGAACTGCAGTGGCAAATCCTGCTCTGGATTTAGAGTAGAGAGGCAGGTTGTAATGCTTGGTAAAGGTGTGCACTGAACTCCAAGTTGCAGCCTCCAAAATTTCCTTGGTAGGTACTCCTCTGAGAAAGGCTGTTGAAGTGGCTGTTGCCCTGGTGGAATGTGGCCTAATGTTATTTGGGACTGATTTTCCATGCTGTGTGTAGCAGTAATGTATACAGTGTCCTATCTATTTGGATATAGTCTGCTTTGAGATAGCCTTGCCCTGTGATCCTGCAGCATATGCTACAAACAGTTGCTCAGTTTTCCTGAAAGCTTTTGTTTTGTCCAAGTAGAAGCGTAGCTGCCTGTGTATGTCCAAAGAATGCAGAAGTTTCTCCCCTTTATTCTGGGGGTTTGGATAAAAAGTTGGCAAAAGGATGGTTTGGTTAAGAGCCACACTAGATACCACCTTTGGCATAAAGGTAAGGTTTGTCCTTAAAGAAACCCTGTCCTGATGAAAAATTATAAAAGGTTCCACTGTCATTAATGCCTGTAGCTCTGAGACTCTTCGTGCTGAAGTTACTGCCAGGAGCAGAGCTGTTTTCCACGATAAAAATTTTAGATCGGCTGTATTGGCTGGCTCAAAAGGTGGCTGGGTTAGTTTTTCCAAAATGAAATTGAGGTCCCAAGTTGGTGTTGGTGCTCTCTGGGGCAGTCTTATGTTTTTAGCCCCTCTGAGGTACTGTTTTAGCAAGGGATGAGAGAATAAAGGAGGATCCATGCTGTAATGTGCTGAAATGGCAGAGGCGTGAATCTTAACTGATGAGAAGGATAGGCCTCTGTCCAGCATCTCAGTTAAGTATTGTAAAATCTGAGGAATGTTTGGAACTAGAGGGTCAAGGTTTTGAGCCTGGTTCCAGGCGCAGAATCTCGTCCATTTTTCTGAGTAAGCTTTCCTGGTGCTAGGCCTCCTGGCCTCCAAAATGACATCCATAACAGCTTTAGAGAGAGGTGTTGCCTGTTTGAGTAATGAATCTGCCATACAGCCAGATTTAGGGTTTTGAGCTGACCGTGCAGGATTTGACTGTTTTGTTGAGTCAGAAGGTGTGGAATTTGAGGCAAAATCCATAGTGGGCCTTGAGCTAAGTTCCTTAAGATAGGGTACCAGTGCTGGCATGGCCAGTCTGGAGCAATCAGGATCATCTGTGGTTTTTCTTGTCTAGCTTTTAGGAGTACTTTTGAAAGGAGAGCCAGTGGCGGGAAGGCATAAACTTTTAGGTTTTTCCAGCTGAACAAAAGAGCGTCCACTTTCCATGCTTGTTTGTGATACGTCCTTGTGCAGAATTTTTGTAGTTGGCAATTCAGTGGGGAGGCAAAAAGATCTATGTCTGGGCATCCCCATTTTTTCGTTACCATGCTGAAGATTTGTGGATTCAATTTCCATTCGTGAGGGTCCATGATATTTCTGCTTAGATCGTCTGCCAGAGTATTTTTCTTTCCTGGCAGGAATTGTGTTTGCAGGTGAACTTGATACGTTAGAGCTGTGTTCCACAAGGTCATGGCTTGCCTGCATAGGAGATAAGAATGAGTGCCCCCTTGCTTGTTTATGTACCACATTACTGTGGTGTTGTCCGTCTTTAATAATAATTGTCCTGGATGCAGAAGGTCCTTGAAAGCTGTTAGGGCATTTTGAACAGCCAACATCTCTTTTTGATTGATGTGAAGATGCATCTGGTCTGTGGTCCACTTGCACTGAATACATTTTCCTGCCATGTGTGCTCCCCAGGCGTAATCTGAAGCATCTGTTGTTAGAGTCTGCCTGGTTGTGGGTAGGGTAAAAGGCTGACCCTTGTTTAAGTGACATGCCTGTACCCACCATCGAAACTCCTGTTGTAGGCAGGGAATCATTGGTATTACTGCTTCTAAACTGAGAGTGTGTTGAGTCCAAACACTTTTTAGGTACCATTGTAATTTCCTCATATGCAGTCTGGCATATGGTATTAGTAGTATGCAGGATGCCATGAATCCCAGGACCTGCAGAATTTTTCTTGCAGGGAGATGGGACTTTTTTGCCAGTAGTTGAAAATATTGTTAGTTGAACTTGTTTGTCTGGTGTGAGGTAAGCCATCTGGGCCGTTGTATTTAAGCTGGCACCCAGGAATATAATCTGTTGTGAGGGCACTAGTTTTGACTTCTTTTCATTTACTGTGTACCCTAGAGAAATTAGCAACCTTTTTACAAACACCAGATGCTGTAGAAGAATGTCCTTTGTCTCTGCTTGAATGAGGTAGTCATCCAGGTATGGATATATTTGAATTCCTTTTGTCTGCAAAATGCAATTACTGGTGCCAGGCACTTTGTGAAGACCCTGGGCGCAGTAGATAATCCAAAGGGCAATGCAGAGAATTGGTAGTGCATTGTACCAGCTTTGAATCTGAGGTATCTTCTGCAATTTTGTCTGATAGGGACATGTAGGTATGCCTCTTTGAGGTCCAGAGTAACAAGCCAAGCCTTCTTGACCAGCATGGGTAGAAGCTGCTGTAATGTAAACATTTTGAATTTCAGAATATCCAGGTAAGTATTTAGAATTGAAAGGTCTAGTATGGGCCTGCAGGCCTTGTCCTTTCTGGGGACCAGGAAGAGTCTTGGGTAAAATCCTTGTCCTTGTTCCTGTTGTGGTACTTTTTGAATAGCTCTCATGTCCATGAGGGCTGAAATTTGTTTCTGTGCCTCTGCCCATTGATTTTCTGGCAGGTCTGGCATTCCTTTTAGCCTTGGTAAAGTATGAAAGTGGAACCTGTAACCTTGAGACACAATATTCAGAACCCATTTGTCTTGGGTGATTGTTTGCCAGTTTTGAGGAAAAAGTGCTAGTTTTCCCCCTAAGGGGGTTTCCAAAGGGGAAGTGCTTGGCGTACGAAGGGGAAAGTCATTGTGACTGCTTCCTGTAAGGTTGAGACTTGTCCTCACATCCTTTTGGGGTTGAGGTGCCCCACTGTCGTTGTCTGTCTGAGCCTTGGGGTTGAAATCTGCCTCTTGGGCGTCTGTATCTGCCTCTCTGTGGCCTGTCTGACACTGGAAAGGACCAATTCTTAGTTGGCCAATTTCTGCTAAATCGAGGTGGCTGCACCTGTAAGAAATCCTTGACTGTTTGCATAGATTTAGCTTTATCCTCCATTTTCTTTAACACCTCTTCTGCCTTAACACCAAACAAGGTATCATGCTATAAAGGAGCATCCAATAATTTTGCCTTAACATGATCAGGTAAACTCTGTTCTTTTAACCAAGCATGTCTTCGAATCACAGAACCTGTAACTGTGGCTCTACAAGAGGCCTCTAAAGAATCAAAACCACATTGTAGAGTATGTTTTCCCACCTGTTCAACTGCATGCAATAAATTCTGCATTTCTTTACAATCAGGAGCTTCTGAGCTTGCAAGCATTTTCTGTTTTAACTGAGCCATTAAATATTGTTGGTACTAAAGCATGTGAAACTGGCAATTTAAAGCTCTTACTGCTAAAGTTGCAGGAGTGTATACTTTCTTCCCCCATCTATCCAAAGCTCTGGAATCTCTGTCAGAAGGTACTGGATTTTTTGCAATGGAAGCCTTAACCCCTTTTGGACCCTGGGAAATAGTTTCTGGATCAGCTGAAGGATTTTTATAAAGAAACTTGTGAGAGTCTGGGACTCTATAATATCTATCTGGCTTGGCTGGTGCAGGGGGCAAAGAATCAGGAGATAAGCTGGATTCAGAGAACACATCATCCACAATATCTAGCACAGGTGGAATAGCCAAGGGCCTGTGCTGAGGCAATAAAAGAAAATCCCTGAGCCTTTTCTTGGATTCTGAGTAATCCTGACTTTCCCAATGGAAATGTTCCCTCATGGTATGTAAAGTTTCCCCAAAAGAATAATCCTCACGAGGAGAGGCTGAAGGGATAGATTCTTCAGCATCAGAGTCCTTGTAGGGGGTAGAGAGTATCTCTGGTCTGAAGAGGAATCAGAGGAAGTGGAGATCTGATCAGAGGAGTCATAGTCTGTATCCTGCCTAGGCCTTTTCTCAGGAGGGGGATGGGAACCCCTGATTAGAGTAATGAGGTCTTCGGACATTTTAAGCATCTGTTTCTTAGGCATGGAGGTCTGTCCAGGAGAATGCTGTACTTGTTTCTTTCTCTTTAATGGTACTTTTGTCTTGGCTGTTATTTTAATGTTAAGTTGTGAAGGTCTGAAAACACCCTCAGAAGCCGATGCCTGCTCAGCGGCTCCGGACCTATCTGAGGGATTAGTTTCCGTAGGTCCAATACCTTGAGTTTCCAGAGGCCTAGTTTTCTCCACGTGGGAGTCGGAGGTGGCCTGTGGCTCTTAGGTAGTGGGTTGTCAGGGGCTGCGAAAGCGCCTCACTGAGAACCAGTGAACTGGCAACTGGCCTAGAAGAGGTTTCATCAGTTTTGGACCTCGGATGCCTGTCTTTATCCTTGTCCTTGCATTTTTTCGGTATTGCGGTCGTTGGTTGATCCGATGGCATAGTATAATTGAACCTTCGGCCAAAGTAGTGCAAAGCAAAATCAAAACGTCTTTTTATAGTGCGTTTGATAAATCTAGCACAAAACTGACAACTAGTGATGTCGTGATCAGGGCCTAGGCATGGGATACAGTACAGTAAGAGTGGAAGTCCTTATGAGGTATTTTCTTCCCACAAGAAATACAATTATTAACTTTTTCTGACATCGGTCTGAGGCAAGAAAAAAGTTTCCCCAATGGGGTACTTAGCTTTATTGAAGACTTCGGATCTGAAATTCGACTTCAAAAATCTCAGGAGTCGGCCGACCGGCACTTGCAAACTGCTTCTGCTTCGTGCACCGCGTGGCAAGAAAGACTGAAGAAAATGGGGTCGGATGCATCTTATATACCCCTGGCGCACTGACGTCAGGGAAGAAGCGACCGCAACCGACGCCAGACCAAGACTTTGGAACTCTGGCCGACTGCGGGACCGCCTGACGGCAGGATAACCCAAGTGTAATGACTGCAGCAGTGTAACACGATGAACATCTGCAAAAAAAAAAAAAAAAAAAAACAACAGTCTCTCAAAAGCATTTTATCAGTCTTAGCACTTAACCATTCATTCACTAAAGTGAGACAAAACATCAATGGAGGTAAAGGCAAATCAAAGGATATAAAAGACAAAAGTGTTTGGCCTAATGAAACCATTTGGTTTGGTCCTGTACTGCACTGAAAGCTCCACTTACACAAGGAACCTTGTACCACTGTAGGTGTCACCAAAGTAGAAAGCCTGATCCACCTTCCTCTCCAAAATGGGTGAATTATCAAGTTTGCTTCCCTTCCATCAACCCTGGTCCATCCTTCCAGCACCCATAGGTCATCTGGGTCATGGTCTTCGTGTCATCTCACTGCACTGTGTGGTCCAGCAAAAATCAAGAATTACTGGGAGGGTGATTCCATTTGCCTTTTGCCTGCTGCGGATCAAGTCATTTCTCAGTTCTGTACTGTCTGCAAGAGCTATTCAGTGTAAAATAACTTTGCAGCTGCTAAAGAGCTTGAAAAAAACTGTGTAAAGCCCACACAATTTGGCCTATGTTACTTAAGGGCTAGTAATGCCTTGGTTTTCTTGCCAAATACGTTCAGTGAGGAAAGAAGTGAAATGAGTGGTTGTTTTTACTGAAAGCCTCAAACACGTAACCAGAACAAGAAGGGAACAGCATGACAGCTCAAGCCCTAATACAAACATCAGCGCAATTACAAAGCACACACTGAATATCTCAGACAAAGTTTCAAATGATGGCAATCACATTTGTAGAGTTATCAGCTCTCCATTTCAAAGACAGATGATTTCTTTTTTTCTTTATAGTGTTTTTAAATCATCACATTTTAAGCTGTAACATGGGTTAACATACATTAACAGAAAAGAAAACAAACTAATAACAATTTTCATTGTCACTGTCATCCACTATACATACACTTCCTTTTTTAACAATTTTCATTCACTCCATTACGGAAGTTACATATTTCCTGTCTTCCAGAAACTTCACAACTCATCCTTATCAACAGTATTCTGCATGGCCCCAAAATCCATTTCTATGAAATTTGCTCCATCCTTTTTCTAAAGATCTCACCTCCAGTTCTTTTTATCTCCTTTACAATATACAGAACTTCCTTTACTGTGGGGAAGATTTTGATTTCCACTTTTTAGTAACCATTTTTAGGCATGCCAATAAGATCAAATTTATATCTAGACAATTTACATCCTACGTCTCTGCTCAAAATAATTTTTTCTTACTTAACCATTTGCTCCCCAATATTTTTGTCAAAGTACTCTGAATGATTGTTTAAATATGCCAGCTCATTTCATTCCTAAAAAACATGTTCCCAATTACCTCTATTTTACCCATCACACCTCCAGCATTTGCTACCTACGGGAGGAAAAATCCCCTAAATTCTAGTTTTAAAATACCTATGTAAGCAATTCCATGAAAAATCTTAAATCTTCTGGATCTTGGTGTACACTTCAGGACCTTATAAGCATCTTACCATTATTTCTTTGTAAACACTGTGTAGCCTGTAGTCCAAACTTTTCCTCAGACTACTCGAACAATCACTTCCAGATCCTCCTAGAAATAAGATTAAATCTAAGCAAAATTCAGGCCATTCATCCACCTCACGCATACCTACCACAAAGGGTCACCCTGAGCAATAACACTCAAAAAGTATCACTTTGGACCACAACAGGAATAAAAATATTTTAGTGATGGGTGACTAGTGTCGGGCACAATGATTCATTACTCCTGAGGCTGGACAAGAAGAGGGCTTGTCTTTCATGTATCAGGATCTCTGATGATACAAGGACCTTGTCTCCTGGAAAATACAACTATGATATGGTAGTGCTGCATGTGAGAGCAAATGACTTGAGACATACAATTCTGAGGGACATAGAGAGAGACATTTCAAAGCCTTCCAGGCATATTACAAATGCAAGTAAATTACTAGTCCTGAGCAGAAGTCTTCTTTCACCTAGATATAAAGAAACAATAACTGGCATTAAGAATTGCTTAAACAGGTAGTGACATTCCAGAGGGATCCAGTATGTGTCAGCATGAGTTGAGATGCTCGACAGTTCAGCTTGCTTGACCCTAAACTTCTTGTTTCAGGGCTTTTGCACACTGGCTTTTTTTTTTGTCAGAGTCTAGGTGACGAACATTCCATCACTAATATACCAGTCTCAAAATCAGATTGCATTAAGGTGGCTCTTCTCAATGCCAGAAATCTAAATAATAAATTGCTTGATCTTGAGACACTCCTCCATTTGAAAAATATCCATGTCTGCATAGTTACTGAAATGTGGCTTAAACATAAATAGAGCACTCCCTCTATAGAGGGGGGTTTAGCTTTTCTTGCTTTAAACCCAATGGAAACTGTGATGGAATCTCCATATTTGTCAACACATTACCTCCAGGCAGATCCCTAGGGACCATGCACATTTAATTCATGGTAGGATTAATTATCAAATTATCAACACATAGCTTACTTCAGAACATATTCATTGTTCTTGATAACCAAGATTCTCCTTACTAGCAAACACTCCCATATTTTGGATAACTTTAATGATCCTTCAATAAACTGGGATACCTATACCTCTGATTATAGGATAGGGGTCTTAAAAATTACTAGACTTAATAAGTAAAAACTATCCTTGAGCAGCTGGTAAATAAATCTGCTGGTAGCCACAGCATTCTTGATCTGATTCTTATAAATATGACTGCTTCCTTCACTACTCTTTTGGTATCGCCTTCTCCAATTCCCCAGTTATATTTTATAAAGGTCTTTTTGGGATGTATCTCACTAAACCTATTACAAGAATCAGAAAGATCCCTAAATTTCTTTAAAAAAAAGGATCAGTAGGCTAAAGTCCCAGATCTACCTAGAGAGGCTGGAAACTCTTTCCCTTTATTCAGCATCATACACTTTTACACAGAAATCATGGTCTCTTACCACACCCTTACACGCCCAATAGTCCAGGGCCGCCTGTTTCTCCACAAGTCCAATATCTTCATTAATATTACAACCAGGGACCTAATTTTTCACGAACAGATAAATAAAACATGATGGATAGGTTTATAATCCAGTGCCTCCAAAACCTCTCGAAAAAAATTACTAATTATCTTCCATTAAACAAACTACATGACTGAATGGGTATCCAAAAATTTACTCCAGCATTGACTGATATGGCTCTCCTGCAGAATGGAGGTGCTGCCTGAGGAAGGGAACTGGCAAAGTGGGAATAGTCATGAAACTCAGTGGCCTTGGAATATATGTGAATCTATAAATCGGTTATCATTCCATCATGAGGTTAACTCCAATAACTTAGTACCTTTGTTAATTTACCCCAGTAACTTTCAGCTCCCTTCTGCCTATTCTTCACAGCTGTACTTGCAGACATATCTATTGGTAAAACCCATCTTCTCCAATCTACACTGGCTTATAGTTCTTAAAATACTTTCTAATTTATGAATATAATATTCTGTATGGCTGTTATTTTCCTTATGAACTTGCATCCCAAATCTTATTCTCTCCCCCTCATGACTCCCTCCCCATTTTATCATCATCCTTTTCCACTTTGACTTACTTCCTTCTGTCTGAATTGTGTACAGGAGGCTTGATTACTTAATTCGAAAGTGTCCCTTTAAATCAAGTAATTAAAAATCATTTTGTTCTAAAAGTTCATTCAACTGTTTAGTAACTATCATCCAAAAATTCTCCTCTGGTAGATAAAAATATGCCTTACCTGTACATAAGTCTAAGGAAAGTAAACATATTTTCACCGCTTGTATTTTTCTACCCATATTCATAACTGAGAGCTTCCAATTTCTCAGTTTTATATTAGCTTTTTAGTTTCTTCTCACATATCCTTAGTTACCATAACAGAATCCTTTTTACCCTATAATTAAATACTTCATCTTTCAATGTCTAAATACATTACGGGTACTGCTGAACCAATTCAAGTTTGGAATATATTTTACTACTACAGCTTTTATCTTCATTTTATATTCCCAAAAACACAAAACTGCCAAAACATTTCACAACACTCTTTTTTGGGTTTATCAAGTATTAAATAATAAAATCAGCAAATAAAGCTACCTTTTCTTGACTACCATACCAGTTATACCCCTGAATTTCTGAATCTCTTATTTTCGTTGTCAAGAGCTCTATATATAAAGAAACTGACAGTAGGGAAAGAGAAAATCTCTGCATGCTTTCATTTTTTTTCAAACAAGGCTCATCACCGAGCAACTATCCTACCTTAATTCTTCCCTCAGACCCTTCATATAGCCTCCAGATTAATATTAATCTGTCAGGAAACACAAATGTTACCACTGCCCTATTCATAAAATCCCAGCTTTCACTACTGAATGCTTTCTCTAAATCATGATTCACCCAGAATAGCAGTGTATTTTAACACTCTCCTCTCTATATCATTGGTCTATTAACACTGTCAAATATTTGTCTCTCCTCTACAAAGCCATATTCATCCACATATATCATTATTTGACATTCACTTAGTATAGACAAACATTTTATAATCATTGTTTACAATTCAAATAGGTCTATACGAAATTGAATTTGAACAGTCTTTACCCAATATGGGTAATATACCTATCACAGCTTTCATCTAAAATGTTGGTGCCACCCCTTTAAAAATAAAGTTAAACAAAACTTTCAGGATACGTATCATTTTCTAACACAATCTGTTCCTGGAGATTTCTCTGTTAATTGATTATAAATTAACATTTTAATATCATCTCTTCCTACATTAGCTATTACTTGCCGAGTAATCCAGCTCCAGACAAGTGGAGTACCTCAGGGTTCAGTCCTGGGACTGCTCGTTTGGCATCTACTTCTCTGAAGTACGGGCCAACACTAAGGGACTCTGGCTAACAAAGTTCACAGATGACTGCAAACTGGGAGTCATTATTGAATCCCCAAATGATGTGGGTACTCTACAAAAGGGCCTTACAGAAACACCAAAACTGTGATAAGAGACTTAGGGACACAGGTGGACAGTGGTCTCACCTTCGATAACCACATCGCCACAACAGTCAGGAAATCTTTCTATGTGGCACACCTCATCACTAAGGGCTTTTCATTCAGAAAAGAGGAGGTCATTGTCCCACTGTACTCATCCGTCATTAGACCTATTATAGAATACAATGCCCCATTTGGTATGTACCTCTCAAGACATCTGCAACAACTGGAAAGGCCGCAGAAATACCTCACTATAAGAATCACAGGTCTAAAGCAGATGTCGTATGCTGACCATCTAAAAAAACTCCAGCTATACTCTGTCGCATATCATCTACCCAGAGGCGAGCTCTGCTTAACATACAAGGCCATGTCATACCCAGAGCTGTTGGACATGCCACAATCCCTCAGAGCCACACGCTCCAGGGATCTAAACCTTGTCATCACAATAAACAAAACATGCTGGAGGGGTATTGTTCCTGACCCAGAGACTCCTCAGGCTCTGGAACAGACTGCCCATACATGTCCAGCAGAGCGCCTCTTTGGCCCTCTTCAAAAGGAACCTTGACGATTGGATGGGAGATAGGAAATTCACCCTGGGGTCACATCAGTCGCCCTGCTAGACAGGGGTCCAGGGAAGTAAATATTGTGGGAAGAAATAGCCTGGGAATTGTTACGGTTAGGCTTGTGTAGGCCCTAGGGCCAATATCCTAGTACCAACCTGTGACTCTCAACTTTTTCTGATCTTGGCATAATTAAGTTTTTCATAAATATTTCCATGTGTGCCTTTTCACAGCTTCCCCATTCCGTGCTTTTTACAAATTTTCATAAAATTTCTGAAATATATACAATGTCTCTGTAGGCTCACTGATAATTTTTTTTCGCTTGCCATATGTTGGCTCCCAACATTTGGCTACAATGCCTTCTAGCTTTGCCTAAGTCATTGTGCCAAATGTTTTTACACTCTAGATTTAGCAATAAATGATTGCTTCACAGCAACCTTTCTAAACTTGCGCACATGATATAAACACTGTATCTTTAGCATTATGCATTTACTTCTCCTCTTGTTCCATCAGACTCCCCTTCTTCTGCAACACTTTAACCTTTGTGGACCCCCCAAACAACTCAATACTTCTTTCCCATATATATATTTCTATCTTCGTTCTACCATCTTTTAAACCCCACTTTATGTTATCCTTCTCACTTCCTATCCCTTCAGAAGTAATTTCTGTATTCCCTATTTTCATAACCACTACTCACTCCATAAATTCCTCTCTTCTTAAAACACAACTATTAAAGTGTCAGTGTCACAGTTTACATCACTCTGCATATTTATCTTAGTTTGTTTTGGTATATGTGATACAGGTATTGGGTGGAGCTTAAAGTTTTCAATTAAAAACACATGCTCTTGAGAAATATAATTTCTATACAGTCTAAAACCCAAACAAATCCAAGGCAGACGGTTGCGAGCAGCAACTATTTTATTTGGTAAACTGATTAATACCAAAACAAATAAATTACATGTATATTAAGCGCTTTGCTCCCTTATCGGAACTTCATCAGAATATAAAAACGGTTAAGTGACAACATTTCTACACACACATCTATGAGCAATGACAACACTTTCTTTGATGTTTCAAAAGGGGGTATCCCCAACCATTTCCAGGCAAAGTAGTATCACAATCCCATCTAGTGTTCAGAAGATATAAGTGCACTTCATCTTAACAGTGTGTTAACTCACAAGCCAGCTAGAATACTGTAAACTTTTTGTATCGAACAGATTGTGATTTTTGTGCATATATAAAAATAAGATTCTATAAAAATCTTATATAAAAAAATAACAATCACATTAAAATGAATACGTAATTCTTCAACCATGTAAACCACAACTATGTTAAAATCATATACATAATCTTTCCAAAAAAACCTAACACCTAAAAATAACTCAACATTCAATACGTGCAATCAGATGACAAACAATATTAAAACCAACGGTGGTGGGCAATAGGGGCATTCAATTAAAGAGTATATAAAATGCGCGTCATACGTCATTTCCCTGAAGGAGCTTGAATGGGAGGGAAAAAAGTGTGTTAAAAAGTTCACATAAATAGCTTTATTTGTTGATGTATTGTATGTTTAAAATGTAAAAAGGATGCCTAAAATGCGAACCCATAGCAAAGAGGCCAGAGGTACTATTGTACCATTTGCCGCTACCTCTGTTTCATTACCTAGTCAATGCTTTAAATTTCAACAGAGATGTAATGGAACAAGACTCATTAAGTCCAGGCCAACCATGGGCATTCAAAGTCAGTTGCCAATATAATTCCCTTAGCTCCAATAACTGTACCCATGGACCTTTCCTCATCCCCTCCTTTAATCCTTCTATAACTATGAACTTAAATGTGTGATTTTTGTTGCCCAAAACATGTCTTGCCAAGCCATTACTGGGGTTCCTTTTGTTGATGTTATACTGATGTTCGTAAATTCTTTCCTTCAACCTATGTAAAAACACTGGCACTGTTGGCATAATGCTGCATAGACCATCCTCCTAGAATCACAGTCAAAATTTGACCTAACTTTGAAATCATTGCCTTTAATAAGAAATCTGTCACGCATCAGAATAAATTTACATTGGGAACAGAATCTACATTTCTTCATACGACAAACCTGATGCATGTTTTCTTTGTGTGTGTGTGTTCCAAACTTTCCTTCAGGTGCCTGTCTCTTCTAAATGTAAAACTGGGTTTGTGTCCTAACTTCTCTCTCAAAGTGGGATTTTCACAAATAATTGCCCAGGTTTTTTTCAAGAACCCGTTTAAGTGTTCTGTGGTCCATATTAAAGGTAGTCATGAAATTCATGGAGCATTGAGGTCTGATCAAGTCCCCTGTTACATCCCCCTCCAATTCAGCCCTTATATCTTGTATTCTAAAATTTGTTGACCATCCTAAGATAGGTTTATACCATCTGGTATTTCCTTTTCTCATAACCCCCAACTTAAGTTCCTCAAGCAGTCTGTCAGGGTAACCCCTCTTACGGAACATAACCAGTAAACGTTCACATTCATTGTGAAAGTCCTCAGCCATGGTGATCATTCTATCAGCTCTAACCAAATGCCCTTTCACCACAAATTTCTTCTGATGGAAGGGGTGATAGCTGTTGAAATGCAAAAAGGAGTTTGAATAAGTGGGTCTTCTAAAAATTGTAGCTATAAATCTGTGGTTATTATTGTCCTTACTCAGGAGGACATCCAGGTAAGATATTCTCTCACTGTCAAATTCAGATGTAAATTTCAAAAAGTTGCTAGTGTTGTTGATGTATGTTGAAATGCCTCAATCCCTTCCACCCTACCCCTCCATAAAATAAAAATATCATCCAGGTAATGTGTGTAAATCTTAAGTCTATCCTTATACTCTGGATGATCTAAAACATACTGGTACTCCCACTGAGCCATCATTATATTTGCAAACGTTCTACCACAAGGTGAACCCCATAGCAACCCCACTTTTCTGAGGATAAAAATCTTTGGGATACCAAATAACATGGGGATTGTGGGGGAGGGCAAGTGTAAATAGTTAAAAGATTCATATTGATTCAAGTAAATCAATGAGTGCCTCCGAGATGTTTCGATAGCTACAATTTAGTTCATTTTTTGAAACCCCTTGATAAGTGTCAATCTCTACTATTCTTTCCATCCTTTCACTGCACTGGTGGATATCCATCACAATGATCCCCCCACCCTTATCAGGTTTCAAGATGTGAACCTTTTGCTGTTTAATGAATCTTAGGTAACTCATCCTCCCTCAAATTACTTTTACCAGGTCTATATTATAATGACGAAATATCATAATCTCGACTGCTCACAAGAGGGAAAATTCAAATACTCTAAATCGCTATCTATTGTGGGGGGGCTGCACCCCCACAAATATATATTCCAACTCCGAGATCGCACTACAGTGAGGAAAGGGCAAATATTCCGATCTTCACTGTAGTGCAATCATACAATACCAACATCGCGTATTTGCATTTTCACTCATGTGAGCGGTCGAGATTATGATTTTTCGTTGTTATAATATAGACCCCCCCACACTTTTACCACTGCATTGTCCCATAAAGGCATTCCTTATATCAAAATCACAAACATTCCTCATATAACCCTAAAATAGGGTGCAAAGGCAGGTTAAAGGTACTAGGCATGTTAAAATTATCAGGCCTGTCATTATTCTCCCCCAGCATAATTCTAAAATTCAGTTTGCTTATGTAGAGTTTCAAATCCATTAAAGTGTTTGCTATGTTGCCCTCCTCACAGGTACAAAAGTTAAATTCTTACTAAGAAAGTCAGCAATACCTGTGTCAATTGTAGAATCAGAGGAAATTGTAAACAAAAAAATCATCGCAAGAATTTTTAACAATGACAGGACTGTTATTAAGTGTATCTTGATTAAAATTGTTCTGTGCAATTCCCAAACTTTAAATTTTCCTGGTCAGAAACCTCTCTTAAATTACTATGCCCTAAATCAAGCCCAGAGTGTCCATTCAGGAAACTGACTATATAATTTTATGGCTATTTTTATTTACGTTTCGAAAAGGCTTTTCATTTTGTTTCACTCCAATTACTGTGTTCTATGACTTGGTTTCCACATATTAATTGCTTCCTTTTGTGATTGGATGTTTTACATTTTAAATTTGTATTTACTGAGCATGTTTGATGAATGTTTGTATTTCTGAAGAAGTTGAAAAACGACTATTAAATGTTTATTATGCTAAAACCATCATTTTTTTACCATCTTCCTTTGCTGTAGTTCATGTGGTTTTGTTATTTTAGTTGGATTTACCCTTATAGCCCAATTGTGCTCCATTTTATTGTACTTTGAAAATAAAGCTTCTTCAACGTTTTTCAGAAGTTTATCATTTGATATTTATATATTCTTCTCAGAACTCAATTATTTTAAATAATTCTCAGTATATTTGATTTATTTTTCCTCTAAATTAAGAGGCCATCTCCTGTATGGGTCTATATCAGAACACCGAAAGTTCATTCTTTCAAATGTTCTTACATCGACCCCTAATCAGCGAACGCTGACATCGAACATTCATAACAGCAAGCCCTAACCCTAACTCACCTAACCCGCCCTAACCCTCACGTCCACACAATTGCACACATACCTCCCTCGCACCCTAACCCTAACTCACCTAACCCACACCCAATCGCACACTTACCTGAACCCGACCCGTAACTTTCCACCACAGAGCTGAAAATAGCGAAACGACAGAAACGGACAACCAAATTCTTTCCCTAGGAAAACATTTGGTTATCTGTCGTTTCACCATTTTCAGCATTCGCTGACTAGGGGTCGATGTTAGACCATTCAAAACAATGAACTTTCAGTGTTCTGATATAGACCCCTCCTGTATTAAAGCTGAAACTTGAACTGTTTTTTTTGCAGAACAGCCACAAGGTTCTTTGTAGCCAGAGTTTTTTTTTCCTCTGCTGTTTGATTTTCTTTTACATTCTGCAAATTTCTTCTTTGCTGACATCCTGCTAGTGTAATCAGTAGCCAGTAACTGAATTTTACCCACATTAACTTTTAGTGTTTTTTTTTAATAATTTTTCAAGTATCACACTGACAGCTCAATTTTCTTCTCAGTATACAGTCATCTTGGAAGTCCTAAAGATGATGACTTCTGAACTGCTTGTTGGAAATGTTCCTAGTAACTTATGTACCACTGTGTAATTAAGTGCCCTAGGTTTCAAAATGGCAGCTGGTAATTTTTCCCGGAGTATTTCGGATAAAAAGAAATAAATCTTCAAAGTTACACAACAGTTGTCAGACATTCTTTAAATATCTGATGTGAAGGATGGTTTGCTCACATAACATATGAATGTACACTGCCAATGTACAGTGCTTGAGAGATCTTTCAAACGTCAAAGACATCACCTTTGGAGGTGACGAGGCCTCCTTTAAGGCACAGTGAGAAGGTTACTGAAGCAGATAAACAATCTTTGAAAACATTCATGGATGTTAAACAAGGTAGTAGCCCCCGAAACTCTCCATGGTCAACAAGCCTAACAAACATGACTTGTCATACTATGAAGTCAATAGGAAAATGAGTCTGAGTGACTGGTAAGATATGCATAACCTACTATGTCCTGTACTCTCAAATGTAACCTTAAGGCATCATATTAACAGTGCTTTCAGTTGTAGCATTACTGACTTCGTTTGGAAGTGACACTTCTACAATTATTCAAATATTTTTGCTATTGCACTTTTTTATGTAGATCCACAATGAAGATTAAATGTGAAGGATGACTAATGTCATCCAAGTTAGTAAATCCCAAAAGGTAACTATTAATATTATAATGGTTAAAAAGGCACATCAAGATGCACAGGTCTATAACTTAAAAATACAGGCAGTTAAGAGACTCTGATGTGTTCACAGGTCTATAACTTAAAAATACAGGCAGTTAAGAGACTCTGATGTGTCCACAGGTCTATAACTTAAAAATGCAGGCAGTTAAGAGACTCTGATGTGAGTAAATGGCCAGCTGTTAAGAATACTGGACTTTCAGCATCTTCACTTTGGGATTACAATCCATGTGTATGCACTGGATGTCTTCCAGTGTAACAGTATACCTTGGTCAACACTCTATA
>NC_056736.1:737563608-737711108 GCF_019279795.1 Protopterus annectens
CTTATGCTGCAAGCTGCATTTAGGTCTTTAGCGCTAGTAGTTTTGATGCTGTTAATTTCGCTTATGCACAAAAGGTTCATCAGAGAGGGGTCCAGGAATGCCTTGTATTCCAGGCATAGATCACCTCTCAGTAGTCTGTAAGAGACCAAGTATAGAGATAGGGCTTTGAGGTGATTTGCACAGGACATTGTGTTCATGCCCTGTATTCTGTTTGTAAGGAACCTTTGTGGACGTTCCAGTTGCTACATATGTTTGATCATGTACTTATCGAAGGGGGCATAACAATGATGGGTCTGATGAGGGAAAGTATAGTGGTATAATCACTTTCCTGGACCTAGATATGCGCTTACTTTTAAGTTGAGCAACACTTAACTACATTGTATACACGTTGCTCGAAGGCCAAGTTACTGGCCTTAGCAAGTGCAGCCATGACATGCTCTCTATTTATAGTTGGAGGGGTTAGGTTTGAGAGTATATTTGGGAGATAGCTGGGGTGAATGGGAGGTTAAAGCTGGAACTAAATTTGTCAGCTAGCAGATTCACTATATAGCCCAGTTCAGCTCAGTAAATGTGGCATCATTAACTACCAGTACAGCACAGTGCTGTACGCTGCCTTTGAGGTTTCTTTCATAGCTGAAGAAGGCCTTATGGCCGACTCCTGCATGGGAGGCTATCTTGACCTCAAATAGGCTTTATTGGACTTAGTTAGCTCTCTTACCTGCCTGTTTATTCTCATGAGAGTGGTCTTATCTTGATGGGAGTTGCACTTCTTGATTTTAGCCATGATTTTTTTTTCCTTTTGCTGTATAACCTATTTAATCTGGGATGCCACCAGGCTGCTTTATTTTTGGAGTTTGTTTTGGGCTTATGTCTTATAGGGTGAGCAGCCTCTATGCAACCACTGGCATAGCTGTACAGAGTTCGTCAACAATTATGCATAGGCTGCGTGTTCTCTAGGTTTGGAGAGGCAATGAATTTTGACAAACTATCGTTTAATAAAAGTTAGCTTGCCTTGGAATAGTTACTGGGTTTACTGAGCTAATTTTGATTTCAAATGAGACAGAGCTTTGTGTTCAGACATTACCCCAGGGCGGATATGATATTGGAGGTGGTGCAATGTTCTTCCATATTTGTGAATACAAGGTACAGTATATGTTTGAACTTCCTGTGAGGAAATACAATAACTGGTTTGTTTGTATTTATGAAGTCCAGGAATCTCTGTCCCTGCAGATTTGAGGCCTTATAGCATTCTCTGTCTACAGTAGGATAATTAAAGTCCCCCATGGGTAAATTGTTAGGTTTAAATATGCAGTATGATTTTCTGTGGCAAAGAGGATGACATATAGCTTGCTAGAATATGGTACTGGATTTTATCTATGGTGACATATACATGGAAAACTTCAGTAGATCATCCTGTTTAACTATCAACCTAGTGGTATGCTTCTTACTGATGTATATTGAGACACCTCCTCCTTTAATCCCCATCTCTACTGGTCTAAAGTTTAGAAGGCACTGAAATCTTGCACTGCCAGGTTACTCTCTGCAGATTTAAACCATGTTTCAGTAACTGGATGGATGTCTATATTCTCCAGGGTGAGGAGGGCTTGGAGAGTTTAGCTCCCTGTTTAGGCTTCTGGCATTAACCAGTAACACCTTAAGGTTCAGTTGAGTTGATTTTGCTATGTCGGCAGGTTTGTCAATTGGGAACTGCCTAAAAAGGCTGCAGGGCAGAGGATAGTTTTAGCCAGTATTCAAAACCCTAGAGGGCACAGGTGCAGATCATCCTTGGCAAGGCAACATGGTCTGTTAACCATGTCTTTCCATGCTGGCAATTATTGGATCCCCTTAAAATGACTATTTGTACTATTATGCTAATATCCTGCCCATCATCTTCAAAATCAAACTAAAGGGTTCACTGTTTAATTCCTGGCACTGCTCTTGATCGAGCTCACCTGGACAAACTTTATAATTAGATCCATTGGTTTCCTTTACCTCCACTATTTCCCTCTGATCATGCTATCTACTCTTCATCATCCTAGAAATTTCCAATCGTATTTTCTTCCAAAAAGAAACTATTAACTTTCCACTTGCACTAAATCCCTCTCTGCAAACTCTGCAAACTGCTCTAACTATCTTTCCTTTAATAAAGCCTCCTTGCTCTCCCAGCTCTTCCTAATTACAATCTTTTCCAGATCCATTATTACCAACTCCAATCCATCCTTCATTTAACACATTAAATATCTTATACTGTTTTGTAACTGTTCTTTCTCCCTTCTCCTGAAAATACTGTCTGAAATCATTAATTTTGTCAAGTTAGACTGTAATATATTTTCTGTATTGTCTACATTTTTTTTTCTTTTATAGTTAGACTGTGCAATTTTGTGGAGCTTTTCCCCCAGGCCTCTGTTGAAAAAGGGTCTTGCATGGCTCAGTCAAACCATTTCGGTAATCAAACACAAATAAAGTAAGTAAATGGATTGCTGCTACTCTGAAGCTTGACAGAATACCAACCTGTTAGTAGCAACTGCATCACAACCATCAAGTTTATTTATTTAAGGTCATAGCATGGTCCAGTGTTCTTCAAAATGCCAGCAAATGTAATCTCTCAAGGCTTCATAGCCTATAATACAATTATTAACACAGACTGAAGATCATCATTATAATTACGACAGATAAAGCAAATTACAAAGAGCAGCCAAGAACTGACTTATGACCATTATCCCTTAAGTAAAGCATGTCTTCTATTATCAAAGAAAATAATTCTGCTTTTACCAGGAGAATAAGCAATTTGCAAACTTGCACTCCCAAACTATTTTTCAACTGAATTCATCTAATATGCTCCTTTACTGTGGAGTTAATGATAAATGTCACAACAAAAGGCAAAACTTATTGTGTTATACATTGTTTATTATGCTAGTTAAATGTAAACATTCTCCTTTTTTAAACACCTTTATTAAATTATCACTTAAGGCATAGGCCAACATACGTTAACAGAAAAGAGGGCAAATAATTTTGACAAAATTTAAATACAATATACATCACATTTTTCCTTTGCTAATATCATCAGTCCAACATTACAATAATATGCTGAATTCCTGCCTTCCCTTAAACCTCACTCTTCCTCCTGAATATTATTCTGCGTGTATTGTTCCCACAATTTCCATTTACTTCTATGTAATTTGCTACTTCCCTTTACTAAAGAACCCTCTTCCAATTCTTTTATCTCTTTTATAATATTCAATACTTCAAATACAGTTGGTGTACACTCTGATTTCCATTTTCTAGTAATTGCTTTTTTGGCAGAATTAAATTTAGTAAGGCCTTACTATGTTCTAGGCAATTCATATCCCGTATGCCCTCTCAGAAAAATAATTTTCTTATTTACAGCATTTGCTCAAGCCAATATTTTTGACAGAGTACTCTGTAGAGAATTTTTAAAATCTGCCAACTTATTACACTCCCAAAACATATGCCCCCAGTTACCTCTTATAAACATTCCCCTGTTACAGATGATGTAATAATAGACTGTTACTGCCTTAACAAGATGATCTCTCTAAAGAAATGTTACTAGCAATACACTGTAAATTGCAAATGCCTACATCATGTCTCCTTTTGGGATCAGTTTGGCCCCAAAACCTTTTAGTATAAATGTACAGCTTAACATTCATGGTACCAACGTTAAAGTTCAAAAGATTCCTCAATCAGATATATATGTTTATTTCGGTCTATATTACTTTGCACCTATTCATCGACCCCTATTCAGTGAAAATCACTTCAGCAATTTGTTGAATTTACCAACTGCAAGGAAATACTTGCCCGCAGCATAATGGACCAACATCTAAGTGAATCAAAGTCCCCCATACCCTCCCAAGTATTTATACCAACTACAGTGGAGAAAAGGCCAGAGTTCTGTAGTTAGCCAGCTACATCTCTGCCCTTGGTAATTTCAGAGAATCACTGAAGCGATTTTCGCTGAATAGAGGCTGATGAATAGGTGTCCACTGAAATAAACATTCGACAAATTAATATAGACGCATTTATTTTATGATAAAAATCTTAGTAGCTACAGCAGAAGCAGGTACTTCAAAAATAAACCCTAGTATTATTTGGATATAAAACTTCAGTGTATGAAAAATTTAAATACAATCTAGAGCATTTCTCCCCGGGCCTCTGCTGAAAATTGGCTTCATTCCAAGTCGGACTTTCCCGGTTAACAAATGTTAATTAAAAAAATTTAAAATAAAAATATGAATACAATAACTAGCGAACATGTGATCCATGGAGAAACCTGACTGCAGTTTATTTTTTTAAAGAACATTTTATTAATTTACAACATATACACAGAAAGAAAGAAATTAAACATCACATATTGTTATACAATAACAGGAATACATTGATTCATCAAAGTAATCTTATACAATTAACACATTAAGATTCTTCGTATTTCAACAGCAACGTTTCAAGGTTATGCTAAACACTAAATGTCTTAGTATGATTTATAGATCTTATTCTGATTACTTTTCAGTTTTACATACTATCATTTTTAAATTTAAAAATTCTTTGAAAACAGGAACTGAGTTTGATTTCCAATTTTCTGTAATAACTGTTCTAGCAACTGCCAAGACAGCCCAAACAGTTTTTGTTCTTTGGCTTTTACAAATACAGGAACATTCATTACTATTACTGATCTAGTTAAAGAACAATTATCAAACAATATCCCTTTGAAAAACATACTTATCTCTTCCCAATATACATTTAATTTTTCATGATCCATAAACGTGTATCCAATCAGCTTTTACATCTTTACTGCACCTCCAACAAACTGAAAAAGTCATTTTACTAACTTAGAGATTTTATAGGGAGTAACAAACATTCCTATGCATATATTTCCGCATAAAAACTTTCCAATCTAAACTTGAAGAAATTTGACTAATTTAAGTAACAAAGTTTGATTCTTACCATCTACTGAGTCATTCAATCCAATACTGTCTAAAAAAATTCCAGAATTCTGCATCAAAGTTTTCATTTATAATTAACTTGTATAATTTGGACAAGTTTTCTTTGTAGTTCAATCTACATTTGATAACAGCATTCACATATTCATATAATAGGCGTATAGTGTTCTGTTCCTTTTCACTCATATTATCCATAAAATCATTTAATATCTTACTAATGGATGATATTAACTGGTTAACAGATTCATCCAACTTACATGCTTTCAATAAACATTCTGGGGACTTAGCTTTTCCTTTTTCAAAGCAATCAGACCATAACACTACTCCATTCCTTTTTAGTAAATTCATTTTAACATTGTTCTGAGTTTCGTTAAATCTAGAGGTGTGTGCAATAGGAAAACATAAAAATAGTTTTAAAAAGATATTTCTTAACTGTTTCAAGAACTGATTTTATATATGCAGAGTCTAACAAGTGAAATGAATTTCCTTCAAAGGTAAATTTTGTTAACCAAATAAAAGGATTATTACATATTTCTAATTTATTATATTTAATAAACTTATAATAATTTAGTATAATCTGCCCATGGATGGTTTTCCATTGACTAGTTTAAGGTGAGTATATCAAGAGAATAATAGAGTTAAAACTTGCAGCAAAAGAATAAGATTCTACATCTGGGAAACTAATGCCACCATACACCCATAATCATATAAGATTTCTATAAGCAATTCTTGGCTTTTTAGGATACCATAAGAATGAAGTTAACATATTTTCCATTTTCGTTAAAATTTGTCGGGTATTAAAGGCTCTGAATGAAGATATACATAGTACATATAATCTTATATAATCATTATAAAAAAAACATTCATTCCATTTTTTTAATAAGAACACTCCCTTCAATTACTTTTTCAAAATTGTTAATCTTACTCACATCTTGAAAGATTTTTATTCCTAAATATTTTAGTTCTTTTACTTCTGAATTATATTTATACTTATCTTTAAACATATTATCTAGTAAGTGATTTAACACTAAAGTTTGTTTTTTTATTATTAAATTTCAGCAGTGATACTTCTTGAAACGTTTCAATTTCTTCATCTATTTCTTCAAATGAATAATTTAAATCTCCTATAGTTAGTAAAATATCATCTGCAAAAAGCTGTATTTTAGATTGACAATCTGTAAATAAACCAAACAGCAAAAGTAGCCACTGCAGACTGTAAACCAAGTAAATCCAAAAACCAAAACAATCAGGACAGCCAAACAGTTCAGAGTGTAGCTTTTATTGAAAAACATTTAAAATATTAGCGCTTTCATCTAACTTATTGTAGATATCTTCAGAAAGAAATAAAAAGACCTAAAAAGGCTTTACATCATGAGAACACTCTAAAACAGCCCCTTTTTCTATCAAAGTATGTAACAAACAGGAAGTATGTAACAATGTATCAAAAAAGACTGCCAAAATTCTTGAGCAATGGATTTCACATCTTTGATGGGTAATCTTAGTTTGTTGATCCAACAGCTTAGTCAAGTTGTTTCACAGTCAAGGACCGAAGAACCAATGCATTCTATACAACTACCAGCTGCTCAGAGAATTTCAGTGGTGGAGCAACAGGTAAATGAACAATTTATTTCCCCTTTGGGTAGTAATACATTTGGACTTGCACAAACTGATTTTTCTGAAACTGCAAATGTTTTAAAATGGATGGACTCAAATTCTCTGATTATTCTGGTCACATTAGATCACCAGTATTTGTCATTACACCAGCAGATTAAGCTTTTGGGCAGTACTTCATTTAAATTCAAATCATTACAAATGGACAATTATTTTTTATGTAAAAGTGTATGTAGACAACATATACCAAAGGAGCTTCGGATATGGAAGCTCCCACAGGGGATAGAAGAAAATTCCCCAATTTCACATTGAACTTTTAGATTTATTTGACTGTACAGGTCTTGAACTCACTCACCTATTAATTAAAGACAATGAGTGAAAAATTACAATTTTAAAAGAGGAAGTTTCTAAATTAGTTTCCGCTATTTCGGGAGACTTGAATTTTGGGCAGTACAAGCATTTCTTCAATAATGTGTTTAATTTACTACAAGCATGTTGTCAGTCAAATGGAGAAAGGATACAAAAGTAGAGAGAGAGAATTATGAATACAACACCAAATGTGCATATCCAAAACCCAGGTCTCTCAAAAAAGCACATTCATCCACTGAAGAGGTGGTGACTGACCCTACTGAATTTCATTAAGCGAGTGTCCATGAAAACAGAGAGGCCCCTTTAGAAAAAAAAACGCTGAGATAATCTGCCAAAACATCCAACAAGCAAAAAACAAATAGAGAACAAACAAATCAGTTCAAGAGGGGGAAGATCAGAACACACATTTCACCAGATTCAACAACCAATGAACTGTAATGAGATCACTATGTCCTCTGGTATGGTGTCTGTTATGAATTTCTATAATTTTAACATCTATAACCATATAGACATTTCAGTACAACCTGAACATCATGGTTTATTTTTAAAAGGCTTCACTTTTGTTCCTGCTGGTCATGCAAGTGTAGAACAGACTCATTGACTTGAAATTAACTACAAGAAAATGAATTTAACAGTCCTAATGGGTGACAATATGAACAACGAAAATATGATGCACAGCTTGAAGCAGAAAAGCACATACAACCCTTCCCTTCATCCAGTTATTAATGCATTTGAAAAGGTTTGTGAGATCAAAATTATGTTTTACAACCTCACCCTTATTAAAAAACGGCTACTTAAAAACCTTACTAACCAGATAAAAGGGGAGTTCTGGTTATTATGGATTTAACTGACTATACCAGTGGAATTACTAATTTATTGATGGATACCAATGTATACCAACCAGTTTCTCTGAATGAGATTTATACTGCATATGGTTCAACTGACATGTGGTTAGAAAAAAAACCTTTTTATTGTTTGAGGACATCTCTGTAGACTTGCACAACTTTCTTAACGTGTCCTTTCTGATTATTCCCTAAATATCTGGTATCCCAAAAATACATTTGAACGTATTGGCTCCACCATTACGACCAATTGTGGCAGCAAGTGGGTCGGTCACTGAGCTTTTGCAAAATTTGTGAATACCAAATTGAAATGTCTCTTTAAAGACTTCCCATGTCTTGAGGGACTCATGGGATTTTTGTCGATAAATTAAGAAACTTAAACAGTGGAGAAAATAACCTACTGATCACCTTGGATGTCAAAAAAATATTCACAGTTATTTTGTACATTGGTTTATCATGGTTCAGTGACATTATTTTGGATTCCCATTTCACACTAATAACATGCTTAGACTCATCTCCGATTTTATATAAACAGTCCTGACCAACAATTTCCTGTACTTTGATGGAGAATATTTTAAACAGACCTCCAGGGTGGCAATGGGTGCGGCTTGCACCCCAACCTTTGCTAATGCAGTTTTATTAAAATAAGAAAGAAACATAGTATTTTCAGCACTGTAACAGCTATTGCCGCTTTTTGGATGACATTTTATTTGGTCAGGTACACCACACCAACTAGAGGTGTTCATAACAGAACTAGAGAAATCAGAAGATTTTCATTACACATTGAAGAGCATAATTTACACTTTTGGGATGCTCAACTTGTGAAGAATAGTGATGGCACATTAGATATCTATATATCGTAAACCTATACACTGTAATTCATTTATGTATTTCAGGAGTTGCCATCCTTTTCACCAAAAGAAAGGTGCTCTAAAAACTTAATTTGCACAAATTTCTAGGTTAACATCAAACAATGCCAAGTGCTCCAGACAGGCTGAGTTATTAAAAAACATGTTTTTGGATCATGGATACCCTGTGGAGTTGGTTGAGAAGATCATAGAAGAAATCTGGGCAGACAGAACTAAATAGTACGCTCCAATTATATATCATGGTCTATGCACCCATGAAACCAATAGAGGTGAACAAAGGAATATTAGTAATCAGAATCTCATCATTCATTAGTCCTTGGATGCAGCAGAAATCAGGAATATTATATTAAACAAATGGCCACTAGTACAGAATGAAAGGAACTTCAAAGGTCACTTCAATGGTATGCCCTCTTGTACATATAAGAATCGTCCAAACTTCAAGACAATTCTAGAGACCAGACAAAAAAAATCATGTACTGGAAGTTTTGAGATACTGAAATGTGTCCAGTGCAAACAATGTACATATACAGAAATATAACTACAGTGGTACACTGTTAGAAGATGGCTTACTAGGGGCAGACATTTTTGCTATACATCTAAAGTTGTTTACCTTGCCTGGTGACAGTCATGCACAGCCTTTTATGTAGGCAAGACCAACAATTAATTTAATAAATGTATTTATCATTTGCATAGCATTAAAAATGAGACAACAAAAGTGCCCTAACAAGGCATGCAGTAAGCTGTGAACATTTTTCTAAGTTTAGATTTTCTGTTCTTGAAAGGATTACAAATGAAAGCAATAAAGGGGAGTGGCAGAATTTATTATTGCACAAATAATTAATTTGGCAGTTCTGTATGGATGCCACTAGTGTACCAGGTTTAAATCCAGCAGTATCCATTACTAGTGAACTGAAATATAAGGCTTCTAAACTTTGAGTTTGACTGCACATTTTAAAGCTAATTTTAAAGTTATTTTTTTCTGCACACTATTTACTTAAGAGTATTCAGTGGTGGAATGTTATTTTTACTTTCAAAGTGGATCTTTTAATATTTTCTTGCTTGGCTTGTTGGAAGTGGTTTTCATTTTTTACAAAGTTTCACTATTATTTTTAAACAGTACACGTTACTTTTAAATTGCACTGGTCAATTCAAGAAATGAATATATTCCACAACAGGAATTGTTAACTGAAAGGGCACACCATGTGTACGCTCCAAACCTGGCTATGAGAAAGCAACCTAGACCTTTAATAGCAAAGATGTATTCTTAGCAGAAAGAGCTGACTCTGGCAAAACTATGGCAGAAGGACAAAATACTAAAAGTGGGAGACAGCAAAGTGTGTGTGTGGAGAATGACTATTCATTGTACACAAGGCAGAAGAGGAGTAAATGTATACCATTACTCATGGAATTCCAAGAATAAGGCATGCGATTCAAACTGCTGTACACAGCTATCTTCAAAATATTTTTCCCTGGAGGAACAAAATAATTTTTTGATAAAGTACATGCTAAAAAGAAACACAAATGTTTCCCCTGCTTCTTGTTCTTCTGGTAATAAAGACCACAAACAGAATATCCCAGTGAAACCTTTTACATTGTTCAAAAGAAAGTGCTTGAGTGACAGAAAAAAGCACAAGAACTGCCAAGAAGATTCAGGAGTACATTGGAAGTGAAGCAGAGGCAGGGTTTGAGAGAAGGAGATGAACAGGAATACAAGAAAATTTGGAAATATTGAACTTTCTTGGACTTTTTTAAACTTGCATGGGACTCAAAAGCATATGACCTACTTCATGTCATAAATGTTTGGAGAATAAAATCAGCAACTTGAAAACTGACAAATGATGTTTGGAACAGACAAATTTGTCATAGGACATCTTTAGTGGGGAGGGCATAGTTAGGTGGTTAGGGGAAAGTGAGGTAGAAAGGATAGGGAGACAAGGCAGGTTTATAAGGAGAGTAGCCAAGAAAGGGCTAATTAATAGAAGGATGGAGGAAGGAAGTGAAGCATGGAAAGGGCTTTTGAGGTGGGGAGTTGCTTGCTGGGATTCACATTTTGGCATGATTTTGTTGGAAGCAGAATCACATCCTAGACGACATAAGGTGGTAGTTGTAAGGTAAGTCTTGGGTAATTAAAGCGAACGGAACGGAAGGGTGAGTACAGTAGCTAGACTACAAAAAAAGATGCTATGGAACTTTTGGGGTTGCTGAATTTTGCCTGAAGGGCAGTTCATCCAGGATGTACATTTTGTAGGTCGGTAGCATTCCGTTTGAAAGGGGGCAACCAACTGATTGCAACAACTGTGGAGGGAGTTCTGTGAATTGGTCACTAAATGGCAATCTATTAAAGTAGTAATACAAGAAATCAACTCAATCTTACCTAAACTAGAACAAGACTTAATTTCCAGTGACATGCAATATGATATACAGTGGGCAGCCACTAAAGCTATTAGAGGGGTATTCATACAAAAAGCATCTATATATACAAAAAACTAGAACAGGAAGAAAAACATTCACTTGAGAACCAATTAAAGGAGTTAGAACAACAACTACAAAAGAATTACTCCTTGGACCTAACTGATGCTATGCATGATATCCAAAAAAACTCTAGACACTGCATTTACAAAAACAATCGCTTAATGAATGACATCTTCTCTATAAATACTCTGAATAGGCCCAGGTCCCTTTTAAAACCTTGGCCAGATTAACAGACACTAAGAATGGACCTCCAAACATATCTGAATTACATTATAAAGGAAAACCCTATACAGTAATACTGATATAATTAACTTTTTCACTGAAATATATAATAAAATATATAATCCCCTAAAGCAAAGCAAACCCAACCCGACTTGCATGATAAATTTTTAAAGAACTTATGCTTTCCCGGTTAAGCAAAGAGGAAAACAGTTTCCTAGCTAAACCTCTCACAATAGATGAAATCAAACTTGGAATTAACAAATTAAGAATGAATAAAGCCCCAGGCCCAGACAGCTTCACTGCTGATTTCTACAAGAAATTCAACCTACAATTATCTAAAATCCTGCTTAAAATATACAACTATTTAATATTTCATGGTATCTCAGATAGATACTTAAATAACTCAAAAACAATCTTAATACTCAAACCCCATGCTGATAAAACTAATCCTTTTAGTTATAAACTCATTGCTCTCATAAATTTAAACATCAAAATACTAACCACTCTTATGGCACATCACATAAATACTATATTACCAAAAATTGGTTAAGTAAATCTAAGATATCCTGGGAAAATTTTAAGCAGATGGCAATACAATACATATCTTCACATAAATTTTCAACTAAAAACCCTAAGAAAAGATTCAAGAAATGAATATATTCCACAACAGGAATTGTTAACTGAAAGGGCACACCATGTGTATGCTCCAAACCTGGCTATGAGAAAGCAACCTAGACCTTTAATAGCAAAGATGTAATCTTAGCAGAAAGAGCTGACTCTGGCAAAACTATGGCAGAAGGACAAAATACTAAAAGTGGGAGACAGCAAAGTGTGTGTGTGGAGAATGACTATTCATTGTACACAAGGCAGAAAAGGAGTAAATGTATACTATTACTCATGGAATTCCAAGAATAAGGCATGCGATTCAAACTGCTGTACACAGCTATCTTCAAAATATTTTTCCCTGGAGGAACAAAATAATTTTTTGATAAAGTACATGCTAAAAAGAAACACAAATGTTTCCCCTGCTTCTTGTTCTTCTGGTAATAAAGACCACAAACAGAATATCCCAGTGAAACCTTTTACATTGTTCAAAAGAAAGTGCTTGAGTGACAGAAAAAAGCACAAGAACTGCCAAGAAGATTCAGGAGTACATTGGAAGTGAAGCAGAGGCAGGGTTTGAGAGAAGGAGATGAACAGGAATACAAGAAAATTTGGAAATATTGAACTTTCTTGGACTTTTTTAAACTTGCATGGGACTCAAAAGCATATGACCTACTTCATGTCATAAATGTTTGGAGAATAAAATCAGCAACTTGAAAACTGACAAATGATGTTTGGAACAGACAAATTTGTCATAGGACATCTTTAGTGGGGAGGGCATAGTTAGGTGGTTAGGGGAAAGTGAGGTAGAAAGGATAGGGAGACAAGGCAGGTTTATAAGGAGAGTAGCCAAGAAAGGGCTAATTAATCGAAGGATGGAGGAAGGAAGTGAAGCATGGAAAGGGCTTTTGAGGTGGGGAGTTGCTTGCTGGGATTCACATTTTGGCATGATTTTGTTGGAAGCAGAATCACATCCTAGACGACATAAGGTGGTAGTTGTAAGGTAAGTCTTGGGTAATTAAAGTGAATGGAACGGAAGGGTGAGTACAGTAGCTAGACTACAAAAAAAGATGCTATGGAACTTTTGGGGTTGCTGAATTTTGCCTGAAGGGCAGTTCATCCAGGATGTACATTTTGTAGGTCGGTAGCATTCCGTTTGAAAGGGGGCAACCAACTGATTGCAACAACTGTGGAGGGAGTTCTGTGAATTGGTCACTAAATGGCAATCTATTAAAGTAGTAATACAAGAAATCAACTCAATCTTACCTAAACTAGAACAAGACTTAATTTCCAGTGACATGCAATATGATATACAGTGGGCAGCCACTAAAGCTATTAGAGGGGTATTCATACAAAAAGCATCTATATATACAAAAAACTAGAACAGGAAGAAAAACACTTGCTTGAGAACCAATTAAAGGAGTTAGAACAACAACTACAAAATAATTACTCCTTGGACCTAACTGATGCTATGCATGATATCCAAAAAAACTCTAGACACTCCATTTACAAAAACAATCACTTAATGAATGACATCTTCTCTATAAATACTCTGAATAGGCCCAGGTCCCTTTTAAAACCTTGGCCAGATTAACAGACACTAAGAATGGACCTCCAAACATATCTGAACTACATTATAAAGGAAAACCCTATACAGTAATACTGATATAATTAACTTTTTCACTGAAATATATAATAAAATATATAATCCCCTAAAGCAAAGCAAACCCAACCCGACTTGCATGATAAATTTTTAAAGAACTTATGCTTTCCCGGTTAAGCAAAGAGGAAAACAGTTTCCTAGCTAAACCTCTCACAATAGATGAAATCAAACTTGGAATTAACAAATTAAGAATGAATAAAGCCCCAGGCCCAGACAGCTTCACTGCTGATTTCTACAAGAAATTCAACCTGCAATTATCTAAAATCCTGCTTAAAATATACAACTATTTAATATTTCATGGTATCTCAGATAGATACTTAAATAACTCAAAAACAATCTTAATACTCAAACCCCATGCTGATAAAACTAATCCTTTTAGTTATAAACTCATTGCTCTCATAAATTTAAACATCAAAATACTAACCACTCTTATGGCACATCGCTTGCAAAACAATTATGTCCAACATAATTTCCAAGGAGCAACTAAGGTTCATGCAACAAAGACAGATAAGTGGCAACACCCTCACCTTAGATACCATAATGATTTTATTAGCAAAAGAGAAACACTCCAGGTATGCTCTAATGATTGATGCTACCAAAGCCTTTGAAAATGTTGATCTTAACTTCTTACTCCAAACAATGCCATACTTCAATTTTCCCCAAACTTTCATAAATATTATCAAAACACTATATAAAAATGCTTCTATACACTATATTGTCAACAAAACAATATCTAAACCCATTAAAATAACTAATGTAACCAAACAGGGATGATACCTTTCACCATATCTTTTAATCTCTACTTAGAGCCTCTTACTTCTCATCACTCAAAAAACATATTATCATATTCCTAAAATATACACTACAGAACTAAAATATTCAGCCTTGGCAGATGACCTAAATATATATTTTGAACTACCAAATACAGATTTGCATAACATCCTAAAATCAATTGATAATTTCCAATATAACAAACTATCAAATGAACCCTTCGAAATCTTCTATTTTTCCCCTTAACCCACTTAATCACATTGAAACATACTTTCTCTTTACTGAAATTTCAGTCACTTACATGCTAAGGTATCTGGGTATAAACTTTGCCTACACCCACAAAGAGCTGATGAAGGCTAACTTAATAAAAACATGGGAGCAAGTTCAACAAGACATCACAACATGGAAAATTATAAATCTATCCCCCTCATCTAAAGCAGCCATCATCAAAATCAACGTCTTACCTAGAATCCTATTTCACTTAAACTCTATTAACTTAAATATTCTAAAATATTTCTTTAATAAAATGGAAATTGCACTTTCTAAATTAATTTGGTTCCCCAAAAATTCAAGAATTCGCCGTGGAAAACTGATACTCCCAAAATAAAAAGGAGTACTGGGGCTCCCAGATTTCAAATTATATTACGACATCATTAATGCTAGTTGACTTATCCAAATCTCTAACTATGATAAAGAGTGCCAATCATGGTCTCCAACCTAGGTTAAAATCTGGTACAACCAATTATGCTTTCTTGGCATTAATCCCAAGGTCATTCCCTATATACAGCTAAAAACAACCTCACCGCAAAGCTCTACCAGACAATTAAAAACAAAATAATAATTTTCCAAACTTTGATGCATCCTTACATCTAGAAAACACACTTGAATTTCTATAACCAATTCATCTCAATCCAAATATCAAAATCAACAGTAAAATGGTAACTCAACAATTTTCCACTAAACAAAAATATAATGGGCTGGCAAATATACCACTTAAATAATTTAAATGTAAATGAGGTAAGATCCCAATCAGGAGTATCACTCAATTATGATCCCATACTTAGCTTAATCTTTAATAAGAGAAAAATATTCAAATGCTAAAACAGATGGACAAGAAATCAAAACGACTCATTTAATTATAAAAACTATATCCTATAGAACCAAAATGATTTCCCAAACCTATAAATTGATAACAGGAATTAAATTTCAATCTTCACTTCTCTTTTCTAAATATTGGAAAGACATGAATAAAAATATTACATTCAAGCAAAAATCAGACGGTATACAAAATACTTTAAAACTAACCCCTTTAAAAATCTAATACATACGCCAACTCATGATGAATAATAACTTGTATCATACTCCAGCTGTTCTAAACAAGTTAGGGTATAAAAAAGTACTATCCTGTCCTTTTTGCTCCTTGGTTAATGTGGACATACTTCACATATTTTGGAGTTGTAAAACCATATACAAACTATGGTGCTCCCTTAGAACAAAACTTGAGAAAACGGGATACAAAAAAAAAAAAAAAAAAACTTCTCGTGGGAAACTACAATCCTTCAATTAACTCCCAAATTATTGTCTAGAATACGCAGACATGTCCTAATCACATTATGTGCCCTACTTAAATACTATATTACCAAAAATTGGTTAAGTAAATCTAAGATATCCTGGGAAAATTTTAAGCAGATGGCAATACAATACATATCTTCACATAAATTGTCAACTAAAAACCCTAAGAAAAGATCTTACTTTCAGACCTACTGGTGCAATCTACTCGATTCTATTCTAGCTAATGAAATATATTTTACATTTAAATAGAACTAATTTCATGAAGACAATTTCTTGCTAGTTTAAATACAAATTTCCCACTTTATTATTCATTACTAATCAAAGCAATGATTAAAAACAATAGAAGTTCCCTTTAAATTACCTTTAAGTGGCATCCATGATATATATATATATATATATATATATATATATATATATAATGTAGTTTTTCTTTTTCTTTTATTTTTAATACTCGTATAGTACACCAACATTCTACTACTGTCTGCATTTAATTTCTAACAGAAAGTTCTTAATCAACTCAAAATTATAAATGAGTGTATTACCTTAGAACAGCAGTACTACCTAGTTAAGGTAGTTACACTTGCACCTAATCAGTATGATATGTATTAGATAGAGCTATTCCTACATTTTTTTCATAAAAATGTTTTACTGTTGTGATTTTTGTATTTTGTTCATACTTTTTATGTATGTTGTGCCTGTTTTTTTTGGTCATCTTAAATCAAAATAATAAAGAACAAATTGGAACAAAAACAAAGAATAAGCATCATGTTAGCAAATTAATGCGCAAGGACTTGACTGTGTGGCTACAGTTTTTACAGCAATTTAATAGCATCACCTTTTGGCAGGCAGACTGGGTAGGTCAAGGGGATTTACAGCTGTTCACAGATGCGATGGGGGGCATTGGCATGGGGGAATTTGTTGTGGGGCAGTGGTTTGCAGTGCTATGGCCTTCTGAATGGCCAGAGGAATGGAAATGGGATGTTGCTTTTCTGGAACTGATGCCAATATGAGAGGCATCAGTGGTGTGGCAGGAATATTTGAGGGGTAGGGGGATTGTTTGTAATTCTGACAATATTGCAGTTGTGCGAGTTTTACAAGCTAAGACAGCTAAATCTGAACATTTATTAATGGTATTGCGTACATTAGTTCTCCAGAGTTTGTTGCTTCATTTTTCTTTCATAGGGGTACATGTGCCAGGGGTGAAGAACGAGACTGCTGACAGATTGTCTCATTTTCAGTTTTCCAGGTTTTGGCAAGTGGCTCCGATGACAGCAGAGGACCCCATGGTGGTGCCAGACGAGGTGCGGCAGACTGAGCAGCAATGACTGGCAGGTTGGTTCAGCAGTCTTGGGCAGTCTCCACCAGGAAGGCTTATGGTAGGGCTTTGTATGATTTTGACAGGTTTCTTAGGCAGCTACCACAGGAGGAATGTGTGCGTTCGGAAGAGTTGCTATTGTGATATTTAGTGGGGGCTACGGCACAGGGCAAGGTGCTGAAATCGGTGAGAGTGGACTTGGCAGCAATTGGTGTGTTTGCTCGGACACAAGACTTGAGGATTTTACTAAATCCTAGACAGTCAGGTGAATGTTGACAGGATGGGGCAGGGAGAAAAGCTTGAACATGGATATGCTTTGGCCGGTGACAAGGGGAATTTTAAAGGTGTTGTTGCAGGGTTTGGGTAGGATATTTGGAGGATTCTGAAGATCATGTAGTGTGGAGAATGCTGAGTGTATGGACGTACTTTGGAGCATTTAGGGTGTCAAAGTTGTTGGGAACGTTGGTGTAGGAGGACGTTATGTTGTTGCCTGGGGCAGTTCATATTAGGTTAAGTTTATCTAACACTGATCAAGTGGGGAAAGGGGCAACAATAGTTTTGGGAAAGACAGGTTGGAGCAGACATGTCCAGGGCATGGGGAAGGAAATTGTGTGTGGTTCATAAAGTTAGACCACAGGATTTAGTTTTTCTGTCAGTAGGTGGTAGGGCATTAACAGGGGGACAGTTGATTTTAGTCATGAGCAGGGCCTTTTGTAGTATGGGCCTTGATGGAGAAAAGTTTTCTACTCATTCTTTTCGGATGGGCAGAGCGTCAGATCTGGCAAAGGGGGGCAGCTCGATCGAAGTCATTAAAAGGGTGGGGCGATGGTTTTCCAATGCATTTTTGGCTTATATTAGCAAAGGGAGGGTGTCGGTTATTCTATTATTAAACTATATATATATATATATATATATATATATATATATATATATATATATATATTTTTTTTTTAAAAAAGATAAATGGATTTTCATCTTAGGCCACTTGTATGTGTATTGGGCAGCAAAAAGGGCTGAAGTTAAGAGTAATGGTACTGACTTGGGGTTACATCGATTTGGTTGTGAAGTCACCTGGCATGGCATTAGAGGGCTTAAGTGGAACCGGCTGTTTCAGATACTAACAATGATGTAGGACTCAAATGGGGCTTCCTCAAATTTTGCTGGTGCACCTAGCAGGTAATGATTTGGGTGTGACACCCAAGTGTCAGTTAGTGTATCAGATATGGGAGGATTTTTTAGCTTTAAGGAAGCTATATCCAATGTTATGTTTGGTATGGGAATGGAAGTTTACAAACTTCATGCTGTCAAAGCAGTTGGGGGGATGGGGGCGAGTACGATACGGCATAATGAGTTTGCTGATCGAGACCCTATGTGGTTCAGGGCAGATGGGGTTCATCTTAGTGATTTTGGTCTTGACTTATTTAATTTAAATCTTGGATTGTTTTTGGAGGGTTGAGGTGGAACAGCCTCATTAGACTGGTAGGCGGAGAACAGGGACAGGCCTGCCCCTCTTCTGTTCCCCCTCTGTTGTTTAACTGGAGGAAGGAATTTTGGAGTAGTGGAAGTGTGTGTGCAGATGCTGCTTGGACTTGGTGATTTGGTTGGAAAGGATGTGTTTGGGATGAAGGTGAGCAGTTGAACACTGCCTTGAGGTGTGAGGATAAGTGAGCAGATGGAGGATGCTGCTTATTCTCAAGGGTGAGTGGTGGTACACTGCCCTTATGGATGGTTATTTAATGTTTTATCACTGTTCAATGAAAGAAAGTTATGTTTAATAAAGTTTGATGCATTTATTTCTATGTTTAAGCAATAAAGGTTGTCAAAAGTCTTTTGGTGTTTGGTTTCTTTACTGAAGTGGAACATGATAAATGTGGGACTATAAAGCAATAAATATATTTGTGAAATAGGACATAGCAAGAAAATCTGGAAACATTGGAATTTTTTGGACTATGTTAAACTTGTAGGGGACTCTAAACTACATGTCATTAATGTTCGGAAAAATACTCAGGAGAGGGGAAAGGAAGGGAGACAGTTAACTACAAGTAAAACTATTTTTTCTTAATAGTACATTTAAATGGTGCATGATTTTCTTTGCATCTTATAAAGTAATATTTTTTCAGTTACTTTTAAGTACAAGTAGCTGCTCCTGTTTGTTTCTTTTTTGTTTTTCACCCTTCTATCTTTCCCCTTCTTCAGTTTTAAGAAATGTAGGCAATGCAATGTAAACAAAAAAATGGTTAAAACAGCATGACAAAAGAAAAATTAGGGTGCTTTTTCTCATTTTTGCATAGGGGAATAACTAGGTTAAGGCCATTAGCTTAATCTAGTAACACGTTTTAACAGAAAGCAAGTACATGAAAAAATATTGACTATTATAAGGCTTTTTTCCTAGTAAACAATGTTGTGTCTGGTTATCAAGGCCCTAGCAGACAATCCGATAAGGAGAAATGGCTCGGAGAAAAAGTTTTCTAAAACATTCAAGTGTTTTCTCAGTTGAGAGAGCTATAAAGATAAGACAAAACCAGACAGCACTTAATAGAATCACAGGCTATACCATGCATCTTAGCGTGGATAACCTTTCTTTTAGGTTAGCTCAAGTCTATGTGTGTGGGGCTGTCAGTTCAGAAGATTTGTTCCTATTAGGAGGGGAAAACTTCAATATTTGAAGATGTGCATAAGTTTGTATGTTATTAAATTAATATGTTTTAGGAGGATATTGGGGTTGTGTGTGTATTTTTGTTTCAGGGTTTTCAATACAACAAAAAGTTCTAAAAAATGTGACATAAGCTCAAATGGAGATAACAAGAAACAACTGTATAAAAGATTAACCTTCCAAACAGTACATGCATATAACGCAAAAGCTGAAAGTAGACATTTAACAAAAAACTGCTCTAAACAAAAGATGGGAATAATTTATCAAAAATATTATGCTTTCTATAATGTGTTTAAATATTAATGGTCTGAGAGATTAAATATAATCACAGGCTATAGAATCACAGGCTATACCATGCATCTTAGCGTGGATAACCTTTCTTTTAGGTTAGCTCAAGTCTATGTGTGTGGGGCTGTCAGTTCAGAAGATTTGTTCCTATTAGGAGGGGAAAACTTCAATATTTGAAGATGTGCATAAGTTTGTATGTTATTAGGCTTTTACTACTGTCGAGCAATGGTTCACTGATCGCTGCCTACTGCTCAACCCTAAAAAAACCAAACTGCTATTATTCTCACCTTCCCATAGATCTACCCCTCTTAACTTTACTCTTACTTCCGTTGACAACACCATTATTTTCCCAGAAATGACTACCAAACTACTAGGAATAACCATTGATATCAACCTCAGCTTTGATACACACATCAACAATACTATCAAATTAGTTAATAAGAAAATAGGTTCCCTTTACAGAATCAAAGCCTTCCTTTCACCAGACGCAAAGACAATCTTAGCCAGATCCCATCTAACCTCTTCTCTACTATATGCATCTGATATATTCACTAACCTTTCCAAAAACAATATCAATAAACTAGCACAATCTTACCATAATATTGCTCGATTTGCAACAGGAACCCCATTTAAAACTCACCACTGCCTGAACCTAAGAGAACTAGGTTGGCTTGAACTCCTAACCAACTCCTATTTCAACAATTCCAAATAGCTCATACAATCCTATACCAACCAACTAAAACACCCATACTCACTAACCTCATTTCACCTTACAATAACCTGAAGCATCTACGTTCTTCCAACAAGCTACTGATAAATATTACCAAACCTAAAAATTCAGCTGGAGATTGCCTCTTTTCCAACTCTGTTGGAAAAATGTGGAATAAATTACCCTCTGACATCACATCTTTGTGCTCTCTCTCACTTTTTAAAAAACAAATAAAAAATCATCTCAACAAACACTGGCTATGCTCCTGCACCAACCCAGGTTAACTCACTCCTTCCTCTCCTATCCTATCTATCCTTACAGTAACTTTATATGTATGCTTTCAAAAAAAATTTTTTTGGTTTGCATTTTTTACATTAATGTTCCCTACTTACTGCTTTTTTATGTAAAATTGTATGTAACAATGTCTATGTTCTGTTTCCTATATGTTTTTTTATATCTGTAATCTACACTTGGAGCTTTTCTCCCCGGGCCTCTACTGAAAATGGACATATATCCAGCTAGACTAGCCCGGTCAACAAATGTAAAATAAAAATAAAAATAAAATATAAAAAAGAAACAGTAGTGAACTATATTAAAAAATGTAGAGTGCAAATAGCTATGCTACAGGAGAAATACTTAGAAAGAAATGAACATGTGAATTTGATAAAGAAAGGTTTTCAGAATGGTTATTCAGCGGAATACCTGGAGCAAAGGAAGACAGGAGTACTTATATTAACTGCAACAGGAGCAGTAATAGAAGAGGATAAAAATACAGTAATGGTAGATTTGTAGTACTAAGGGGCTACTGGCAAGGGGAGGAGGATTACAATGGCATGTATTTATATTCCACCAAAAACTGTTACAATGGAGCTTAAGAAAATTCTGTGAAAAGTAATCAGCATTCAGCAAGGAATATTACTTATAAGTGGGGACTGGACTTTGATTTGCAGTAGTGAAAATATGTCTGGGGGCAGGGAAATATAACAAAGGAGGGCAGATTTTTAAAGAAAGGCATGAAAATATTTGGCATGGACGATGTGAGCTCAGTACTAGGAGTTTGGATTGAATTTACATATTATTCCCAAACATACAAACTGGGCTAGGCTAGACTGAATTTATATCGCACAGGAACGTGTGCATTTAATTGAAGGTTCTGATAAGCACCCAATAATTATTTGAGATCATGAGCCAGTAACAGCTGAAATAAAAACACAGAGTAATGAAATAAAAATGAGACACTGGTGCTTTCCCACCTATCTGCTGAATTTAAGGAATGGGTAGTGGAAATTATTCAGGAGCTATTAGAGAAGAAAGAAATTTCTTCTGAAAATATTGCTAGGGAGTGGGATAACATTAAAGTGGAGTTTAAAAATAGGATGGAAATAAAAGAAAGGGAGATACGGATACGGAGCAACTGCAGAATGCTAAACAGAAAATAAGGGAGTACTTCCAATAATATCCATGAGTTTACAGAGATTGCTGTTAAGCAACTTTATTCTAATACCTCTAGAGCACAAAAACTTTTAGCACAACTCAAGCAACAAAAAGCAGAAAGGGCTGTTACCAAGCTTAGGGAGTCTACAATAAGGGATCCTGCAAAAGTATTAGAAATATTTTGGAAATTCTATGAAAGTCTGTATAAAGCAGAGAAATATGGAAATTAAGAAAAGGTACAAATGGAAACGTTTATGGAAGAATTAAATATGCCAAGGTTAGAGGTAGAGGAGGCTCAATTACTAACAGTTAGAATAGGAGGAGATGAGATAAAAAAATTGTGATGTATAAACAATCTACAAGAAATTCCCATGGAATTGATAGTATTCCTGTAGAAGTTTAGAATCTAGGAGGGAAAACTGATAGAGATATGAAAGGTTTTGTTTAACAGTATTTTAAGAGGAGAAGTACCAACATCCAAGAAGAAAGAGGTGGTAGCTGTGATACCTAAAGAGGGAAAAGATCCAGCATATCCAGCTTCATACAGGCTCATTTCAATATTAAACCATGGTTATAAAGTGTTTATGTCTATAATGGCTAAAAGAATGGCAAAAGAGATTGCAAAAAGTACAGTTTTGTACCTACCATAAATGTAGATGTTCGAAGATCCACATTGCTGCAGTCCTTACACTTGGGTAGTCCGCTGTCCTCGGTCGGCCCGAATATCAAAGTATAAGGCTGACGTCGGTCAAGGCACATTTGACTGACATCAGGACGTCAGGGTACAAATGCGCATGACCGACGTCATATCCTCAGTCTTTTCTTGCCCCAGATGTCAGAAGACCCTAAAAATAAAGGTCAAAACCAAAAGACAGCAAACAAACAACCAAGCACCCTTGCCCTAATTATATGTACAAAATATACACTATATACACAATATTTACAACTCAACCCACACAACCACCTCTAACTACAGAGGGGAAGGAGGGAGGGTAAATTGGACTGCAGCAATGTGGATCTTTGAACATCTACATTTATGGTAGGTACAAAACTGTACTATGTTCTTCATCTCACATTGCTGCAGTCCTTACACTTGGGTAGAATCCCAAAGCAGAGGTATGGGAGGATGGCCAAACTATAAGGAAGCAGGAGCTGCCAAAATGCCCTGCAAAACAGCAGTGGCAAAACCAGCCCTGGATTTAGAGTAAAGTGGCAGGTGATAATGCCTAGAGAAAGTATGCACTGAACTCCAAGTAGCTGCCTCCAAAATATCCTTGGTTGCCACCCCCCTCTCAAAAAAGCTGTCAAGTGGCAGTAGCTCTAGTGGAATGAGGCCTAATCCCAGCTGGAATCTCCTTGCCATGATGGGAATAACAGAAAGCAATGCAAAACCCAATCCACTTAGAAATAGTTTGTTTTGACACAGGCTTGCCCTGAGAACTCAAAGCAAAAGAAACAAATAACTGCTGAGACTGCCTGAACCCTTTAGTTCTGTCCAAATAATATCGCAACTGCCTGTGTACATCTAAAGTGTGCAAAATCTTTTCCCCTTTATTTTGGGGATTTGCATAAAAAGTAGGCAAATGAATAGTTTGGTTTAAAGCCACACTAGAAACCACTTTAGGCATAAAGGAAGGATTAGTACGTAAAGATACCCTATCCTTATGGAAAATTAAGAAAGGCTCAACCGCCATAAGGGCCTGCAATTCAGAAACCCTTCTTGCAGAGGTAATGGCCAACAAAAAGCAGTCTTCCATGATAAATATTTCAACTCAGAAGTAGCTGCAGGCTCAAAAGGTTGTAGAGTGAGTTTCTCCAACACAAAATTGAGATCCCAAGCAGGAGTAGGAGCTCTTCGTGGGGTCTTATATTCTTTGCCCCTCTAAGAAATTGCTTGAACAAAGGATGAGAAAACAATGGTGGGTCACAATCATAGTGAGCCGAAATTGCTGCAGCATGAACCTTAATAGAAGAGAAAGACAAACCTTTGTCCAGTAGCTCAGTAAGATATTGAAGAGCCACACTCAAATTAGGCTCAGAAACATCAAAATCTTTGCTGCACTCCAAAATAAAAATCTCTTCCATTTATCTGCGTACACTTTCCTTGTACTAGGCCTTCTAGCTTCCAAAATAACATTCAAAACTTGCTGAGGAAGTGGAGGCCCACTATGGTTCAAAACAGAATATGCCAGGCTGTTAGGTGCAGAGAGTGAAGCTTGACATTGAGCAAATGGCTGTCCTCCTGTGACAACAGGTGTGGAATCAAGGCAAAGGCCATGGAGGCTTCCGTACCAGACTTATCAGTAATGGGTACCAGTGCTGTCGAGGCCAATCTGGAGCTATTAAAATCATCCTTGGCTTGTCCTGTCTGACCTTTAGAAGTACCTTTGGGAGGAGAGGCAGAGGTGGAAAGGCATACACATGAAGATTGCTCCAATTGAAAGAAAGAGCATCCACTCTCCAAGCTGTGGGATGAAACCTTTTTGTGCAAAACTTTGGCAGCTGATGGTTTAGTGGAGAAGCGAACAGATCTATGTCTGGAGTTCCCATGACACTGTCAATTTCTGAAATACATGAGGATCCAATTTCCACTCGTGGGGATCCATAATTGTCTGCTCAACACATCTGCTAAGGAGTTCTGTGCTCCTGGCAGAAACCTTGCCTGAAGATTGAGCTGTAAACTGAGAGCAGTCTCCCACAAAATCATTGTTTGCCTGCATAGAGGATAAGAATGTTCCCCTTGCTTGTTGATGTACCACATGACAGTTGTGTTGTCTGTTAGAATCAACACCTGCCCTGGAAGAAGTAAATCCTTGAAAGCTATTAATGCAAACTGGACTGCTAACATCTCCTTCAGGTTGATATGTAGATGTTGTAGTCTGGCAGGCCACTTGTCTTGTATCCACTTTCCATTTAGATGAGCTCCCCAAGCTTTGTCTGAGGCATCTGTCGTTAAAATCTGACTCGCCTCTGGCCGGGTCACAGAGAGTCCCTTGTTTAGGTGACATTCCTGAGCCCACCACAAAAATTCCTTTTGAATGCAAGGTATTATTTGAATGACAGTGTCCAGATCCTGGCAGTGCTGTGTCCATACATTTTTGAGATACCATTGCAGCTTCCTCATATGCAGTTTGGCATTGGGAAGCACCAGAATACAAGATGCCATGAACCCTAAGGCTTGAAGGACTGTCCTTGCAGTCAGCCCGGACTGATGAGATAGTTGATGGAAGTAAAGGGAAAGACTCTTTTGTTTGTCCGGGGTTAAAAAGGCCATCTGGGATGCTGTATTCAGTCTCACACCCAGAAAGCACATGTCCTGAGAGGGTACTAGACTGAACTTTATTTCGTTCACAGAATACCCCAGGCATCTTAGCACTGCTATCACATATTCTAAATGATGAAGAAGCTCTTCCCTTCCTTGAGTCAGAATCAGGCAGTCGTCCAAATAAGGATAGATCTGTATTCCTTTTAGCCTGAAGAAAGCTATCACTGGAGCCAGAACTTTCGTGAACACTCTGGGCGCAGTAGATAAGCCAAAGGGCAATGCAGAGAACTGATAGTGAGAAGTCCCAGCTCAAAAACGCAGATACTTCCTGCAACTTAGTCTGATAGGAACATGAAGGTAAGCCTCCTTGAGATCCAAAGTTACCATCCAATGATCTTTGCCCAGCAGAGGTAAAAGCTGCTGTAACGTCAACATTTTGAACTTGGGAATGTCCAGATAAGTGTTGAGGATAGACAAATCCAAAATTGGTCTCCACGTGTTCCCCTTCTTTGGTACTAGGAACAGGCGAGAATAAAATCCTAGGCCCACTTCTGGCATAGGGACCGGCTGTATGGCCCCTATTTGGAGTAACAGAGAAACTTGCTTGTGAGCTTCTATTCTTTGTTGAGGAGGAACGTCTGGCATGCCTTTGAAAGGAGGCAAGGTATGGAAATAAAACCTGTAACCGTGGTGTATGATATCCAATACCCATCTGTCTTGGGTAATTAAACTCCAATTTTCTTTGAAAAGTGCCAACCTTCCTCCCAAAGGTGCTGCCAGACGAGAAGGCTCTGGCAGCTGAAAAGGTAGGTCATTGGGTCTGTTTACGAAAGGACTGACCCCTGCCCTCACCCGAAGACTGTGCAGGAGAACTCCCTGTTCTAGGCCTGAAAGAGCCCTGAGCTCTGCCCCTACCACGTCTAGATCTACCCCTAGACTGGGAATCATAAGAAGGATACGTCCACCCCTTAGTAGGCCAATTTCTACTAAACTTTGGAGGCTGGACCTGCAAAAAAATCTTTAACAGTCTGCATAGACTTAGCCTTGTCTTCCATTTTCTTTAAAACTGCCTCAACAGGAGAACCAAACACGTCAGATTGTAAAGGAGCATCTAAAATCCTTGTTTTAACATGGTCAGATAAATTTTGATCCCTCAGCCAGGCGTGCCTGCGAAGAACTGACCCAGTGGCAGCCACCCTAGACGAGGCCTGTACAGCATCAAAACCACATTGCAAAGAATGCTTACCCACCTGTTCAGAAACATGTACTAAATCTTGCAACTCTTTACAATCAATACCTTCTGCCAGAGCATCAACCTTAGACTTCAATTGTGAAAGGAGATAGTTTTGGTATTTCAACATGTGAAACTGGCAATTCAAAGCCCTCATAGCAAGAGTGGAAGAAGTATAAACTTTCTTTCCCCATCTATCCAAGGCCCTGGCCTCTTTATCTGCAGGAACCGGATTCTTTACAACAGCAGCCTTAACACCTTTAGGCCCCTGGCTAACAGTTTCTGGGTCTGCCCTAGGACTCTTAAAAAGATACTTATGAGCTTCAGGCACCCTGTAATACCTATCCGGTTTAACAGGAGCAGGAGGCAAAGAATCAGGATTAAGAGAAGCCTCTGTAAAAACATCTTCCACTACATCCAAAACAGGAGGTATAGCCAAAGGCCTATGCTGGGGTAAAAACAAAAATTCCCTAAGCCTTTTCCTGGAATCAGAGAAGTCCTGACCTTCCCACTTAAAATGCTCCCTCATGGAATGAAGAGTTTCTGAAAAGAAAAATCCTCAGGAGGAGAAGCAGAAGGAGTAGAATCATCCACATCAGAATCAGAATAAGGAGAGTACTCCTGCAAGTCTTCAGCCAAGACTCTGAAACATCTGAAGCCTGCTCAAAACTCCCTAGCTCAGGCTCCACCCTAGGTCTCTTATCAGGAGGGGCATAGAACCCTAATCAAAGTAATCAAATCTTCTGCCATTTTAAGCATATGCTTCTTGGGCACAGTTCCTGAAGAACTAGGGGTAACACCAACTGAAGCTAAACCTGGCCTGCCCCTGGGAGAAGCCTTGGAAACAGAAGGAGAGGGCCTAACCACCCTAGGCAGGGAGGGGAGTATAGTAACCTGAGAAGCCCCATCAGCCTGGCCTGCCTCCTGAGAGACCACATCCTGCAATAACAAAGTCTCTCCCTGGGATCCCAAAGAAACCTCCGGTGTAACCACCGGCTCCACCGACACCTCTAAAGAACCGGCGTCCGGTACTGACGGTTCTTCTAGCCTAGGTTTAACTGCTTTGTCCTTGCGCTTCTTCGAAGAAGCGGGCGTCGGAGCATCCGACGGCATTTTATAATTGCACTGCTTCCCGAAGACTAACCTGGCACAATCTAATCTTCTCTTTATAGTGCGCTTATTGAATCTAGCACAAGAGCGACACCCAACAACGTCGTGCTCAGGCCCTAAACAAGGAATACACAAAGTATGGTAGTCTCTATGCGGTATCTGTTTCCCACAAGAAATACAATTATTCACTTTTTCTGACATCCGGTAAACCACTGAGGCAAGAAAAACTAAAATATTCCCAACGGGTACTTAGCCAACTTTGACTCGGTCTGAAACTCCGAAATCGAACAATTTCAGAACGCCAACCGGCACTTGCAACGCTGCTTCTGCATCGGACCATGCGGCAAAAAAGACTGAGGATATGACGTCGGTCATGCGCATTTGTACCCTGACGTCCTGATGTCAGTCAAATGCGCCTTGACCGACGTCAGCCTTATACTTTGATATTCGGGCCGACCGAGGACAGCGGACTACCCAAGTGTAAGGACTGCAGCAATGTGAGATGAAGAACATCTGATAAATATGGATCAATGTGGTTTTGTTGGAGAAGGCAAATATTTGACAACATTAACAGAACACTGATGAACGAGAGGGAAGTAGAATGCAAGAGAATGTTGTTGGTGGGTCTTGATGCAGAGAAAGCATTTGACAGAGTAAGCTGGGAGTTTATGAGCAGAACAATGGAAGCATTTGCATTCCCTGGTAGAAGTATAAGGTTGATTAGAGGATATATGAGGGATTGGAGGCAAAAATTAAAGAGGGTGTAGTCTTCTCTGATAATTTCTGCTTCAGCAGAGGAATCAGGCAAGGGTATCCTTGCTCTCCTTTATTTGCATTATATTTGGAAACACTAGCAAAGAAAATAAGGGACTCCAAAATTCAAGGATATAACTGGCATGGTAGTCAAGAAAAGCTGTCTCTATTTGCAGGGGAAATTATTTTATACCTGACAAAATACAGTGCTGTGGAACATATTAAGACAGTTTCAAATATTTTCAGGATACAAAATTAATGCAGATAAAACAAAGGTTGATTATCTGAAATGTCAATTATCCGAACAAAGACTTCCAAAGTTTTCGAGTATGACAAATCATAAAGTCTGAGTATGTAAACATTGTATGTATTTGCTTGTGCATGTTTTTCAGCTTGCAGCCCACTCATCTGTGAAAATATTCTTTATTGTCCACTGGAACCACTGAATGGTTGAAAAGTGTACTCCCTGCATGCAGCAAAAAACAAGATTTTAGAAGTTTTTTATCTGATTAAATTGTATTTGATTATCCGAACTACCCTAGGCCCCAATTAGTTTGAATAATCGACTCTCTACTGTAGCAGTAAATTATGTACCCACATACATATTGATTCAGCAAAATCCATACTTATGGGGACATGCTATAATGAAACAATTCACAAAGAAACAATGGGGGATATATGTATGTCTCCCAAAAATGCAACAAAGTCCAGAAGATTTAGGATCTTTGCTTGGAACTGTTTACACAGGTATTTTTCTACCCCAAGTAGACTCCAAAGAATTTTTATCCAGTAGGCAGAAAATGTTTGAGGTGTGATGGGGAAGAAACAGGCAACTAGGAACGTATTTTCTGAGAGTGTAATGAGTTGGCAAACTTTAAAGATTCCCTGCATTCTGCTCTGTTGGAGATGCTGGGTGCGGAAATTGGTGTAACTAAGGAAATGCTTGTTTTGAACTATGATACAGAATTGGAACTGCACATAGTAAGGCCTTGCTGAGTATAATTATGGCATCTGCCAAAAAAATCAATTACTAGAAAATGGAAATCAATGTCTAAACCAACTTTACTAGAAGTAGCAAAAATAGTAAGAGAGAAAACAACTGGAAATGGAGGTCTTTAGAAATGGGTAGGAGCAAATTACATAGGAAAAAATGGTGTGGGATCAATACATGCAGGGGAGAAACGAGGTTTAAAAGGAGGCAGGAACTGAATGAGCTATGTAATGGTTGACTGACAATGACTGGATATATTTATAAGTGATGTACAATATTTGCAGCTACAGTTGTGTTAGCATGGTTTGTAATGTATATTTGCACCTGATATCGTGTCAGTATGGTTTGTTTTCATTTAGATAAATGTAAGACTGCCTATGTCATACGTGATAATTTAATAAAAATGTTTCTTGCTTAAAACAAATATGTTTACTACTCTTATTAATTCTTACAAGCAATCTTGACTGTATATAAAGTAATTCCTGCTTATTTAACTTGAACATTTGTTTTTAGACATTGTGACTTGCTGCCCTGATCTAAGCTTCTCATACTGACACCAAAATTTGAACACAGCATCTGAAAATGACAGCTCACAGCAAGTAGCAGCTGATAATTTCCTCTGTTTCACATTCCTCTTAGTTCTTTTAAGCTGTTCTAATCAGTAATAACTCACTTTACTTCTTTCACTTAATATCTACAATTAATATTTACAGTTAAGACTTAATAATCCTACAACATAAGCTATTAATACTTAAAATGTATGCAAATTATCATCTCAGTATAAAAAATTACTATAGCTTTGGTCTTCCCAATTATTCACTTCTAAGAAAAGAAAAAAATGTGTTACTTTGAGTAGATTTCTCACATATACACTTGAAAAAGAAAAAAAGAAAAACAAAGTTATTTTCTTTTTTTCACAAACAATGATGAACGTTGGCCTAGATTTTCTTCAGTACAGCTCAAGGCAGGAAAAAATCCAGCATTCTGACAGAAACGGAGCATTCTTTTGTTCTCAAGCTGTCTCTAAAGTTTAACTTCCTTCATAAATGTGAAAGGAATGTGTTATAGTGAAACCAAGAAAATAAAATCACCAACACTTTTAACACTTCTGATTATCATATTAATTAGATCTGAAAAAGTTAACCCAGCAATGCACATACTAAGCAAAGTTGAACAAATAAATTTCTCAGCGTATATAGTCTAAGTTGCCAATTCTATCACTTACAAGAAAGTATTTAATATTTATAAATGCACTTACAAGTTTAGTTAAATATATTAAGTCTTCCACTGTAAATATAGTAAAACAGCAAAACTAACAATTTATATTCCTCATCAAGAAAAATGTTTTGGCTTAAAATATAAATACATAATTACATATGTTTGGAAGCTGAAGGTTTAGCATAAACCTTTTAATTAAAAGGCAAATATATTATCTTAAAAAATGTCCTGCAATCAGAGAATGAATGACACTTGTTTTTAGGCTTTTTAATTTTAGGAGTTTTCAAGGAATTCAGCTATCTCGGTTTCTTCAGGTATATACTGTTCCAGTCCATTTCTTCAGTATTTATTATGGATGTTATTGCCATTAACAGTGGATGCCTCCTCCTCTGGTTTCTTCAGAAAGAAATAATTTGATCTTTGCAGGAAACACAAAACTGGCTTTAATATTGTTCGTTTAAAGTTCATTGATCAGAAGTAAACAGGATTTTCTTTTACTAATTGCTTTACTGGAATAATTATCAAATCTGACATGTGCACCCAGTTTAATAGGCGGGCTGGACCATGTTGTTTCTAAGCTAGCATGAACTTAACTATGAGCGTGGTAGTGGATTTTTCCTTCTTCAAAGTTCCTCTCAGGGATCTACGTGCCCTTTCCATTCCAAAAGATAAATTTTCAGGTAAATGTAATGTTTACCTAGTCAAGCAGTTGTTAATAAGTGTATTATATTGTCCCCCACATACTTTTCATGTATAACATAAATTCTAATGTTATTTTGTCTCAGTCTTTTCTAAATCATGTTTTTCTGTAAGAAAGTTTTGTTTTAAAAGAAATGCAGTCTGAGGCTCACCTTCAGTTATTCTTCCTTCATGATCATTTCTTCCATACCTCTGATTTGTGTACTTTGTTGGTTCATAAGCATTTCTAAATGTTCCATCTTCTTTCTGGCCTCTTTGATCTCTTCTTTGAAACTTTCTAGTTTGGCATCCAACTTCTCTATTTCAATTAATACATCCTGCATACTAGACATTAGTGATAAAGTCTTTTTTAACACAAGAATCCTGAATACCATTTCTTGAGTGGCTCATGGTGAAGCCTCTTCTCTCAAACAAGCAGCTGAAATTCTGACAGAAAAATTACAGCTTTTGAAGAACTTGAAGCTATAAATCTTTTCTATATTAGTGAAGAAATTTGGCTAACAAGCATCTCCAAATTTAAATTTTTTGATTACATTTTCAGTTAGAGAAAAGATTTCAGTCACATTTATCTTGGCCATACACACCCCCACTTGGCTATAATTTAAACTGCAAATAACTGCCTGTTACGGCAAACACATTTGGTTTCCTCTATCATGCATACACCTGTTAGAATCACTCTCGGTTTCCCTCAGAACTGACTGGACAGCCATTCTTAGAAGAATGAATGTCACTGTGTGGTTTATACATAACTCATCTTGTATCCTTTCTCTTACTTCACTGAAAATTGGCTAAACCATAAAACATGCTCCAACACAGATGCATGCCAATGTGCTTATGTTCATAAAATCTTATTTTTTAAATAAAAATAAGATTGCACTGTACAAATGGTATATGACAGAAGCTAAGCAGTTGTGTATAAAATAAAAAGTTTCTCTACATGCTCCAACAGCCTTCTTGTGCAGACAGAACTTACAATACTTGCAAATGTTTTTGTTTATTTCTAATTCTAAGAATACTTTTACTGTAAAAAAAATCTTTTTGCCTTTTTGTATTAATTGTAAAACAAAGATGATACAAATTCTGTTTACAATATTTAGAAAAGCACATAAAAGGGATAATGTTAAAATTCTACAAAAAAATGCTTAAGTAGTTGGAAATGTTCTTTAAAAAGTGTGCTCCCATTTAAAGTAAACAAAGTCATTTAACAGTCAACAATAGCACACATTCCTAGCTTTAAAAGACTTGTCTCACACAGGAAAGTTAAGTTAAAATATTAAAAATAATAAGCAGGAGGTTTCTCCCCAAAGGAACTTAGTTGCCCAACAATGGAACAGGACATGCCAACCATCAATCATTGAAAGCCTGCACAAGGGCACTCTCTTCAGCGGCAGGAAAGCTCTTAAGGGTTTGGTGCTCAAACCTGTCTTTTTAGGCAGGTTAGCCTGAGCTGACTAATGGCTTGGGCATGTGGAAGGTGTCCTGAAGCTTTGGAAGCTGACTGGCTGGCTGGTTACTTTCGCAGTGATCAATATGAAGAGCATATGATGGATGTCTGAAGATATATGGAGACTTACAATGAACAGTCCCAGCTGAACTGTAAGAAAATGTTCTTACATGGTTCTGCTATTTATCAAGGATACCTAACACCTCCAGGTTAGTGGCACAGCATGATACCTTCGAGATCATCCATGTGCAACTAACATCAGGCAAATCTGCAATGCAAATTGTGGCCTGCTACAGATCATGCCGCCTTTCTGGAGACACTGGAAAACATGAAGGTCCTACCGAACACCCTGATATTGGGCAATTTCATTTACCCTATCCTTAACTGAGAAAACTACTCAAGTACAAACTCCCAGGTTCAGCGCTTCCTGTAATTTATCAACTCAAATGCCCTGGATCAGATGGTAAACTCCCCTACCAGAGGTGAAAACATATTGGAACTGGTCATCACCAACATGGGCGACAGGTGTTCCACACCGGAGGTCAACCTGTCACTGGTTAGATCAGACCATAAACTAATCACTCTGGATGTCCACACCACACCACCAACCAAGGAAACCACAGTGAATAACTTTTCTATAGCAAATTTCACCTTACTTAAGACAGAAGTGGTAAGTTTCACAGCCCCCACGCTAAAGGATAACAGTGTCCAAGATGCAGGAACCTTTACAAATGCACTCTATGAGCACCTACAAGGATGCATGGATTGTGCCATCCCTAGCAAAACCAAGACTCACTCCCCTAAGAGAAGGAAACCAGTCTGGTGGACCCCTGCCATAAACAGGCTATACAATAGAAGGAGGAAACTAGTTCAGAAAAAAAGCAAATCCCAAGAAGGAAAGACACCCCTGATCAGTATCAGTAAGAAACTAAGGTCCCTCATAAAATCCTCCAAGGCTAACTTCAAAAGAAAAATAGCCAAGGATTCAAAAGATAACCACAAAGCCTTTTTTAGCTATGTCAAGAATCTAAGTGGCAACTCACAGACATGCTCTGAGCTAGTGCAAAATAGCACAAAATATACTGAACCCACTGATATTGCCAACATCCTGGCAGATAGATTCAGTGCAAACTTCACCCCCCTCTCACCCCCAAAAGGGCCTACAATAATACCGGAAAAGTATAGTGTCCCAGAAATCACAGACGCACAGGTGAAAGCCCTTTCAAAAGCCAAAAGCACAGCATCAATGGGGCCAGATGGTGTCCCAGGCTGCGTCTTGCACGAACTACAGAACAAACTAACCCCCCACCTAAACACACTGTTCAACCTCAGCCTCTCCACAGGCTACATGCCCATAAAATGGTGCACAGCAATGGTTATTCCACTCCACAAAGGAGGGGCCACAACTGACCCTGGTAACTATCGCCCCATAAGCCTGACTAGCCTGGTCTGCAAGGCTATAGGTTCATAGGTAGGTACTAGGCTATCGGCCCAAGGGCCTACATAAGCCTAGCCAGCAAGGTTCCATAGCTTATGCCATCCAAGAAAGTTATTTTCCTGTGCCACTGTTGAGCAGCGACACAGAAGTGATCCCTGGGGTGTATTTCCTATTTCCCATCCACTCATCAAGATTTCTCTTGAAGAGTGCTAATGAAGAACTTTGCTTGACATAGATGGGTAGCTTGGTTCCAGAGTACAGGAAGTCTCTGGGACAGGAATCTATCCCCTCCAGTGTGTCCTGTTTATTGTGGTGACAAGGTTTAGGTCCCTAGAGCGTGTAGCTCAGAGGGATTGGGAAACACCAGAACTAAGAGCAAAATCCAGCCAAGAATAAAAACCACTTGGCACGACAGGACCCGGAAGCACGTAAACAAAGGCTTTCAAAATAAGCAGATGAAGAAATCTAACAGCTGCTAGGTCTCCAAAAAGATCCTTTAATATAACAAGGCAAAGTAAAAATCCACAATATCTTTCCAAGCGCTTTCACTCGACCACTTGCAAGCTTTTTCAAGCCTTGAAAAAGCTCGCAAGTGGTCGAGTGACGCTGAAGATATTGTGATTTTACTTTGCCTTGTTATATTACAGGATCTTTTTGGAGACCTAGCAGCTGTTTGATTTCTTCATCTGCTTATTTTGAAAGCCTTTGTTTACGTGCTTCCGGGTCCTGTCATGCCAAGTGGTTTTTATTCTCAGAGGGATTGGGATTTCTTTAGGTGTAGCATGTCCAACAGCTCTGGGTTTGACATAGCTTTATATGTTAGGCAGAGACCACCTTGGAGTAGGCGATATGCTACGGAGTAAAGCTGGAGTTTTTTGAGGCGGTCAGTGTAGGGCATTTGTTTGAGGCCAGTAATCCTCTTTGTGAGGTACGTCTGTGGCCTTTCCAGCTGCTGCAGATATCTTGTGAGGTACATTCCAAAAGGGGCTTTGTACTCTAATGAGTGACGAGTAGAGGGGAACAATGACCTCTTTTTTCCTGGATGAGAACCCTTTTATGATGAGGTGTGCCACGTAGAAGGACTTCCTGACTACTGTGGCAATGTGACTATCAAAGGAGAGACTACTGTCCACCTGGGTCCCATGGTCTCTTATCACGCATTCGGTGTTAAGTAGATTGCTGCTTATGTGTTTTTACCAAAGGGAATGACACAGCACCTTTTGGCATTGAGCTTGAAGCCATGGCTCTGACACCAGGCATCTGTCTCAGTGATGCCCTTCTGTAGGATGTCCACATCATTTGAGGAATTGACTATGGCTACTAGTTTGCAGTCATCTGCGAACTTTGTTAGCCAGAGGCCTTCTGTGTTAGCCTGTACTTCAGAGAAGTAGATACCAAACAGGAGAGGTCCCAGGACGGAACCCTGTGGTACTCCACTTGTCACTGCTTTGAGGTCAGATTTGGAGTCTGCAACTTTTATAGTGTGGGTTCTGTCAGTGAGCCATTTGGCAACCCATCTTGTGACGTAGGGATTTATACCTAGTTTAGTGAGTTTAGCTATAATTCCAGAATGGGGGATGGTGCTGAAAGCCTTGGCGAGGTCAAGATAGGCTGTGTGAACTACCTTACCCTCATCCATGGCTTTGGTGACCGCCTCAAAGAAGTCGATCAGGTTCAGGAGGCATGATCTGCCTTTCACAAACCCAAACTAGGTGGGATCCAGAGTTTGGAGGTTACCAATGTCTTTGTTTATGAGTTCCATGATGATATGTTCCATGGCCTTGCAGACCAGGCTAATAGGTCGACAGTTCCCGGGATCAGTGGTGACTCCCCCTTTGCGGAGTGGGATAACTGTTGCTGTGTGCCATTCAGTGGGCACAAAGCTTGATGCGAGGCTATTATTGAACATGATACTTAAGTGGGGAGCCAGTTCGTTCTGAAGTTCATGTAAAATGCAGCCTGGGATGTTGTCCGGTCCCATGGATGCTGTGTTTTTGGCTTTAGAGAGTGCAGCTTTTACCTGCACAGTTGTGATTACAGGGACTCTTCCTTCTTCCTGTAGAGATATGGGCCCTTTAGGGGGTGAGAGGGGGGTAAAGTTAGCATTGAACCTATCTGCCAGGATGTCAGCAATATCAGTTGGTTCTGCAATTTTCATGCCTTTGTGCTGTAACTCAGAGCAGATCTGGGTGTTGCCATGTAGATTCTTGACATAGCTATAGAATGCTTTGTGGTTGCCCTTGGATTTAGTGGCGATTTGGTTTTCGTAGCTAGCTTTGGAGGATCTTTTAAGGGATCTCAGCTTCTTACAGAGGCTGACCAGGGAGCTCCTCCACTCATGGGATTTTACTCTCTTTTGTAAAAGTTTCTTCCTCCTGTTGTACAGTTTGTTTATGGCAGGGGACCACCAGACTGGCTTCCTTTTTTTGGAGGATAGCACGATCCATGCACTCGTGTAAGTGCTTATAGAGTGCATTTGTGTAGGCTTCAGCAGTTGTAACTGTATTGTCCATCTGCATGGGTGTCATGAAGTTCACCACTTCTGTCTTAAACAGCATGAAGTTGGCTTTGGAGAAATTTTTTACTGTGGTTTCCTTAATGGGGGGTGGGGGCGGGATGTGGATATCAAGGGTGATAAGCTTATGGCCGGATCGGACCAATGAGGAGTTGACTTCAGGTGTGGTCACTCATGTTGATAATGACTAGGTCTAGGATATTGTTGCCCCTGGTGGGGGTGTGGATAAGATGATCTAGGGCATTGGAGTTTATGAATTCCAGAAAGCGTTGAGCTAACGAGTTGGTACATGAGTAGTTTTCCCAGTTAATGGTGCGGTAGTTGAAGTCGCCCATTATTAGGGTGTTTGGCTGAACCCTAATATTTTCCAGTACATCAAGAAAAGAGGAGTGGGAATCCTGGGGCATGGTGGGGGATCTGTAGCAAGCTACAATTTGGATTGCAGTTTTGCCCAGAGATAGTTGCACTTGGATAACCTCGGATGCATTATGCTGAGGAACTAGCCTGGAGGTGTGGATATCCTTAATGAATATGGACACACCTCCACCTTTGGTGTTTCGGTCCAGGTTACTTGGCCGAAAAGTGTGGTATGAGTTACAGCCTGGTAGTGCAGGGGTGCTCTCTGGAGCCTGTAACCAGGTTTCACTCACTGCACAGATATCGATGTTCTCCATTTTAAGATTTGATATTTAGACTTATAGCATTGAGTAGCATTACCCTCAGTTTTTGCTTGCCTGTTCCTGTTATGGTGGTGAATTTGTTATTTGAACCCTGCCTAAAAAAGGTTCTATAGGGGCAGCAAGAACCTTAGCCAGTATCCGGAATCCCAGGTGTGACAGGTGCAGGCCATCTGTGCAAAGCATCAGGGTCTGTCGACCATGTCATCCCAAGCAGACAGATACTGGAACCCCTTAGAATGACACCAGAAGCTTAACCAATTGTTGAAGTCAATAATTTTGTCCTTGTACTGTGGTATCATTCTGGGCAATGGCAGAATGCTACTCAGGGCTAGGGTCATACCTGCCTGGGCTACAAGATCAGAGAGCTGTTTCAAGTCTCTTTTCATATAGTCCAGGGAGGTACTTCTCAGGTCATTCACACCAACATGGACAATGACAGAGTCATATTTGTACTTGTTGTGGAGTGACCTGAGTGCGTGGGTTATGTGGCGGATCCTGGCACCCAACAGGCAGCTGACAGTAACCTTCTCCTTGTTTAGCCTGGTGAGTGGGACATCAATGTGCCTGACTATAGAGTCACTTATGACCAGTGTGTTGGGTACGTTGTTTTGCCTTATTGGCTGTGGTTGAGTGGTACACTGAGTCTGTGGGCTATGTGTCATTTGGGTTGTGTTGGGGGATGGAGGTTGCTTGTGTTTCTGCTTTGGAGGTCTCTGTTGCTTAGACAGATTATTACTGAGAGCCTCCGCGAATGTTTTTGTGTTACTATGTGTGGATTTTGCTGGTGTAGATTTAGTGAGACTATGTGATGAGTGTGGTGTGGTACAAATGTTTACCTTCTCCGCATGACTGTCAAGTTCAGTCTTGGTTAGAGAGAGCTTTACCTCCAGTTTGGCTAGATAAGTACATCTCTCACAGGCTGTAGTGCTGGGTGGTAGGAGGACAGGGTTGTCTGTGTACATGAGGCAAAGATGCCCAGATTCATCAGATAGACAGGAGAGAACACTGGGAGCTGACCCTTGGACATGCCTGAATAAAAAACTATTTTCCTCTAGATAAGTGAGGAGAGTGAGTACAAGAGCTATTTTTCTCTAAGCAAGTGGGAAAAGTAAGTACAAAAACTGTTTTCCTCTAGGTAATGAGGAAGACTTGAGTGCTATAGTAATTAGTAGCTTATTTAGTGCTTACAAGTTCTGAACAAGTGCTGAGCATGAATAAGCAAATTTAAGTGCTAAAACTAAGAATGGAGTGCATCATCATGGAACTCATTAACAAAGACATTGGGAATCTCCAAACACTTGACCCGATCCAATTCGGCTTTAAGGGCAGATCATGTCTACTAAACCTAGTTGACTTCTTCGAGACAGTCACCAAGGCCATAGATGAGGGGAAAGTAGTTCACACAGGCTACCTTGACCTCGCCAGAGCTTTTGACACCATTCCCCACTCAAGAATTATAGAAAAACTCACCAGCCTGAACATAAACCCTTACGTCACAAGATGGGTTGCCAACTGGCTTACAGAGAGAACTCACATGGTAAGAATAGCGAGCTCCAGGTCTGACTCTAAACCAGTCACAAGTGGTGTCCCACAAGGCTCGGTCCTGGGACCCCTACTGTTCGGCATATACTTCTCAGAAGGAAAGGCAAACACAGGAGGACTATGGCTAACCGAGTTTGCCGATGACTGCAAACTGGAAGCCATAACTGACTCTCTGGCTGACATGGACATTCTCCAAAAGGGCCTTACTGAGATGGACACCTGGTGTCAAAGTCATGGTCTCAAGTTAAATGCCAGAAAATGCATAGTCATCCCATTTGGGAAAAACAAAACACCCATGAATTACCACATAGGTGGCAGTCCCCTTAATACAGAAGGGGTAATAAGAGGTCTGGGGACCCAGGTAGATAGTAATCTCTACTTTGACAATATTGCCAAAGTAGTTAGGAAATCCTTCTATGTAACCCATCTAATTACTAAAGGGCTCGCATCTAGAAATAAAAAGGTTATAGTGCCCCTCTACTCATCAGACCCATCATAGAGTACAATGCCCCATTTGGGATGTACCTCACAAGACACTTCCAACAGCTGGAAAGACCACAAAAGTACCTCACCAAGAGGATTACTGGCCTCAAACATATGTCCTATGCAGCCCGACTGGAAAAACTCCAGCTGTACTCAGTCACATATTGCTTGCTCAGAGGTGATCTCTGCCTGACTTACAAAGCCATGTCCAACTCAGAATTGATGGACATGCTCCACCTAAAGAAATCCAAGTCACTGCGAGCCACTCACTGTAGTGAGCTAAACCTCGCCACAACAATAAATAGAACATGCTGGAGTGATAGATTCCTGTCACAGAGACTCCCCATGCTTTGGAACAAAATTCCTAACTACATTAGGCAGAGCCCCTCACTAACTCTCTTCAAGAGAAACCTTGACGAGTGGATGGGTAACAGAAAATACACCCCTGAGATCACTTCATTGGCTCTTCTTGACAGAGGCTCAGTTAATCAATGGGGCGGCGAAAGCTGACACACTCTGGCTAGGCTTATAAATGCCCTTGGGCAGATAGCCTAATACCTACTTATGAGAAAAGCCATAGTTTTTACAGTGTGATTCCATGTAACAGATAAATCAGGGAAAAAAAGTGAAAACTACATACTAGTTTCAAGACATAGTTAATTCATAGATTTTCTGGAGTACAAATAAAATCAAAACACAGAAGGAAACATAAGCTACCCAAATGCATAGAAGCATGTATACTGCAAGTCAATATAGTGATGCAGGTGCAGTTAAGCTATACTTGTCCATGCTGTACCCTCATGAAAACAGAAATCGATGGTGCATAAAGGGAGGACTATAAGTGCTATCGTATTCATCTGCAAAATGCAAAAAAAATCTTGTTTGACACACCTGATTAATTAGGAATGCCTTTATTTAAAATTAGCTTATATTCTGACAATATACAGGAATATTCTTACTAAATAAAAAAATGGCTTCTTGTGTTCATTTTTTTTTTTTTTTGCTAAATGTATTCTATTAAATGAAGACTGATATTCTTTGCAACTTACCAGAACTGCAAGTTAGTGACTGTTCTTTAAAATCTTAGCAAAGCTTGAGTTTGAAGAGTTTTGTGATTAATCTGCTCATATGGAGAACATGACAAATAAAAACACACAAAAAACACATGCTGTATACAAATGGGATGAAAATGGCATGTTCGGAATGGCCATCTCCTGAGAATGAGGATGGATATTTGAGTGGGATTCTGATGCGACAATGTTCAAAATACCTGGAAGGCGTTACACAGCATCACAGTTTTCTCAAGATTGATGTGATACTTACACAAACAAGAGCATTTGGGGGAAACAATTTATTTATTTCTACTTGAACAGGCATAATGCATTTTGTTCCTTTGGGATTTACCGTGGCAGAGATATTTAATACGAAAGCAGTTTTAGTCACATCCTAATGTTTTAAACACTGCTTTGAAATAAGGAAGAGATCCAAAGGGATTAAAAAATACAAGCTGCAAATAGCATGTCTATGCAAACAAGAATATTCCTGAATAAAATTTATCAGATTTCTAATGTATAGTCTGGGCAACACCTCATAACTGACAGGCAAAGGGAAAACATAGAATGCAACAGGGAAACAGCATGTCATTCACCTAATGTTCTGTGTCAAAACCATTAGGGGAATAACCATGCAACTAATCGTGTATCTGCTGACAGTTCTAAGTGCAACACAAGTACAGCACACGACGATGGGGATGATATGATAACAGGCTAAAACATTCAAGCCATCAGAAAGTAAGAATGGCTTAAGACTGTTAACCCAATCAGGGTGACGGGCTTATAACTTAGTACTCTGAAACTTAGACAGTGAAAGTAAGAGTGAAAGACACTTAAATGTGGGGGAGGGGAGTATGTCTATGATACTTCGACCTTGGAAGGAAAAGCCACACACAAAAGCATAATTTACTGTTCTAACCTCACTAAGATGAGAAACAGAAAGAAGAAACAGGGTAGTTACTAGTTGCACATTTTATACTATACTACTTTTGATGTGAAGCAGGAGCCTTAGAGCACCTTCACGTCTTTTCATATCATTCACTAAATTTTTGACAGCTGTTTGAATTGCACTACTTCTACAGCATGAATACATTCTTGCTAAAATGATAAGAAACTCTCATTCACAATAATCTCTTTCTGGCTTGCAGAGCCCTTTCTGCTCAGATGCAACTTGTCCTTATGAAATGCAAGCAAACACTGTGTTTGTTGAAATCTGAGTACCTTAGCTGTGTTCCTCAGAATACTAAAATGTGAATGCGGAGGTATACATACTAAAATCTGAGACTGAGGACTGCCTACTACAATCTGACACTGAGGTATTGCAATTTTTTCCACAGTACAGAGCTCCTGAAACTTGCATCTAAGCAGCAGCAGGGAGGTCAGAAGGTAGTGAAGCTCCCTGCATAAAATGCTTTTCAGGTGTTACAGTGAGGTTAGGAGTTCACTATTTTTGCTTGAATCCCACTTTATTTTTTGAAAATGTTGGCACTCACAGGACAGAGTTTTGCTGTTCTTAGAGATAGTCCAGAAAACTATTCAATCCTGTGATAAACTGAAGTTGTAAATACAGCCAATGAACAAAGTGGGCACACACAATACAAGAGAGGGCCTTACCTACCCAGAATATATTATGGGTCTCTCGCAACGTTGCTTCCAACTAGCTACTTCCAAATACCGAAGTACAGTCTTGATCTCTTGGCACAGCAAGCAACAGGAATACCGATGCAGTGACAGTCAACATTCCTTTGCTTTCTGTTTTTGTAGACTAAAACACTTATAGCAAAGTATACTTAAAAAACTAGTAGCTCAACAAAGCATTACAAAAACTAGCGCTCTGTTTTGTTTGCATGTGCTAAAGATAATCTATAAAGGGGCAAAGCAACCTTTGGTTTCTGCATAAAAAAGGTAGTCTTACTCCAGTTTACAAATAAAATTACTTTAAAAATTGTTTCCAAATGCGGAAGTATAAACTTATACAGCAGTGTTTACAGCATTAATATTAGTGGGTGGGAAGGAGGAGGTGGTTACATCACTTTGGGTTCCAACACTAATTATGCTGAATTAGGGTGGGTAAGTAATTGTGTATTAAGTTATGTAATTGCCAAACTGTTAAATTAACAGTCTGGCAAAAAAACAAATGGGTAGTTTTTGTCAAATTTATAATTAACAGTTTGGTAGTTACATAACTTAATTCACAATTACTTACCCATGCTAATCCACCATAATTAGTGCTGGGAACCAAAGTAATGTAACTGCCTCCTTCCCACCCACTAATATTAATGCTGTAAACATGGCTGTGTAAATTTAGACTTCTGTGTTCTGAAGCAATTTTTAAAGTAACTTTATTTGTAATCTAGTGTGAAATGATTTTTGGTTTTTGTATAAAAAAAGTGTTCACAAACATAAAATGCATGCAAACACTTTTTTATGCAACAAAGGCCATTTACCCCCTTTAGACATGATCTTTAAGCTTTACATTCACCATTTAATTTTCTTTTGGCGTGATTTCAAGGTTTTCCTCATACTGCTCAGAGCATTAAAACTATGACGTGGAATATGGTTTTCCCCAATTCTCTCATCTAAATAGCATTTGCTTTCAAAACAACACCTGCAATTTGAAGCATGTTTTAGGCACCCAACAGAAGCATTCTTTTGCTCATGGAATGCAGATACACATATGCAAAACCATGCAGTGAGATCCAAACAATTAAAGATGAATAATGTCATCACATGAGCAGCTTACATTTACTTTCATTCCTGAGACTGCAGCCCTTCTACTTCACTTGCAAATTTGTTCTCAGAGTCATTTCATATTCATTGTGTCGAAATGCACATTTCATGTAACAAGTAAAACGACAATTTCCATTTTTTTTGTTTCCAAACATTTCATAAAAATAAATTACTTGGGCTGCAATTCCTTAAATGAATATTCAACTGATATGTTTAATAAAATAAACAGGTGAAGCTAAACCTTTTTGTTCAAGGATTTGTGACTAGATAATTCTGACAGGGGTAATTCAGAAGGTCTTTCCTACCGCACATATCTCATCTTTACAGTTTAATAATTTAAAATGCAATCATTATTGTGTAGAGATTATATGCAATTTTACACACCATTAACCCTGCTTTGTTTTAATTATAGAGATCTTTTGTTATATTCTGCAAATGATCTAGTTTATAATTTCATCCTGTCCCAGGGAGCACTTTAATCCAACAGCACATTCATCAACTGTTTACGTCCTGTTAATTGTTGACAACCACACAATTACATTTCCTAGCTATGATGAATGAACTGCATTCTCCGGTTTAGCTAGTGAGCAGAATAAAAAATTTGCAAGCAATCTCTTATAAAATAATTTCTGGGCTGAGTGCAATTCATTAGGACATACTGAGTCGCCTTAGTGATGATCTATCCTTGTGCTCCCAACCAAGTACATTAATATTGTACAAAACAGAATAATGCTGTCAGAATTAAATCATTAGACACTAGTCATTTTCCAGATACATATTTCTTATCGGTGGAAAAGAAATGATAATGAAAAACTATCATATAATAAAGGAAAAGCTCTATATAGTGACTTAAGTACTCTGAAACTTGTACATATAAAAGCATCTGGTTTCTATATATGCAATGAATCACTTGCATCCAAATTACAAACTTATTTATAACATACAAGACAGAGATTAAATTTTGCAAATTATGACATTCCAGTCCGTTCCTCTTCTGTATTTGAAGTTTTTTTTTATTTTACTGTTTTCCTCTACACAGACAAAAAGGAGGCTAGTCATTTCAAAATAATCACCATGATAATATTAAATAACCCCAATCAAAAACAGATTACATGTTAAATATCTAAAAATACACACGTCTGAAATGACAACATAAAACTGAATGATGACAAACCTGCTTTCACATTATCTGTTTAAAACACGGCTTGGAAACACCAAACAGCAAGGATTTCCCATTCCCACAGGTTTTCTTCCCACAGCATTCCTCCACCCAGAAACTTGTACAATTATATAAACCCCATACAGACAACACACAGCCTATATCTAAACTCTGAACCACTACTGTCCATATGCCACACATAAATGACTGGCAAAAATTAGTTTTTCATCCTGTATAAGAAATCATTTGAGTGACAATATACAGAATAGTACATCAACACAGGTCTATGTGTGCTGGCATACACATCAGATATTTAACAGTGCACAATGCTCATGGTTATCAGCGTTTTTACTATAATTGCTATTTTTATTATATTTGATTTTTGTTGTTTGTACTTGTATTTGTATTTGATCATGTCTTGGAGCTTATCTACCCGGGCCTCTACTGAAAATGGACATATATCCAGTTAGGCTAGCCCGGTCAACAATGTAAAATAAATAAAAATTTTCAATCACTTTGTAAAAATGTTAAATACTCAACAATATGGGAAATGAAGTGTAGAGGAATCACACGATTCAAGAACCTGAGACTTTTGTCAGAGAAAAGACTTTTCAACAGAACCCATTTTGGAAGTATATTGTGTTTTCAAGGCTGGATTTTTACCCCTTTCACAAAATATTTCAATCCAGAACTGATCAACATGAATTTTTTTCTTTGGCAAGAGCAACATTCTTGAAGAAAACCTTTTTTTTCCTAGTAGAAGAGTTCCTGCTTCTAACAACCACTAAGACAGCAGATACTGAAGGACAGGAAGGAAAAGAGCTTGCTCGGGCAGATGAGGAGAAAATCCCTTGAAAAGGAGGGACTCCAAATTCCATCTATACACCACCTTTCAAAATCCATCTGTCTCAAACTATCTGTTGCTAAAGAGAGAAATTGAGGTTCATACTTGCTGGAAGGATTAAGAGTTTGTCAGGGTGGTAAGGGAAGGGGGGTCTTGCAGATAGTCATTCAGACTTATTAGACTCCCGTGTGTTCTACGGGGTTCCTCCTTTGTTTCTGGAACCTCCCTACCATTGCTTTTTAAATGTCTGCTTACCAGTAGCTTGCTGTGTTATTTTGCTTTTTTGAAAAAAACTTTGCAGGGGTGTCAATAAACCTCTTGGTAAACCTGAAGAAGAAGAAGGCTGAAAAATCTGAGAGATTACTTTAAGTAGCTTACGTGTTATCACACTTTTTAAGGACCTCTGCAACAGATGGTCCAAAAACTAAAATTTAACAGAAAATTTAAAATTCCATCTTTATTATCCTCTGCTAAGTTTTAGGTGTGCAGCCAACTGAACCTTCTCATGACATTTCCAATGACAGCAGTTCTAGAAGTGACAGCAATGGAATCATAAGCACACTTTAAGCAGTAGGCAGACACTTGAAACAGAGAAGCAATTAAATTACACAAAGTAGTATTTTCTTTAGACTAGGAAACGTGTATCTTAATACTTCTCATGTTTTCAAAATAGGCAAGCAAAAATGTTAACATATAAGCTTGACAGATAAGAATTCAAAAGTAAATGTTGCAGAAGAACACAATTCCTTCCCCAAATCTATGAAATGCCTTCCCATCCTTGTCAAAAGGAGAAGGATTGGCATTAACCAGATGTTTACCAACAGCTCAGTTTACTAGAACAACAGCTGCTGAGTCAGATCTGGGATTAGTATATAAAAATGTACACGACTAAAGAACTTAATCTACCAGCCTTCTTGGGGGAGCAGGCTAGCTGTCGGGCAAGTTACAGGCTGTGACAACATCCTCCACCAATGCAAAAGGACATGAGGAACTGGAGCAGGTTCAGGAGATTTCAGTTGCATTAAATCATACTTCTTTAGGGACTGCACAATACTATTATTTTCACACTGAAACAACTGATTCAGTCTGGTAATAGTTTCAGAAAAAGAGAATCCATCAAATGGACTGGAAGGACCCATACTCTCCTCAGAATCTGAATCAGAAATCTGAGATGAAGAAACACAGTTGTGGCTAAAATTCATGTACCTCTTCAGAAAAAGAAGTATCCTTTTTTTTTTCTCTTACCAAAATCAGTTAAAGTGGATTGGTCAAAGGCCTGTACAAAACTCTGAGCCAAGCCCAACAAATCACTCCTTTCCACAGTGACTATGAGCGGACAAGAAATTTATGTACGTTTTGGCTTCCTTTTGTCAGGAATTTCTGAAAAGCACACCCGTGTATGCCAGGCAAAACCTCCTTAGGGAGGGTCATAACAATTGGGCTAGGCAAACATGTATTCCATGCTCCTTTTCCCAGGGCCATCAAAGAGTGGCTCTCCCTTGCCTGACAAGGACACTCCAACAGTTGCAGAGGACATATCTAACCCCAAAGACCATGGTAGCTGTAGGAACTACACCACAGAGAGAGAGCCAAGGAAAAAGATGAATAGTCTGACGAACCAGAATAGACACAGCAGAGTTACCAGAAATGGACACAGCAGAGTTACCCATCTGTGGATGAGGCACTCTGACAGTCTGCTATGGTGGCAAAGGCTGTTTACTAATTTTCTTTTTGTAGCTGGAAGAAAAGGCAACCTTTTCCACCAAAAACACAGTAAAGAGAACTTTAAGCATGTACACCGATCTAAAAAAATAGCTTTAAATTAATTTTAAACAATTTTTCCCACAAAATAGTAATTCCAGTAATGCTCGTGTTTAAAACAAAGTCAATGAAACACATTTTCCAAGATTTAAAAATATTCTTTTTTTCAAAAGCTAATTTTCTGTCAAAGCAAATGTGAAAGGCTTTTCCTCAATGGAAACTTATTTGTCTAGAAATGGAAAGTGTTAGCTGATTGTCATTCCTCAAAAGCCTGTAAGATGAGCTCAATTTAGCAGCAGGGAAACTCTGAAGGGGTTGGCACCCAAACTATTCTTTTCAGTCAGCTCAGCTTGAGATAGTAGTTTGGTTATATGGAAGGGTGTGTCCTGAAGCTTTAGAAGCAAGGGCGTCTGTAATTATTCTTAGCAGGATATAACCCCCCCCCCCCATACCCACAGAGTTGAGGTTATTGCAACTGTGATCTTAATGAAGAACATGAAGTGGTTTTGAGGTCAGTAAGCCATTGACAGTCCCCAAAAAGCACAATATTCAGTTCCCAATACACAAAACCTAACTAAAAATTGTCAAAAAAATATAATTTTTTCCCACAAAATATTCACATAAGCATTTATGCATACAATTCTTTAGAAATGCAATGACAGTCAAAAAAAATGTTTTCCTAACATAGCCATAAATTTCAGTTTGAAAAAAAAAAGAAGTTATGTCTTACCATAACGCTCTATCTGTATTGTTGATCCTCATTCAGTCATTGCATGTGGGTATCGGTTCCGACCTCGGAACTGAGCCGGCCATCTTCCAAGCTCGCGCCAGCTACAAACTCTCGAGCTAAAAACTCTTACCCAGAATTCCCCTTTCCCTGTTACCTCAGATTGAGTCTGCAAGTCAAAAGAAGGTAGAGGCTGCCTCTGGTCAAATGACCTAACAGAACCGGATGGTGAGATCCACTAGAAGTCACAGGAGGGGAAGGAGGGAGGGTCGTAATGACTGAACGAGGATCAACAATACAGATGGAACGTAAAAGACCTAACTTCTTTATCTGATATTGTTAATCCTCATTCAGTCCTTACATGTGGGACAAAGTCCCTAGCTAACTTTATTCCTGGGAGACTCTCATGGAAGGACATTCCGGAGCACCATAGAACCAAAAGATGCTCTTCCCCTGGAGGCCAAATCCAATTTGTAATGATTGATGAAGGTATGAGGAGTAGCCCAAGTTACAGCTGCACAAATGTTATGTAAAGAGGCTCTGGCATGGAAGGCAGCAGAAGTTGCCACCAACCTTGTAGAATGAGCCTTTATGGTAGTAAGTAATGAAATATTACATTTTCTATAAATGAAGGTTATGCAGTCTTTTAACAATTTAGCCAATGTGACCTTAGCAACAGCACATCCTAATCTAGGTCCAGAATAGGCCAAAAATAACTGGTCTGATTTACGAGAAGCCTTAGTCCTGTTCAAGTAGAAGCAAATTTGCCTGTGAATATCTAGGGTATGTAGGCAATACTCTCCTCTGTTTGAATAATTGGGGAAGAAAATTGGCACTTCAATGGTTTGATTAATGGACATTTCAGAGATCACTTTTGGCAGAAAGGAAGGATTAATTCTCAATGACACTCTATCTCTATGAAAAATCAAATATGGTCTCTGGATGCATAAGGCTTGAAGCTCAGAGATACGTCTGGCAGAATTAATGGTGACCAAAAACAAGGTTTTCCATGACAAATATTTGAGGTCGCAAGAAGATGCTGGTTCGAAAGGTGGCAATGTCAAAGCTTGTAAGACTAATGACAGGTCTCATGGTTGAGTAGGTTCTCTAAAAGGTGGTCTTAGATGATTCACACCTTTTATGAAAGTCTTGTATAATTTGTGTGACATAAGAGAAGAGTCTTGGACATCATCATGAAAATTGGATATTGCAGCCAAATGAACTCTAATGGTAGAGGCAGATAGACCGTACTGAAATAGGGTAGACAGATACTCCAGTACTATTGACACTGGAGCTGAAAAAGGATCTACTTGTTTTTCTTTCAGCCAAAAAGTAAATCATTTCCACTTGCTGAGATATGTAATTATGGTGGAAGACTTATGAGATGCAATAAGAATGTCACGTACTGGCAAAGAAAGATCATTCTGCCTGGCAATCAAAGGAATTGGAGGAGCCAAGCTGTGAGCTTCAGGCTGTTCAAGTTGGGGTGAATCAGATTCTGTAGATGGGAGATCAACCCCGAGGTTGGATGGAGAATCCACGGTTAATCTAGCAGGTGAAGCCAAAGGAAGGGAAGCCATATCTGATGAGGCCAATATGGTGCTATGAGGATTACTTTGCTCTTCAACCGGCGGGCTTTCTTCAGAAACTGGGGAATGAGGAGGAGAAGTGGAAAAGCATAAAGCAGACCCCGAGGGCCAATCGTGGACTAGACCGTCCCTGGATGACTGTCCCGGAGGGGGAATCAGGGCGAAGTAGTTGCTGCATTTGTAGCTGGTCGGGGACGCAAAGAGGTCGCAGCAAGGAAGACCCCAGTGGTTGAAAATCTCCGCCGGTATCAAGGGATTTAGGGACCACTTGTGAGGTAGTAGAATACATCTGCTGAGTCTGTCTGCTATCATGTTGGAACTCCTGGGAATGTGCATTGCTAGAAGAAAGCAGTTGGTAGCCATCATCCACTGCCATATCCTCATGGCCTCTCGACAGATTGGGTAAGATTTGGTTCCACCTTGCTAGTTGATGTACCAGACCACCATCATGTTGTCTGATTGTATCGCAATAGTCCCAGATGGCAGCAGGGGATGGAATGCTTGCAACGCAAGAAGCACCGCCCTTAGCTCTAGAACATTTATATGCAGATAGGCCTCCATTTCGGTCCAAGTACCTTGGGCTGTCTGTCCCTGAAATAGCTCCCCCCACCCCATCAGGGAGGCATCCGTGGTCACTGTAGCCTTGGGCTGTTGGGGGGAGAAGGGGTGAGACCATTGTGACGGATTGTGCACCATCCACCAATTTAGATCTTGTTCGCACCTGTGAGTTACCCGAATCTTGGCTGAAAGGGGGTACTGAAAGGGATACCATTGGGTGAGCAGTAGCCATTGTAGAAGCCTCATGTGAAACCTGGCCAGGGGGACAATCGTAATGAAGGCTGCCATGGAACCCAACAACTGGAGAACAACATGAGCTGTGGATTTCTCCCTTGAAAGGATTGGAATAAGTTGCTGCTTTATCCTTAGAATTCTGTGCTCTGGAATGGATGCTCTGCAATTCTTTGTTTTCAAGATGACCCCTATGAATTCTGTGGACTGAGATGGGGTGAGATTGGATTTTTGCCAGTTTATGGTTATGCCTAGACTTTCTGCAGTGAGTAGAGAGTATGCCAGGACTTCTTCCAATAGATGTCTGGTGAGGGCGGAGATGAGCCAGTCGTCTAGGTATGGAAACACCTGGAATCCTTGTAGTCGCAAGTGAGCTGTGATGACTGTCATGCACTTTGTGAACACTCTGGGGGCTGTAGAGAGTCCGAAGGGCAGTACTCTGAACTGGTAATGACTGGCTCCCGCACGAAAGTGAAAGAATCTTCTTGATGGTCTGTCCACTTTTATGTGGTAGTACGCATCTTGACGATCAATCGAGCACATCCAATCGTCTTTTTCCAAAAGCAGAAGGATAGACTGTATTGTGACCATCCGGAATTTCTGTACCTTTACAAACTTGTTCAATACACTGAGATCCAAAATTGGTCTCCAGTCTCCGGTTTTCTTTGGCACCAAAAATAGTCTTGAGTAGAATCTGAATTCTATCTGGTCTGGAGGGACTATTTGGATGACTCTTTTTCTTAGCAGCTTTGAAATCTCTAACACTGCTTCTTCCCTTTGACTGGGTGGAGCATCGGGTAAGCTTGTTAGGGGAGAGGGACAAAGGTCGAAAGGGATATGATAACCTCTGGTTATCCTTTGTACCCAAGAATCGGTGGTAATGGTTAGCCAGGCAGAAGGGTACAAAGAGAAACGACCCCCCAACCACTTCCAGAGGAAAGCAGTTGGGCTGCTCTTCAGGAGCGCTGGTAGGATTGGCTAGGGAAAGAATCCTTGGAACCCTGGTTACGCGGACCCCCTCTGCCCTGAAAGGGGCGTCTTCCCTGAGAGTTTCCCCCACTGCCTCTAGTTGAGAACTCAGCCTGTGTCTCATGGAAAGAACCTTGAGACTTTTTGTGCCATATCTTCCCACTTTTCTGGTTTCTGGAGAAAGCCCGTTGAGGGGAAGAATAACGGACACTCATAGCAGAAAGGGTCTTTCCATCCTGTTCACATCTGGCCAGTGTGCTTTTAATCTTGGGCCCGAACAATGACGAGGCTTCGATGGGAGCGTTGAGAAAGGAAGCCTTGAAGGGTTCCGCAAAATTACACAAGTGCATCCAGGCATGTCGTCTCGCTGCTCTAGCTGCTCCTTCTGATGTGTGAGATATCAGGTGCATGGAGGAGTTAGATATCGATTTGATGGTGGCTAGCTGAGAGGCCACTTTGTCATGGACCTCATCAGACACAGCTTCAGCCAAAGTTTCAGATAGCTCAGAAATTAAGTCGCTTTGAAGCCTGGTAAAATGTGCCATATAGTTTAGGGACCTGACTGCAAAGGTCGCTGATGCAAAAGTACGCCTCCCTATTCTGTCCAGAGCCCGGGACTCTTTGTTGGGCGGATGGACAGTTTGGCTTTCTTCTTCCGCCAGGTTTGTTTTAGTTGCGGCCACCACCACCAAAGCATCTACAGGAAGACCTTTGGACCAATGGGGATCACTGGCAGGAGGTGACAAAATTTTATCTGGCCTCCGGGGAATGGCCTCAACTGTGTCTGGAGCCTTCCACGCATGCTGCACCATGAGCTGGACAAGTTCATCGGCAGGTGGAGTAACCCAGGAGGTAGTGGGCTGGGCATGAAAGGCCTGCAGAACACAGAATTTTCAGAGGTCAAGTTAAAGGGCTGCCAGTCACCTCTCTGTTTAAGGATTTCAAGGATATCACCAAAGGATACCTCAGAGGGTGATCGAGGGGACCCTTCCCCTTCATCAGTCTGTCTTCAGTAAGGGACTTCTCTGTGGAGTCCATGTGCTTCCTCTTGCATGAGCTCTTTTGATGATCTTCCTCAGAGGGAAAAGCTGGGGAAGACAGCTCAAAAGGGGTCTCCTGTGGGAGTATGTCCTGAGGCCCTTGCACCCAGTGTCTGCTAGGAGCAGCTTGTGTACATTGCAGTCCAAAGGAGGGTGGTGAGAGTGACAGCACAAGATCGCCAACCAATGCCAGAGCCTTCTTCATAAGCTGGAAGGCCGGTCGACCTGAAGAGGGATGGGGGCCCAGGGCAGGGGTCACCCCTCGCCTAAGTGGCTCAGCCTGCCGACTCAGAGTCCCTGGAAGGCTGTGGAAACACCAAAGTATGTACGCCACAGCTGACATCCTGGGCCGTGACAAGACTCTCCTGCCACAAAGGCAACTGCGGCTTCTTAGTGAGGTCCATAAAAGGAACTATAGTGGGGGAAGACTGTGCTATATCAAGGAGCTTCAAAGGCAATGAAGGAGGAGAATAAGTAGGGGTCTTTGGTAAAGGGTGATCACCTCCCGAGGAAGGATAGGTCCTGGGGGGTGGGATACCTTTGGCCAAAAGCACTTGATCCACAAGACGCAACACATCATGTTCAGAGAGGCTTCTAGCGGATTTCATGGACATGGCTGAGGGAGAGTCAGGTCTATCCAAGGACAGAGCAAACTCGGTGCCCACCACAGAGGTGGTCTGCACTGAGAACAACAGAGCTGTAATGGACTGAACTACTGGTGTCTGCACCGAGGAAATCATTGGTGCCGAAGGTGTGGTCTGCACCGACGATGAGGTAGGTACCGAAGTGGTTGTCGGCGGCAAGGCCTGTGCCGAAACCATTGGTGACGAAAACTGATTGGTCAGTACCGAGAGGGTAGTCAGTGCCAGGTAAGTTGTTGGAGCCGAAAAGGAAATGGGCGTCGAAACATCCATCGACGTCATAACAGTCTGCATCGACTGGACAGTCGGTGCCGGTAAGGGAGTCTGAACCGAGGAGCTCCTCGTTACCAATGCAGTATGAGGCACACTAGTCGGTGCCGAGGTCTCAGATGGCGCTGATAGCCTTGGTGCCGAAGGTCTAGGCACCAAAAGTGCTGGAGCCGAAGAAGTCAAATCCAAACTGGAAAGCTTAACTTTCTTGGGTCTCGGTTCCTGAGGGTCCCCAGCTGGGGACGAAGGAAGAGACTTGGCCTTTTTATGCTCATCACTCTTTTTCTTATGGGATCTTGGAGGGGTTGAAGCCTCCGACCCAGAAATAGCCTCTGAAAAAGAAGATTTAAGTAGCCCCTTCAATATTAATTTATTTTTCCTCTCAATTAACGTCCTGTTAGAGAAATTCTTACAAATCCCACAAGGCAGGTCAGCTGTTGAATGAGGCACACCCAAGCAATAGACACACAGAGAATGTGCATCTGAAGTAGGTAATTTATGTCCACAATCTAAACATCTTTTAAACCCTGGGCTACCTTTTTTATCTGTCATGTTTGTTAAGGAAAGAAAGAAAAAAACAGAAAAATACCAGCAATGGTACAAGAAATACCCGAAGGTAAGAAGGAAAAGGAGTTTACCAACGATGGTAAAAAAGGAATTACCTCGCGGTAAAAAGACAGGAAAGGAGTTGAAAAGGATTTGAAAAAGGGTAGTCGCTAAATGCGATAAGGTAAGAGATAACTATCTAATAACTTTTTTGTGAAAAAAAAGCTGTCTTAAAACTTAGTATGAAGAAAAATACTGTACTAAGCTCAAGAGAAGTAGCTTGACACGACCGAATGGCGATGCGGCAAACGAAATCCGAGGTAACAGGGAGATGGGAATTCTGGGTAAGAGTTTTTAGCTCGGGGGTTTGTAGCTGGCGTGAGCTTGGAAGATGACCGGCTCAGTTCCAAGGTCGGAACCGATATTCACATGCAAGGACTGAATGAGGATTAACAATATCAGATCACAAGTTTTAGTCAGAAAAATAAAATTAATGGAAGGTTTTCCCAACAGAGGACTTCTTTTCCCAGCTTTGAAGGATGACTAGATAAACGACAGTTCCAGAAGGCTCACTGAAGCTTTCATCCCGGCAAAAAAGCTCAGCAGCTTTTTGCACTCCAATTGTTATTATACTGAGCTCGGCTCAATCTCATGACAGTTGGAGTGCATGAAAGGCATCCTTAGCTTTATAAGATGGATGGCCATGGGGGTAGTACCCATACAGCTTCGGCTTCTACAACAGTAATCTATGCATTGAACATCAAAAAATATTTATTTATTTGGGCCATCTTGCAGTTAGCTCCTAACACTCCTCCAGATCCAGAAGATACAGTTTTTTTTTGCCTGGCAATGCTATTTTAAATATTTTACACATCAGCAGGACTAGTCAATCTCTTCCCTGGAGTTAAATATCATTGTTGGTGGTATGATTCTAAAAAGAAAGCTGCCTGCATCCATAGATTCTGGAAAAAAACGTACTATTCTTTCTTGAAAACGGAGGGAAGTGCAACAGATCCACGAGCCCAGACTATTCTTAAATGAAGCTAGATGTAAAGAACTTAGCATTATAGAACTAGAAGTGCCAACAAAGATCAGAAGTAAATGAGAATTGTGCAGGATACTATTACGACAAAATATAGTCAAACTGATTCATATAATTTTAATTGTGTTCCATAATATTCAGGTAGAATATTTGTGAAGAAATTTTACTTAGTGTTTTAACTTCTTTATGTTTTCTGACATATTCCAGTAGGTTTCATGGGATACTTGTTTGCTATTAATAGATGACTTTGTTTCTATTGGACATCATAAGTCAGCCATTGCCTAGATTTTGTAGCCAAAGGCAACTGAAGAGAAAGTACAGTTGCATAAGCTGCACTTACCCATAACAGCAGATGTTTGAATTCTTCAATGCTGCAGTAGCCTTCAGGCGATATGAATTCAAACTTTATAAAAGCAGTACATTTTTAGGAAAAAATACCCGAAAAAAATTAACTCGGAAAAAGTGGTCCCTGATGGGAAACTTCCAATATTCAAGAGACTATCATGGTTCTTAAAAGGAAAATACTGCTTAAAGCCCAAATTTAAAAAAAAATATTTTTTTCTTCATAAAAAGGGCAATAAATCTGTGTGGAAGGGTTCCCCACTATTGGTTTATCTGCCAAAACAAATCTAAAAGCTGCCTGATGTTCCTGTGAAGCCTGTGAGCTTCTTCATGAGTTGGTAAGAAAGTACTGAAGGAAAGCATCACTCGGGTGCTGATTTTCCTCCACAGGGCTGACAAAGTTCGCTTTGGTTCTTTTACAACAAACAAGCCATTGCACATCTGCTTCTGTAATCCCGGACTACAACATTCTATCTTCCTTTTCAACTTGGCTAAAGGTATGTAAAGTAGTAAATACAAGTTAGCTTTGCTGCATATCTTTACTGTTATTTTGGTAACTGAACTTTGCAGTCCCTACTAAATTACTTATTAGCAAGGCTTACATCTTCTTTTCTGTTAATTGTTTGTAAAAGCAAATGCATCTGTTCTGGCTAAGGAAACCTCCATGACTGCCTCCCCCTCCCACTGTATAGGTTTCATAGGTAGGTACTAGGCTATCAGCCCAAGGGCCTACGTAAGCCTACCCAACAAGGTTCCCTGGCTTACGCCGCCCAAGAAAGTTATTTTCCTGTGCCACTGTCAAGCAGACACACAGAAGTGATGCCCAGGGTGTATTTCCTATTTCCCATCCACTCATCAAGATTTTTCTTGAAGAGTGCTAATGAAGAACTTTGCTTGACATAGATGGGTAGCCTGTTCCAGTGTATGGGAAGTCTCTGGGACAGGAATCTATCCCACCAGCATGTCCTGTTTATTGTGGTGACAAGGTTTAGGTCCCTAGACCATATAGCTCAGAGGAAATGGGATTTCTTTAGGTGTAGCATGTCCAACAGCTATGGGTTTAACATAGCTTTATATGTTAGGCAGAGATCACCTCAGAGTAAAGCTGGAGTTTTTTGGAGGCAGTCAGTGTAGGACATTTGTTTGAGGCCAGTAATCCTCTTTGTGAGGTACTTCTGTGGCCTTTCCAGCTACTGAAGATGTCTTGTAAGGTACATTCCAAAAGGGGCGCTGTACTCTATAATGGGTCTAATGAGTGTCGAGTAGAGGGGAACAAAGACCTCTTTTTTCCTGGATGAGAATCTTTTTATGATGAGGTGTGCCACGTAGAAGGACTTCCTGACTACTGTGGTGATGTGACTATCAAAGGAGAGACTATGTCCACCTAGGTCCCAAGGTCTCTTATCACACATTTGGTGTTAAGTAGATTGCTGCCTATGTGGTAGTTCATGGGTACAGAGTTTTTACCAAAGGGGATGACACTGCACGTTTTGGCATTGAGCTTGAGGCCATGGCTCTGACTTCCAAGGCATCTGTCTCAGCGAGGCCCTTCTGTAGGATGTCCACATCATTTGGGGACTTGACTATGGCTCCTAGTTTGCAGTCATCTGTGAGCTTTGTTAGCCAGAGGCCTTCTGTAGATACCAAACAGGAGAGGTCCCAGGAGAGAACCCTGTGGCACTCCACTTGTCACTGCTTTGAGGGCAGATTTGGAGTCTGCAACTTTTACAGTGTGGGTTCTGTCAGTGAGCCAATTGGTAACCCATCTTGTGATGTAGGGATTTATACCTAGTTTAGTGTGTTTAGCTATAATTCCAGAATGGGAGATGGTGTCGAAAGCCTTGGCGAGGTCAAGATAGGCTATGTGAACCACCTTACCCTCATCTACGGCTTTGGTGACTGCCTCAAAGAAGTCTATCAGGTTCAGGAGGCATGATCTGCCTTTCACAAACCCGAACTGGGTGGGATCCAGAGTTTGGGGGTTAACAATGTTTTTGTTTATGAGTTCCATGATGATACATTCCATGGCCTTGCAGACCAGGCTCATCAGGCTAATAGGTCGATAGTTCCCAGGATCAGTGGTGTCTCCCCCTTTGTGGAGTGGGATAACTGTTGCTGTGCGCCATTCAGTGGGCATAAAGCCTGATGCGAGTCGATTATTGAACATGGTGCTTAAGTGGGGAGCCAGTTCATTCTGAAGTGTGTGTAAAACGCAGCCTGGGATGTTGTCCGGTCCCATGGATGCTGTGTTTTTGGCTTTAGTGAGTGCAGCTTTTACCAGCGTAGTTGTGATTACAGGGACTCTGCATTCTTCCTGTATAGACATGGGCCCTTTAGGGGGTGAGGGGGGACGTAAAGTTAGCAATGAACCTATCTGCCAGGATGTTGGCAATATCAGTTGGTTCTGTAATTTTCATGCCTTTGTGCTGTAACTCAGAGCAGATCTGGGTGTTGCCATCGAGATTCTTGACATAGCTATAGAATGCTTTGTGGTTGTCCTTAGAATTAGTGGTGATTTTGTTTTCGTAGCTAGCTTTGGAGGATCTTATAAGCGATCTCAGCTTCTTACTGAGGCTGACCAGGGAGCTCCTCCACTCATGGGACTTTACTCTCTTTTGCACCAGTTTCTTCCTTCTGTTGTACAGTATGTTTATGTCAGGGGCATCTTGGTTCTGGTTCTGTTTGGGATAGCACAATCCATGCACTCGTGTAAGTGCTTATAGAGTGCAATTGTGTAGGATTCAGCAGTTGTAACTGTATTGTCCATCTGCATGGGTGTCATGAAGTCCACCACTTCTGTCTTAAGAAGCATGAAGTTGGCTTTGGAGAAATTTTTTACCATGGTTTCCTTAATGGGGGGTGGGGGCGGGATGTGGATATCAAGGGTGATTAGCTTATGATCAGATCGGACCAACGAGGAGTTGACTTCAGGTGTGGAACACCGGTCACTCATGTTGGTAATGACTAGGTCTTGGATATTGCTGCCCCTGGTGGGGGTGTGGATAAGTTGATCTAGGGCACTGCAGTTCATGAATTCCAGAAAGCGTTGAGCTAAGGAGCTGGTACACGAGTAGTTTTCCTAGTTAATGGTGGGGTAGTTGAAGTCGCCTTTTATTAGGGTGTTTGGTTGAACCCTAATATTTTCCAGTACATCAAGAAAAGAGGAGTGGGAATCCTGGGGCATGGTGGGAGATCTGTAGCAAGCAACAATTTGGATTGCAGTTTTGCCCATAGTTGCACTTGGATAACCTTGGATGCATTATGCTGAGCAACTAGCCTGGAGGTGTGGATATCCTTAATGAATATGGACACACCTCTGTCTTTGGTGTTTCGGTCCAGGTTACATGGCTGAAAAGTGTGGTATGAGTTATAGCCTGGTTGTGCAGGGGTGCTCTCTGGAGGCTGTAACCAGGTCTCAGTTACTGCAGAGATATCGATGTTCTCTATTTAAAGGAGTCCCTCGAGTGAGTGCATTTTGAGATTTAGACTTCTAGCATTGAGTAGCATTACCCTCAGTTTTTGCTTGCCTGTTCCTGTTACAGTGGTGAATTTGTTATTTGAACCTTGCCTAAAAAAGGCATTATAGGAGTAGCAAGAGCCTTAGCCAGTATTAGGAATCCCAGGGGCGACAGGTGCAGGCCATCTGTGGCAAAGCATTGTGGTCTGTCGACCATGTCATCCCAAGCAGACAGATACTGGATCCCCTTAGAATGACACCAGAAGCTTAGCCAATTGCTGAAGTCAATCATTTTGTCCTTGTACTGTGGTGTCATTCAGGGCGATGGCAGAATGCTACTCAGGGCTAGGGTCATACCTGCCTGGGCTACAAGATCGGCGAGCTCTTCCATGTCTCTTTTCCTGTAGTCCAGGGAGGTACGTCTCAGGTCATTCACACCAACATGGACAATGACAGAGTCATACTTGTACTTGTTGTGGAATGACCTGAGTGCGTGGGTTATGTGGCGGATCCTGGCACCTGACAGGCAGCTGACAGTAACCTTCTCCTTGTTTAGCCTGGTGAGTGGGACATCAGTGTGCCTGACTATAGAGTCACCTATGACTAGTGTGTTGGGTACGTTGTTTTGCCTTATTGGCTGTGGTTGAGTGGCACACTGAGTCTGTGGGCTGTCTCATTTGGGTTGTGTTGGGGGATGGAGGTTGCTTGCATTTCTGCTTTGGAGGTCTCTGTTGCTTAGACAGATTATTATTGAGAGCCTCCGCGAATATTTTTGTGTTACTATGTGTGGATTTTGGTGGTGTAGATTTAGTGAGACTATGTGATGAGTGTGGTGTGGTGCAAATGTTTACCTTCTCCTCATGACTGTCAAGTTCAGTCTTGGTTGGAGAGAACTTTACCTCCAGTTTGGCTAGATAAGTGCATCTCTCACAGGTTGTAGTGCTGGGTGGTAGGAGGACAGGGTTGTCTGTGTACATGAGACAATTTCTACATTACCTCAAGATGCCCAGATTAATCAGCTAGACAGGAGAGAACACTGGGAGGTGACCCTTGGACATGCCTGAATAAAAAACTATTTTCCTCTAGATAAGTGTGGAAAGCAAGTACAAGAGTTGTTTTTCTCTAAGCAAGTGAGAAAAGTAAGTACAAAAACTGTTTTCCTCTAGGTAATGAGGAAGATTGAGTGCTGTAGTAATCAGTAGCTTATTTAGTGCTTACAAGTCCTGAACAAGTGCTGAGCATGAATAAGCAAATTTAAGTGCTAAAACTAAGAATCTGTATCTGCACTAGAGTTACAGGACAGAAACAAGTGCAAATGCAGGCTTTAAAAATCAGAAAGTTGAGAGAGATGGAAGAGATTGCCCAAACGGCCAATAACTACAATTTCGGGGCCAGAACCACTCCTTATGTGGTAGACAGGTTACCACTCCCACTGATAAGCTAGAAGGCTTCCCTCCAACACAGAAAGGCTTGGGAGGCTCAGAAGCTTGCATACAGTCCTGGATACAGCAAATCTGTATTTGGAACACTAGTTACAGGAAAGGTAGGAAACATGCTTACAGTTTTTTTTTTTTTTTTTTACACTGAAAAGTAGCAAAAACAGTAGTAAAACAATTCACATGCAGTGCAAGCTAGCACACTTGAGTATGTAGCAATATTAGACCAAACACATTTTAAAAATGCAATTAAATTAAAAAGGACTAAAAGCAAGCGCAGAAAGAGTTTATTAGGTAGAATGTGGTAAAGAGATGGGGCTCGGGGGAGTGTCCCAGATCAAATCTACAGTGGGGCGGGAAACTGCAAAAGCCACCACCAAAAATAGGGAGGGTGGGTGGAACAAAACAGTTTCAACAGAGATCTAAGCAACAGCTAACAGTACAAACTCTAACACCAATACTCAGCTCTGTATATTTGCAGATCAGTCTCTCAGAACAGGGAGACAACCGTTTCAACAGAGATCTAAGCAACAATTAAACTCTATAAACAAAAATAATATACTCAGCTCTGTAAATGTGCAGATAGTCTGGAACGCAGTCTCTCAGAACACAGGTTCCAGCAATTAAATGCAGGCTGTTACTATCTGGTCAAATTTTATGCAAGTGATCCTTGAGTTAGATAACACAAAAGCTGTAAAAAACAGTTATACCAACTGTTTATCTATTGTTCGTCGACTTAATTTGGGCTTGTCCCCAACTAATAACTAAGCATTTTAGTCCATAACTAGCAATGCACATAATTTTAAATGGGTCTCTCTAACATCACTTGTGCTAAAGTTGCCTGCATGGACTGACCAACTCTGCCTGCTTCTCTTGCCTCCCTCTCCCAATTCCCCAGCTACTCCCCAGACCCTTAAATTTATTCCCTCTTATTTCCTCCCACAATTTAGTCCATATTATCCACCTCTTAAAGACATTAAAAACCCTCCGCTAATTTCTATCCTCTGTCAGTTCCTGCTGCAGCCCATTCCACACACTTAAAAAAAATTCTCTACGGATATTCTCAACCCACATTTTTCCATACACACTCCTGCTTACCAACACGTTTAACCAGCCATTCACACACGTGTAAATTCTAATATATACATATATGTATGTATAAACAGGTGTATACATACATAAATAGATGTGTGTGGGGTATATGTATGTATGTATGTGTATATATATATATATATATATATATATATATATATATATATATATATATATATATGTAGAGCTATATAGATATTGATATATTCACACACAAATAAATATATCAACACAGACACACAAAAAATACATACCAATAACCACAAAAGCATTTTTTCTTAGCTACTCATATTACTACTTATAGCTACTGCTTTGGACTACTATCCTTTCCATCAGTACACATTTTAGTCTCCTCCTTCAACTATACATTACTCACGTCTTTACCTCCCCCTGCCTGAAAACTCATACCATACAGCTTTCTGCACCCAACCTAACCACTCTCCACTACCATATCTATACGCTACACTGTAAACATCTCCCCACCCTTTACCACACCTCTTTCTCTCCATTTCTCATAACATTCCTTTCCTTAATATACCACACAGCCATCATCTTACCAAACCTTCACCTTCTTCTACCTACCATCTAAATTATCACCATCTCAACTCACAATTACAGTAAGTCAATTGCTACTGTTTTGTACACTCACACTAGCTCACTAATAACCATATTCTCAGACTGTATCCCAAGTCCATCACACACACACACACATTACATCAGAAAGTCCTCTTTCTCTCCCTGTGTCTCTCCTTCTCTGTAGCACTATACAAGCTCAGATGTGTTCTCTTATAGAAATTCTAACATTCAGGATAGCACTTTATCAGCACTAATGAAAGTCCGATACAAGTACAAATGCTTCCATACCACTACTCATTCACCTCCATCCCGAAACGTAGTGAATATATTCACCCAAAGCCCAGACCCACACATCCACCACTCATCACGGACAACCCATTACTTTCCAATGCTCCCAACACAATGTTCCCATCAAGGAATAAATTTAACCCCATTCTTTTCAACATTAACCTCAGAAGTTTCTGTAACAAAATTCATGATATCCATACAAGTCTAAATTTTTACTCCCCAGACATTCTAATCACCATGAAAACCTGGCTAAAGCAAAAAAATAACTACAACAAAATTGTTCCCCCAGGTTTTAACATACTCAGAATGGACAGAAAAATTAAAAGAACAGGTGGTATTGCATTTATTTATAAAAACAACTTAGAAATCACTCCAGCCCATTTAAATATCCCAAAATTTAATAATGCTGAACATCTGACTACTACTACTTCTTTCGACTGTTCCCGTATTAGGGGTCGCCACAGTGGATCATGTTTCCATTTCTTCCGGTCCTCTGCATCTTGCTCTGTCACACCAACCAACTGCATGTCCTCTCTCACCACATCCATAAACCTTATCTTAGGCCTTCCTCTTTTCCTGCTACCTGGCAGCTTCATCCTTAGCATCTTTTTCCCAATATACTCTGCATCCCTCCTCAGCACATGTCCATACCAACGTAATCTTGCCTCTCTGGCTTTGTCTCCAAACCTGGGCTGATCCTCTAATATACTTATTCCTAATCCTGTCCACTCTCGTCACATCCAATGCAAACCTTAACATCTTTAACTCTGCCAAGTCCAGCTCTGACTCCTGCCTTTTTGTCAGTGCCAGTGTCTCCAACCCATATCACATAGCTGGTCTCACTACCCTCTTGTAGACCTTTCCTTTCACTCTTACTGGCACTCATCTGTCACAAATCACTCCTGACACTCTCATCCACCCACTCCATCCTGCCTGTACTCTCTTCTTCACCTCTCGTCCACACTCACCAATACTCTGAACTGTGGATTCCAAGTATTTAAACTCATCCACCTTCACCACCTCTACTCCCTGCATTCTCACCATTCCTCTATCCTCCCTCTCATTCACACACATATATTCTGTTTTAGTCCTGCTGACCTTCATTCCTCTTCTCTCTAGAGCATATCTCCACCTCACCAGGGTCTCCTCCACCTGTTCCCTACTCTCAACTACAGATCACAATGTCATCTGCAAACATCATAACCCATGGGGACTCCTGTCTGATCTCATCTGTCAACCTGTCCATCACCACTGCAAATAAGAAAGGGCTCAGTTCTGATCATTGATGTAATCCCACCTCCACCTTAAATGCATCTGTCACTCCCACCACAGACCTCACCGCTGTCACACTACCCTCGTACATATCCTGTACCACTCTTACATACTTCTCTGACACTCCCGACTTCCTCATACAATACCACAAACTCCTCTCTAGGCACCCTGTCATATGCTTAATCTCCAATAAAAACATCAATAATAACCCCAAGCTTTTTTGGTCCACTCTAAATAAATTGTTACACACTAACCATGCAACGCCACCCTGTCCTTCTTCATTGCTACTCAGTTCAACACTCATTTTATCCAGAGATGTTCTATCACTAACCAATGACAACCTCAATTCACCCCTCCAACCTTCCATCTGTTCTCAAAAGCAACACACTTGTTTCAGCCCGTCCGACATCAACCATAAAAAATTACTAGCCAAATTAAAAGCAATGAACTCAGTTGCCAATAACCTTCCCGTCGAATTCCTCAGAAAGGGTGCAACAGCTAAAAGCACTAGCCTTCCCTGTCTCCATTCTGATCAACTCATCAATAACTGAAAACTGTCCCATCCATGTGGAAAAAATCTATCAGTATACCTGGTCACAAAGAAGGTACTTCAACAGTTAAACTACCTATCCTATCAACCCTCTCTAAAATCCTCAAGAAATGTATTCACTCTCATCTTATGAAACATATAACCAACCACAATCTCCTCTCCAACACCCTGCACTGTTTCAGGCCCAACCACAGTACTACTACTGCCCTCCTCAGGCCAACCACAGTACTACTACTGCCCTCCTCAGGCCAACCACGGTACTACTACTGCTCTCAACTTCAACAGCATAGTAAACCAACACAGAAATGAGGACGACCTTGTTTCTTTACTTCTCCTTGACCTTTACAAAGCATCTGACCAAGGGAGCCCGCTTTTTTGCAGGGGGGTGCAAACCCAGAGCCCCACCCACGCAGCTCCCCCACCCACGCAACCCTGCCCGCACAGACCCGCCCATGCAGCCATTCCAGTGTCCCATTACTTGGCTATTTCTCCCCATTTGCAATAGATACTGTTCAAATCTCTCAATGTGCATACTGTTTTATGCTTTACTTCTACAATGATTACAGATACTTGGATTTAATTTACAACTTTTATTTCAAATTTTATAGCACAAACACTGATAGACATTTACTAAACCTAAACAAAGCAATAGTCCTACAATGAAAACAGACTTAGCACTAAAACTTTTCTACCTTTGAAACCCACTTTCACTGAAACCCACATTCAAAGAAAATGCATCTGGCCAGTGGCAGGGTAAGTTTACCTTTGGGCTGTTTTCAAATCATTGGCTCCTTGCACACATTTTTATAACCATGCAAAAGTTCTTTGATTCACCTTCCTGATTGTATTACTTATACTATATAATAATTTAATTATATCCCTTGTATAATACAGCACCACTTGTTAGAGTGTTTTAAATTTATAGTTCTGAACATTTTTCCTTTAAGCAATGAAACAAATCATATGAACCAATAATGACAAACTGTCCAATTCAGAACATTTCAACCATAAAGGGCCACTCAGACTTCTGTCATATAATCCACCAATATCAGTCAATTTGCAGAATCTCTCTGCAGAAGTAAAAGTCATCTGAATAATTCCACTTTAAAGAGATCTGAAACCAATGAAGAGGTTGTTGCTAGAAAAAAACTTTATATATCAGTGTTTCATTTACAAATTCAGTGCCTGTTGCCCTTGAAAAATAAATTGCCTATGTTACATTAAAAGAAATGGTAAGCTGGTATATTGTAATAGGGAATGGGTGGCAAGCTATAAAACAAGCTCATAGTTATTAGGTGTCTCATCCAAAGGATGACATACTAAGGACTGCAGTACCATACCACCTTAAAATACAAATGTACATTCTGTAGGAATAGAACCTACAGCCCTTTGCATCAAGATGCACGTATGCTACCTGCTGTGCTAACATTGCTTTAAAATTCTATACCACAATAATGATACCATTTGCTAAACAAAACAGTTGCACATTTTAAGTAGACTTACAGACACACACGCACACGCACACACACACACACACACACACACACACACACACACACACACACACACACACACACACACCTCAACTTCTTAGTGCAAGAAATCTGGGCAAAGCCTAAAATAAACAGGGACAGATTATAAATATTGCTTTCATAAACTTATAAAATTGCTAGAACAACAGGATTTGTGTTGGTATGCATTTTTCTAAAGGATATGATGTCTAAAACTATTTAGCAACTTCAATCCTTTTTAGGAGGAATATGGGGAAAAATCTGGACATTCTTCAAAAACCTGGACAGCTGAGGGGGTATGCTACCTCCTTTTATACATATATATAAACACACAAACACACACACACAGGCCCCAAACTAGGGACACATTTAGAAAGCTGCTAGAATAACAGAATTTGTGTTAGAATATACTTTCTGAAGGATATCAAGTCTGAAACTCAAATGCATGTCATTTATTTAGTAACTTTAATCCTTAGCTCATCCCAGTGATTTGTCAAACAGAATTTTTACGAGGAGCAGACCAAAAATATAATGCAAAAATCTGGACATTCTGTGAAAATCTGTACAGTTGAGAGGTAATGACTTCAACCCCCTACCTCCTTAGAAAGTGGATAGAACAACATGTTTTGCATTAATATGCATTTTCTGAAAGATATTAAGTCTAAAGCTCAGATGTCTGCCATTGTTTTCTGAGTTCAGTCCTCAATGATTTGCCAGAAAAACACAATTTTATGAGAAAGAAGATAGATAATTTAGAAGATAGTGGTACATAACATATATAAATACAAATAAAACTAATAAAGGTTATTATCTGGGGAACAAAACAGCATGACTGAAAGTACAAGTAACAGAATAATAATTTCAGACAGTGATACATCACAAAGCAGCAAAATAAACAATTTACAGAACAATAATTTTGACAAAGCCAGCATGAAGTACAGCACCGCTTTACTTGAGATATATTTTGATAACAATGACAGGAAGTGATAGGGTACCAATGAATGCGATCAGTAGCAAACTGCTATCCTTAATCTGACCATGAAAAAGTATAGCAAATGGAGCTCTCTCCAGAAAGAACGGTAAAAATTAAACTTTGCAATGTTAATCTAATGAAAAAAAGGTATCTAAGTTTACATGGGTAATATCACAACCACATATCAAACTGGTGCGAAGGTGGATGGCCACAAGAGATTTATATGCAAGCCTGTTGTGAGTTTCTAATTTCAGGAGGCAGTTTCTTCAACACTTTACTAATTTAAGTGAAGATCGTTTAGCTACCATGTCTGTTAACTGATTTGGGGAGTATGGAATAGAAGTGCAGATTCTCTAAGGTTGGAGGGTGTTCTGATGATTACACCAGTTAATAAAAGACATTTATAATCAAATTTATGTGCACACACACACACAACAGTAGATTTAATGGTTTGAACATATAACAAGCTATACACAAGTGGCTATACACATCTGTACAAACAAGTAAAATTTAATCTAGTGTGGGCAGTTTGTCTATCTGCTCAGACTCTTAAAAATGTCAATGTCTCTGCAGTGTTCACCTGAACAGGTAAAGCACAGTGTTGTACTGCTACTGCTGTACTTTGTAATGGCATCTGTAGTTTGAAAACTTGCAGATTCCTTTGTGACATGAAATCAGTAGTGGTGAATGGTGACTTCACAACAAGGGGGAACTGCAAGAAGCAAATTAATGGGGCAAGTTAGCTAGAATGGGGTAAGACTGTAATAGAATGGTGTCAATGTTGAACATGGCTATAATTTGGCATAAATAGCTGGTCATATACTACTGTACATGTAAAACAATATTCCAGCAGTAGTCTTTCTCTTCCTAATACTTGCCAGATTTAGTCTGAGGAAGACTGCTCATCTCAGACATATGACGTTACTGAACAGGTTCCACTATAAAACTATCAAATGCAACACCTCTAAACACAGCAAATGGTTGCCCCTGACTGCATGACTCTACTAACTCAAGTAAACAGTAAGCAAATTTTATCTGGAAATTCCATTCTTAGATTTAAAAAGTGAATATGTACAAGGGAAATGCACATGTGAAACTACAGTGACATATCATTTTGTACAGTCACTTGAAGTATTAAAACATATTACTTGTAATAACTCACTTTTGTAGCTTTCGATAACATTAAAATCTGTCTGCCTTTTACCTCATTGAAAGAAATACACAATATAACTGAAAATTCACTAGTGTCAGAGCAATGATGTGATATTATACTTCATTTATTTACAGATGCAAATATAAAAGCCTTTCACACTAAAGATTTCAGAAAAGAACTAGGACAATGTGTCACTCATTCTAGAGTTTTCCGGACATCAAACACTGGTAACAAGTAGAACAGTCTCACTAAATAAAGCCTTCATTACAAACCTGTGCTCATTGAGTACCTTAAGTAAGTCTATTTTTCTGATGTTGACATTCAAATAACATAAGCTAATTTTGTAAACATTACACACACACACACACACACACACGCACACACGCACACACACACACACACACACACACACACACACACACACACACACACACCTCTTAAACAATTAAAAACACAAACGAACACACCTACCTCTCACTTGTACGCTCATACAAAGTCCAAACGGCTTCTGGATTGGAATTCAAATTCCACGCGTGAATGTGGAAGATGACGACTTAAACCATCGGTCGCACGTATGGAGAAGACAAAAACAGGTCGCAAGCATCTGTTCCATTTGTACAACTGGACGCAAAAGGCGTTCTTAAAGAAGAACGCCCTTAATTTTTTTTTTTTTAAATTAGAAGTAAATTAATCTCCTGGCCAGCCGATTCCAGGGGGGTGCAAGTGCACCCCCTTGCACCTGCCTGCGGGCGCCCTTGCATCTCTCACAATGTCCCAAAAAAAGCTCCTTTCTGAACTTGTATCTCTAGATCTTGAGTATCTCTCCTTTTATGGTTTCATAGTTATTTATGCAATTGTCAGCAGGCAACTAAACCGTTCACCATTTCAACCAATCTCTGTTGGTGTTTCCCCAATGGTCAAAATTTGCCCTCCCTTCAATTTAATATTAACTTAAAACTTCGTTGATGAGCTCAGTCACAATAATTTCCAAAAATCATGAAACCCAGGCAGTGTTCCAAAGCAACAAGCCTTTATTCGTCACAGACAAGAGATCCTCAGTAACAAAAAAATATGAAATATTTTAACAATGTTAAACATATCAGCTTTTATGTACTTAGAAATAGGTGTGTAAAAATATACAAATTGTTTAATTTTAAACCAGCCTATTAATAGCAAATAATATAAGCATGGTCGTAAAAGTGCATTTAAGAACAGCAAGTACCCAACCCCCCCACAAACTACTACTGATTAGATCAAACTAAATCCTATTTATTTAAGGAAAACACTACCTATTTGCAGCCCACATGTCAAGACCAGGTATTAAGAAAAGTATAAACATAAAAAGAGTTTTAACTAAAATTAGTTTTGGCTAACTAATGCAATAAAGCCTCTATCAGGTCTGTGACAAGAACTAAAATCAAGAAAAACACAGCTATCTAAACATAAATTAGAACACAATAAATATAAAAATACATCTGTATAATAATATCTAGTAAATATCCATTCATGCGTATTAGTGTGCATAAAACACTGCGTTATTAACAGCTCAGTAAAACTGTCAATGCTTTAAAAAAAATACTGCATGGTAACAGTGGCATGAAAACCCCCTGCTCTGATGCAATAAATCTAATCAAAGCAGAACAGAGGTTAAAGTAACTAACTATACATATATATATATATATATATATATATATATATATATATATATATATATATATTTATACACATTATTTTTATTATTTGGTATATTTTCAGTACATAAAAATATTCCTCAAAAAATTCCCTAAAAAACCTTTACAGATTGTGTGACAGCTTAAGTAAATTCAATACACTCTTAATAGAGCAATAGTAGTTAAGTCCTGCTTTTCTGAATGCATTTCAGTTCAACTGCCAGCATAGTTTTTTTCTTTCCAACACACCACTGATGCTCATCCATCTTCACACAGTCAGGAATGATAAATTTAAAACCAGAATGTCTTGGCTATTCTAATAAGTGTTTGGATAAGGCGTTCCTCTCGCATTTATGTCTGATGTCAGAAAGATTACCTGAAATCCTCCTTTTCAGTTAAGTCTTACTCACATAAGATGCAGGTCAGTCATTGCACATGGCCCCTGTATACAACTTTTTCAGTATTACAGTTACCACCTTCTGAAGATTTCACCACCTTTTTAAGACAGAGGCACTCAAATGAGTCACACTCCAAGTATTCACAGAAAGTGAAACACGGGTCCTGAATACTCCACTAAGAACGGCCAAAACACACCAGTGGATAAACTGTAAAATGCTTTAATTTTAATATTAAGTGTACAAGAATAAAATCCACTTTTCGTCAAGATAGTATCCCAACTTCTTCAGAAAGCAATTAAGCAAACACTTAATATTAAAATTAAAACATTTTACAGTTTATCCACTGGTGTGCTTTGGCCGTTCTTAGTGGAGTATTCAGAACCCGTGTTTCGCTGTATTCAAGTGGTTGTTACTTTCTATAGTTTTATTCACAGAAAGTGCAGTTAGGTGGCCCACACATTTTAGTGCTCATGTCATCCTGGGGTTCCTTAGTTTTCTTTTCACACACAGCTACATATGCATCTGTTCTTTTTATATACAAAAGTATGGTGATCGCCTAAAACCCTTACAAGCTGCTGATTGTCAGCGAGGATGGCCCAGTTCTCCTTAATAATGACTTTAATTGTATCGAAATCCCAGGTGTAAGTTAGAATGCAGCTGTCCTTACTTTTCTATTCTTTTGGGTTAGGGTGTCCTTGTTACATACTTCTACCAAAAGGCCTATTCCACATACGGTCATTGTTAGTTTTAGAATCTCTAATGGGATCCAGAATCATATGTAGCATGTCTGAGTCATATCCTCTGGTTAAGATATAATTTTCAAGATCATTCATATTTTTGAGAAAAGTGGCCAAATCTATGGTAATGTGTGCTAATCTGTAGCCTTGTGATTTTATTACACTGTGCTTAGTTTTTACTGGATGCATACTGTCTCTGTGAAGTAAGTAGTCATTCTTTTTGGTTTCCTTTATAAGTTACTAATTAATTTTTCTTTATCAGTACTAACAGTCATATCAAGGAAATGCACGGACTCCGAGCTGATGGAAGTTGTAAATTTCAGGAAGGAGGTGGAGTTATTGATATAATTTATTATTTATTTATTTCACATTTGTTTACCGGGATAGTCTGACTGGATACATGTCCATTTTCAGCAGAGGCCCGGGGAGAAAAGCTCCAAAAAGACATTCAACAAACTGCTGCATTTTTACAGTTTAAAACACAAATAAAATGATTTTTACACAGATGTAAACAAACACAAAAACAGATACACAAACAAATTATTACATTTTTACTCAGATGGAAAATTCTAGACAGTGTTATGGTATTGAATGCCTACTAGGTTAACCTGGTAGTAGATCCAAGGAGATCATAGGATTTATAAGTTAAGAAACAGTGTAGGCAGAAGTCCTCCATGTGCACATGAGTGATGGTTAGAGTTAGTCTGGATTAGGATAAGGACATAGCCATCATTTTTTAAAGTACTGAATCAGACTTTTCTTAAATTGAGGTAGATAATGGACAAACTCAGTGAGTTTAGATTTCTCATCTTGCCAGACTATGAATACACTGTCAATCAAGCGAAGGAAGCTGGACATAAAACACAGGTATTCAGTTTGCAGTACAAATTCCTCTTCTCACTTGCCTAAGTCTACATTGGCCAGGCTGGGAGTCATAACAATATAAGCATGGCCACTGACACTGAAAAAACGAACTTAACACCAAGTTTATTAGCTTTCCCAAGTGTTCAGTTTGCCCTTGTGTAGAATTGTTATTTCTGTTATAAGCCTCTGTAGCTGTTTCAATACAGAACATGTGTGGTAATACACTGTATAGGGCTTCAACATCAGTAGTTACCAAAATGCTTTGTCTATTCACATGCACTTCTTTTATTTTTCTTAAAAAATCAAGTGAATCTAAAATAAAAGATGAGCTCTTTTCAGCAAGAGGCTGAAGAATAAAATCTAAGTATATGGCAGTGGCCTCTAATATGGAACCGCCACCTGCAATAACAGGTCTGTAAGGTGGATCTTCATTATTCTTATGGGGTTTGGGAATCTCAGAAAAAAAGAACTTATGTACTCACCATAACATTACATGTTTGTTGTCCATCTCGCCAGTCATTCTTACAAAGATGGGTTCGGAGCCAATCCTTGGCTCAGACTCGGCCGAATACACAGCTGAAAGACTCAAACTTGACTCGTGGCAAGTAGGTATCCCATGATGCAGTGGTGTAACTCCCCAGATCTTGTTTGCTGCTGATAGTACTAAAGAAATTGTAATGAACTATGTATGTGTGTGTGTGTGTGTGTGTGTGTATATATATATATATATATATATATATATATATATATATATATATATATATATATATATATATATATATATATATATATATATATATATGAAAAAACACTCAGCCCAACCACGTATGCAAGGAACAGCAAATCAAGCCAAAAGAGACCAGCATAATGATCAAGTCCAATATTCGGTGTCCAACAAAGTACAGGAACAGATCCAGAAAATAAAGTTTATTAACATAAGAGCTTTCGTGGTCCTGCCGCTTCTTCAGACATAACTAAAAACAAATACAAGTGCAGCATAAGTAGCAAAATTCAAAAAACGTCATTTCCTTTACATATCTTGAACACGTCACTTTCGTAACGAAGAACTTATGCAACTTGCAACTCTAGCAAAATAGCAACATAACAAAAAACGTCATTTCCTACATATATCTAGAACACGTCACTTCCATAGCAAAAAACATACACAACTTGCAACCCTAACAAAATAATACAATGCAGCTCGATACCCATCAATGCACTGTTATAAGAAATAACATCATTTAAAACTACAATAAAACAGTCACATCAACGTGATAAATAATCACTAGAATTATATAAAAAACATTAAATGCGATGATATGATAGAACAATCACATTAGCGTAGCAAGTAGTCTCTAAGCTAATATAAAAAATGTTGGTTACATAACAGCAGCATATGATGTAAATAATACACTTTATAAACAAACAATATACTAATATAAAAAAGTACAAATAAAGACTATGATGGAACAATCACAATAATGACTACAATGAATGAATTACTTAATAGATCTAACTTTCAACGATGGTCTCAATGAGACAAACTCATTGAGACCCCTACCTCGATGCGCTGCTAGTCGGAGAATCCATCTGGTCTCCGCTGCTTCGGTTAAATTAATCAAGTCGCCACCCCTAGGATTAACAGGTTGAACATGTAAGACTTGAAATAGGAAGGTATGATTCTCATTAAGGAGCATGTGTTTAGATATGGCACTACAATCATCCTGTCTAGCAAAACAATAGTGATGGTCCCGAACCCGTTCTCTTAGGGACCTATTAGATTTGCCTACATAAAACTTGAAACAAATCTGGCAACAAGCCACATAAACAATGTTACGTGTGTTGCAATCTGCACTACACTTAATCTCCCATAATTTACCATCATTCGAATTACGAAAAAATCTGGAAGTATCTACATACACACACTGAGGACAATGTCCACATTTGCTAGTACCATATTCAGAAATTCTAGTACTCAAAGTGTTGGCAGTAGATAAAGATGGAAAGCATAGATGTTGCTTCAAATTTTTAACATTACTGTACGCATAACGTGGACAATTACCTACTATTTCTTGGGTGTCACGGTCCGCGGTCAACATGTTCCAATTGTTAAAAATCACTTCCTGAACTAGTGACAGATTCTTTGCATAAGGAATTACCATTGGTAACTGTTGAACATTACGCACTGTTTTAGATGAAGTGCGCTTATAGTTTGAATAATAAGGTTGGCCTGTGCTATTCCTTGATCTAGTGACACCTTGACAAACAGATTCTATTTGATCACGATCATAACCTCTGTTAAAGAAGTGATCTTTTAGAACTGATAACTCATACTGAAAAGATACATCATCCGAGCAGAGACGTGAAACTCTGAGTGCCTGGCCTCTAATGATGTTGCCAAACGTCCTGGGTTGATGCATACTGTCAGTATGTCGTCTTTTACAGACGATTCGTGGATGACCTCTTTCTCCTTTGGCGCGGCACCCATGATTCTTTTAAGCAATTTTTTGCATGCGTCAATGGAATGGAAGGTTTTCTCAAATTTACAATGGAATACTCGATGACATCGCTTGACTATCTAGACGTCACAGTATATAGAGAAGCTGGTGCCATTAAGACCAAAGTTTTTAGGAAATCTTGCTATATGGCATCATTTTTGTCTCCTGACAGTATGCATCAACCCAGGACGTTTGGCAACATCATTAGAGGCCAGGCACTCAGAGTTTCACGTCTCTGCTCGGATGATGTATCTTTTCAGTATGAGTTATCAGTTCTAAAAGATCACTTCTTTAACAGAGGTTATGATCGTGATCAAATAGAATCTGTTTGTCAAGGTGTCACTAGATCAAGGAATAGCATAGGCCAACCTTATTATTCAAACTATAAGTGCACTTCATCTAAAACAGTGCGTAATGTTCAACATTTACCAATGGTAATTCCTTATGCAAAGAATCTGTCACTAGTTCAGGAAGTGATTTTTAACAATTGGAACATGTTGACCGCGGAACGTGACACCCAAGAAATAGTAGGTAATTGTCCATGTTATGCGTACAGTAATGTTAAAAATTTGAAGCAACATCTATGCTTTCCATCTTTATCTACTGCCAACACTTTGAATACTAGAATTTCTGAATATGGTACTAGCAAATGTGGACATTGTCCTCAGTGTGTGTATGTAGATACTTCCAGATTTTTTCGTAATTCGAATGATGGTAAATTATGGGAGATTAAGTGTAGTGCAGATTGCAACACACGTAACATTGTTTATGTGGCTTGTTGCCAGATTTGTTTCAAGTTTTATGTAGGCAAATCTAATAGGTCCCTAAGAGAACGGGTTCGGGACCATCACTATTGTTTTGCTAGGCAGGATGATTGTAGTGCCATATCTAAACACATGCTCCTTAATGAGAATCATACCTTCCTATTTCAAGTCTTACATGTTCAACCTGTTAATCCTAGGGGTGGTGACTTGATTAATTTAACCGAAGCAGCGGTGACCAGATGGATTCTCTGACTAGCAGCGCATCGAGGTAGGGGTCTCAATGAGTTTGTCTCATTGAGACCATCGTTGAAAGTTAGATCTATTAAGTAATTCATTCATTGTAGTCATTATTGTGATTGTTCCATCATAGTCTTTATTTGTACTTTTTTATATTAGTATATTGTTTGTTTATAAAGTGTATTATTTACATCATATGCTGCTATGTAACCAACATTTTTTATATTAGCTTAGAGACTACTTGCTACGCTAATGTGATTGTTCTATCATAATATCGCATTTAATGTTTTTTATATAATTCTAGTGATTATTTATCACGTTGATGCAATTGTTTTATTGTAGTTTTACATGATGTTATTTCTTATAACAGTGCATTGATGGGTAGCGAGCTGTATTGTTTTATTTTGCTAGGGTTGCAAGTTGCACATGTTTTTTGCTATGGAAGTGACGTGTTCAAGATATACAAAGGAAATGACGTTTTTTGAATTTTGCTACTTATGTTGCTATTTTGCTAGAGTTGCAAGTTGCACATGTTTTTTGCTATGAAAGTGACGTGTTTAAGGTATGTAAAGGAAATGACGTTTTTTGAATTTTGCTACTTATGCTGCACCTGTTGTATTTGTTTTTAATTACGTCTGAAGAAGCGGCAGGACCGCGAAAGCGCTTACGTTAATAAACTTTGTTTTCTGGATCTGTTCCTGTACTTTGTTGGATACCGAATATTGGACTTGAACATTACGCTGGTCTTTTTTGGTTTGATTTGCTGTTCCTTGCATACTTGTTTGGGCTGAGTGTTTTTTCATATCCTTTTGGGACTTGTCTTAGTTTTTTCATATATATATATATATATATATATATATATATATATATATACACAAATATATGCTATACCCAATGGAATAGGAGAAACAAACTGAAGCAAGGAACTCCTGAAAGGAGCAAGACATCCCCCAGGTCCACAAGGAGTCCTTGAATGGGGAAAGGAGGGAGGGTTCATAAGAATGAACGGTGAGATGGACAACAAACATGGAACGTTAGGGGTGAGTACATAACTTCTTTATGTTATGTTGTCTTATCTCGCCTTCATTCTTACAATGATGGGACAGCGTTCCTTGCATCTTTTTCCTGCTGGGTTTCTCACAAGAGTACATCTTTAAGCACAGTGGACCCAAAGGAGGCCCTGTCCCTGGAGGCCAAATCCACTTTGTAATGCGTGACAAATGCATAAGGAGTAGCCCAGGTGGCTCCAGCACAAATATTATCCATAGGAATTCTGGGTTGAAAGGCAGAAGACGTAGCCACTGCTCTAGTGGAATGAGCCTTAACCTTAAATGGTAAATCTCTGTTGTTTGAGGTATAGATGAATGTAATGCAGTTTGCGAGCCAGTTGGAAAGGGTAGTTTTTGAAACTGAGCTACCCTTTTTTGTGTCTGAAAAGGATACAAACTGGTCAGATTTTCTAAAATCTTTTGTCCTATGCAAATAGAATAGTACAGTTGTGTACACTTACCATAAATGTAGATGTTCGAGTGTATTTCACTGTTGCAGTCATTACATTTGGGTAATCTGCTGGCAGGTTGGCCTCAGTCAGCCTGATTAACAAAGTCTTGGGTCCTGCATCGGTTGCTGTCCCTTCTTCCATGACATCAGGTTGTCAGGGGTATAAAACATGCAGCCAACACCATTACATCAGTTTTTCTTGCCCCAGATGTCAGGTGCCTCCCAAATGGGGATATATATATATATATATATATATATATATATATATATATATATATATATATAATTTAAAACACAAAACATATACCTCCAAACAAAAGCAAATACACCAAAATGGCTTTTAATCATAGTAAAAGAAAGGAGAGGTATGGTTAGAGAAAAACAGGGGGCTGGAGGGAGGGTAACCAGGACTGCAACAGTGAATACACTCGAACATCTACATTTATGGTAAGTGTACACAACTGTACTATGTTTTTCATGTTTCACTGTTGCAGTCATTACATTTGGGTAGAATCCCAAAGCTATGGTTGGGAGGATGGATTTATACAGCATTAGGAGCAGCTATAAGGCCCTGCAGGACAGCAGTTGCAAAGCCAGCTCTGGATTTAGAGAAGAGAGGTAAATGGTAATGTTTGGTGAACTTATGAACTGAGCTCCAGGTAGCAGCTTCTAGAATGTCTCTGGTAGTAACCCCTCTGAGAAAGGCTGCATAAGTAGATGCAGCCCTGGTGGAATGAGATCTGATCCCCTTGGGGATAGGTTTATCATGGTGCATATAGCAGAAACGAATACAATGAATTATCTATTTGGAAATAGTCTGCTTTGAAATAGCCTTTCCCTCTGCCCCTGCAGCAAATGCCACCAATAGTTGTTCAGATTTTCTTAGAGATATTGTCCTGTTTAAGTAGAATCTAAGTTGTCTGTGTACATCCAATGAATGCAGAATCTGCTCACCCTTGTTCTGTGGATTGGGGAAGAAAGTTGGCAGATGAATGGTCTGATTAAGAGCCACACTGGATACCACCTTAGGCATAAAGGATGGATTGGTCCTGAGAGCCACCCTGTCCGGGCAAAAAATAATGAAAGGCTCCACTGCCATAAGAGCCTGTAATTCTGAGATCCTTCTAGCTGAAGTGACTGCTAAAAGGAAAGCTGTTTTCTGAGAGAGAAATTTTAGGTCTGCACTAGCAGCTGGCTCAAAAGGAGGTAGAGTGAGTATTTCCAAAACAAAATTGAGGTCCCATGCAGGAGTTGGTGCTCTCCTGGGAGGTCTTAAATTTCTGGCCCCTCTGAGATACTGCTTTAGCAGAGGATGAGAGAAGAGGGGAGGTTCTGTGTTGTAATGAGCTGAAATGGCAGAGGCATTGATTTTTATGGAAGAAAAAGATAGGCGCTTGTGAAGCATCTCAGTTAAGTATTGCAGAATCTGAGGAATATTGGGCATTGCTGTGCTTATTCCCTGTGACTGGTTCCAGGCACAGAATCTTTTCCATTTGTCAGCATAAGATTTTCTAGTACTAGGCCTTCCAGCCTCCAAAATGACATCCATCACAGGTTTGCTGAGCGATGCCAAGGTTGAAATTAGTTGATTAGCCACGCTGCAAGATTCAAAGTTTGGAGCTGAGTGTGCAGAATTTGGTAGTTCTGTTGAGACAGTAGGTAAGGTGTCTGAGAGAGGTGCCATGGAGGAAGGTGTGCCACATTGCGCAGGAGTGGGTACCAGTGTTGGCGTGGCCAGACTGCAGCAATCAGAATAATTTTTGGTTTTTCCTGTCTGATGTTTAGTAGGACTTTGGAGAGCAGAGGTAGAGGGGGAAAAGCATAGACTGATAGGTTTTTCCAGCTGAATGATACAGCATCCACTTTCCAAGCTTTTTTTGTGATGAATTCTTGTGCAGAATTTGTGCAATGGATAATTCTGGGGTGAGGCAAAAAAATCTATGTCTGGGCTCCCTCATTTGCTTGTCAACATGTTGAAAACTTGTGGTTTCAGTTTCCATTCATGTGGGTCCATAAGATTTCTGCTTAGTTCATCTGCCAGAGTATTTAGCTTTTCTGGCAAGAATTGAGCTTGTAGATGTATTTGTTAAGTCAAGGCTGTGTTCCACAATGCCATGGCTAGTCTGCAAAGGGGGTAGGAATGAGCACCCCCCTGCTTGTTTATGTACCATATGACTGCAGTGTGCATCTTTATCAGTAGATGTCCTGGATGAAGGTAGTCCTTGAAGGCTGTCAGAGCATTCTGTACAGCTAGCATCTCTTTCTGATTGATATGTAGGTGCATTTGATTTGGGCTCCATTTGCCCTGAATGCATTTCCCTGCCAGATGCCCCCCCCCCAAGCATAGTCTGATGAGTCTGTAGTTAGGGTTTGGGCAGCAGGGGGTGGAGTGACTGGCAGTCCCTTGTTTTGGTGGCAGGACTCTACCCACCATATGAACTCTATTTGCAGGCAAGTTATAATAAGAATAATTGTTTCCAGGCTGTGACAATGTTGACTCCATAAACTTTTTAGGTACCACTGAAGTTTCCTCATATACAGTCTTACATATGGAATTAGAAGAATGCAGGAGGCCATGAATCCCAAGGCCTGCAGAATTTGTCTTGCAGATAGCTGGGTTTTTGTGGCCACCTGTTTGAAGTAAGTCATCAATTGAATTTGCTTTTCTGGCGTAAGGTAAGCCATCTGGGCAGTTGTATTCAAGCTTGCACCCAGGAATGTAATTTTTTGAGAGGGTACCAGTTGTGATTTCTTTTCGTTTATGATTTCTTTTCATTTATGGTGTACCCTAGACAAGTTAGAACCCTTTTTACAAATGCCAGATGCTTTAGAAGAGTGTCCTTGTTTTCTGCCTGAATTAAGACAATCATCCAGGTATGGATACATTTGAATATTTCTTTGCCTGCAAAATGCAATTACTGGTGCCAGGCACTTTGTGAAGACCCTGGGCGCAGTAGATAAGCCAGAGGGCAGTGCAGAGAACTGGTAATGCAAGCAGCCTGCTTTGAAGCGGAGGTATCTTCTGCAAGATTCCCTGATTGGGATATGCAGGTAAGCCTCTTTTAAGTCTAGAGTTACCAACCAGGCATCTTTGCCTAGCATAGGTAGTAACTGTTGAAGAGTCAGCATCTTGAATTTTGGAATGTCCAGAAATGTATTTAGAATGGATAAGTCCAGAATTTGATGCCATGATTTGACTTTTCTGGGTACCAGGAAAAGTCTTGAATAGAAACTTTGCCCTTTTTCCTCTTCTGGTATTGGTTGAATAGCCTCCATATTCATGAGGGACAGAACTTGTTTCTGGGCCTCTGCCCACTGATTTGGAGGCAGATCTGGTCATCCATTTGGGATTGGCAACGTGTGGAAATGAAATCTGTATCCCTGGGATACTATATTTAAAATCCATTTGTCCTGGGTAATCATTTGCCAGTTTCATGCATGAAGTGCCAGTTTTCCACCCAAAGAGGCAGCCAAAAGGTAAGTGCTTGGTGATTGTAGAGAAAAGTCATTGAGACTGTTTACCATAGGGAGGTGCCTTGTTGCTTCCAGGTTTGGAGGTGGAGGCACCCCATTGTTTTGTTCTAAAAGTTCCTTGTGACTGAAACCTGGAGCCTTTGGAATGTCTGGATTTGACTTGAGCGGCTCTCAAGGGAACTGGAAAGGACCAGTTCTTAGTAGGCCAGTGCCTACTAAATCTGGGTGGCTGCACTTGTAAGAAATCTTTCACAGTTTGCATAGATTTAGCTTCATCTTCCATCTTTTTTAAAACTTCTACAGCCTTATTACCAAAGAGATTGTCCTATTGTAAAGGAGCATCCAACAATTTTGCTTTAACATGGTCAGGCAGATTTTGCTCTTTGAGCCAAGCATGCCTTCTTATCACTGATCCAGTTACAGCATCCCTGTAAGAGGCCTCCAAAGAATCAAAACCACATTGCAAAATATGTTTTCCAACTTGTTCAGCTGAATGTAATAAATCCTGCAACTCTTTATTTTCCACACAGAGATCAACATAATTTTCTGTTTAAGTAGACCCATGATATGCTGTTGATATTTAAGCATATGAAATTGACAGTTTAAAGTCCTGATTGCCAAGGTTGCAGACGTGTAAACCTTCTTACCCCATCTATCCAGCGACCTGGAATCTCTGTCAGAAGGGGTAGGATTTTTAGCAGTAGAGGCCTTAACGCCCTTGGGACCCTGAGAAAAGGTTTCAGGATCAACAGTAGGGTTTTTGAAAAGGAATTTGTGGGAGTCAGGAGCCCTGTAGTATCTGTCTGGCTTACTAGGAGCCAGAGGTAGAGAATCAGGAGTCACATTGGATTCTGAAAAAAACATCATTAAGAATGTCTAGAACAGGAGGTATAGCCAAAGGCCTATGCTGAGGTAGAAGAAGAAAATCCCTATGTCTCTTTTTAGATTCAGAGAAATCCTGACTTTCCCAGTGGAAGTGTTTCCTTAAGGTATGTAAAGTTTCTCCAAAAGAGAAATCCTCAGGGGGAGAAGCAGAAGGGATGGAATCTTCTGCATCAGAGCCCTCATAAGTAGGTATACATAAAATCCTGTTCAGAAGAAATAGAAACCTGATCTGAAGATTCATAGTCAGTGCCCTGCCTAGGCTTCTTAGCAGGAGGGGGATGGCTACCCCTGATCAAGGTAATTAAATCTTCAGCTATTTTGATCATTTGTTTTTTAGGCATTGGGGCCTGTACATACGGCCCAAGCATCGTTTTTTTAGACACAGAAGTAGATTTTGTCCTTAATTTTGAAGATGGCGTCGGTTTAATATACAAATCTTTAGGCCTGAAAACACCCTCAGAAGCCGGTGCCCGCACAGCGGCTCTGGACCCATCTAAGGTAGAGACATCCACGGGTTCAATAAAGCATCTCGTGGCATACCGGACTCTGAATGGGTCTCAGTAGAGGCCTGCGAATCAAAAGTAGTGGGCATCAGGGGCTGTGAAAGTGCCTCACTGAGTACCAGCGAACCGGTGACTGGCTTAGGAGAAGCGCCGTCGTCAGTTTTGGACCTCGATGGTCTGTCTCTTTTTCTTTGCTTTTTTTAGGTATTCCAGTAGTCAGACTGCTAACAGACGACATTTCTGGATAGTTAAATCTTGAACCAAAATATTTAGAAGCAAAAATATACAGACGTTTAATCATGCGTTGATTAAATTTAGCACAAAACCGACAGCAAGGCACGTTGTGGTCAGGGCCTAGGCAAGGAATACAGTATAAATAAAATTCCTTATGAGGTATTTGCTTCCCACAAGTAATGCAATTATTAACTTTTACTGACATCAGTAAGGAGCAAGAAAAAGTTTCCGCAACGGGGTACTTGGCGTTTAGTTGAAGACTTCGGTTCTGAAACTCGAAAATGAAAATTTCAGGAGTCGGCCAACCGGCACTTGCAAACTGCTTCTGCTCCGGGCACCGCGCAGCAAGAAAGATTGATGTAATGGCATCGGCTGCATGTTTTATACCCCTGACAAACTGACATCATGGAAGAAGGGACAGCAACTGACGCAGGACGCAGGACCCAAGACTTTGTTAATCAGGCCGACTGAGGGCAACCTGTTAGCAGATTACCCAAATGTAATGACTGCAACAGTGAAACCCGAAGAACATCTGAGTTGCCTGTGCACATCCAGTTGATGTAATTTGTATTCTGCCTTGTTGCTGTGATTAGGAAAAAACACTGGAAGCTCAACAGATTGATTTATGTTAGTTGAAGAACAGACTTTAGGTAAAAAGGATGGATTAGTTCGTAAGGATACCTTATCCTTATGAAATATCAAATATGGTGGTTTGATAGATAGGGCTTGCAACTCTGATACCCTTCTAGCAGATGTTATAGCAACCAGAAAAATAGTCTTCCAGGAAAGGAACTTGAGGTCTGAAGATGAGGAAGGTTCAAAAGGTGGTAACATTAGGTAAGATGGAACAAAATTTAAATCCCGAGGAGAAAGGGGTTCCTTAAAGGGAGGTCTTAATAAGGAGGCACCTTTCAAGAAGGCTCTACACAACCTGTGTGACATTAAGTTCGAAGTAGGATCACCAATGTGGAAATTTGAAATTGCAGCAAGTTGTACTCTGATGGTTGTTGCAGCTGAACCCTGTTGGAATAGTTCTGCCAAGAATTCCAAAATAGAGTGAACAGGCACAGAAAAAGGGTCAATGTTTCTGTTTTGAGCCCAGAGGGAAAACCTTTTCCATTTGCTAGAATGCAGTTTTCTGGTGTAAGCTTTATGAGAGGGCATCAAGATGTGATTAACTGTTGGTGTGAAATTCTGAAGCCTGACTAAATTGGGAAGTGGAGCAACCAAGCTGTCAAGTTGGGGGTGTGGAGAGAAGGATGAAGCGCACCTAATGTGTGTCAGCAGGTCTGGACCTGGGTCCAGAGTCCAAGGCTTCTCCTGAAGAGGAGACAAAAGGAAGGGGAACCAAACTTGACAAGGCCACTAAGGAGCAATGAGATTTCATCCTGCTTGCCAAGGACTGTGCTTTCTGAATGATTCTAGGTATGAGAGGAAATGGAGGAAAGGCATACAGAGGTCCCGAGGGCCAATCGTGAGCAAGTCTCTCAGTGTCTCTCCCGGAGGGGGGATTAGGATAAAGTAGTTGCTGCACTTGGCATTCATGGGAGTGGAAAAAAGATCGCAGCAAGGCAGACCCCATGTTCAGAAAATCCTTTCCACTACATTCTGATTGAGAGACCATTCATGAGGCATTAAAATTGCCCTGCTCAGCTTGTCTGCTATCACGTTGGACTTCCCCAGAATGTGCGTTGCTATTATAAAGCGCCAGGAAGAAACTGTCCATTGCCAAACTCTTAGGGCCTCGTGATAAAGTGGGTAAGATCTGGTTCCCCCCTGCTTGTTTATGTACCAAACCACAGACATATTGTCTGACTGTATCACAAGTGTCATTAGAGGGAGACAGTCGTGAAGTGCTTGCAAAGCAAGAAGCACTGCTCTCATCTCTTGGACATTTATATGCAAGTGAGCCTTGTGTTCCTGCCATATACCTTGGACTATTCTCCCCAGATAATGCCCCCCCACCCTATCTGGGAAGCGTTTGTGAACTTTGTAGCTAAGGGTTTTTGTGGAACAAAGGGTCTCCCTATGGTCACATGGCAGAAGTGTCTCCACCATCTTAAGTCGTTTTTGCATGATTCTGTTATCCTGATCAGGTGAAACATAGGAAGCTCCTGAAGTGACCATTGGGAGAACAACAGTCATTGAAGGATCCTCATGTGCATTCTGGTAAGGGGAACCAGTGTTATTGTGGAAGCCACTGTCCCTAATAATTTTAGAAATATCTTTGCTTTCACCTAGGTCTTGGGAAGAAGATGAAGTATCTGTTGCCTGAGTGCTGACACTCTGTCTGTTGGAAGACGTGCTATCAGAGAAGCGGTGTCTAGATCTGCGCCTATAAATGTAATATGTTGACAGGGCAACAAGGCAGACTTTTGAAAGTTTACTGTAATACCCAATTGAGTGTGAATTTCCAAAGTCACATCCCTGGCTTGTTGGAGTAGGTGCTTGGTGGTGGCAGATAGTAGCCAGTCGTCTAGATAGGGAAACATTTGGAATCCTAGATACCTCAGGTAAGCAGTGACTACTGCCATGCATTTGGTGAACACTCTGGGGGCTGTAGTGAGACCAAAGGGCAGAGCTCAGAACTGATGACTGGCTCCCAGCCGGAAGCACAAGTATCTTCTCGATGCCCTGTCCATTTTTATGTGGTAGTAAGCATCTTGACGGTCTATTGAGCACATCCAATTGTCTTTCCCTAAAAAGAAAAGTATAGACTGCAGTGTCACTATTCAGAACTTGACTTCTTGACAGATTTGTTTAAATTGCTTAGGTCTAATATGCGTCTCCAGTTCCCTGTTCTTTTTGGCACCAAACAGAATCTTGAGTAAATTCCAAATCCTATTTGGTCTGCGGAGACTTCTTGGATGACTCTTTTGTGCAGCAATTTTTGAATCTCTACAGTTGCTTGCTCCCTTAGATTGGGTAGAACATCTGGGAATGTTCTGGTCTGTGGGACAGGGCAGGAAAAAAGAATGGAATATCCTCTGGATATTATTCTTAGTACCCACTTGTCTATTCTGATAGTTTGCCGGGCTTCTGGGTGCATAGATAAGCTACCCCCAACTGCCTCCAGAGCAGAGCAGTCAGGTCTCCTTTCAGGAGCACTGATAGGGGTGTCCGTGAAAAGAATCATGGTCGCCCTGGTTCTGCAGGCCCCCTCTGCCTCTAAGACAGCGTCTAACATTGTTACCTCCCCCCTCTGCCCCTGGGGAAGGATTCACCCCATGCATCCTGGAAAACTCTCTGGGATCCTCTGAACCACATTATCCCACTCTTCTGACCTTTAGGCTAAGGTCTTGAAGGTATGGAAAAACGTACTCCAACAGCAGAGAGAGTTTTTCCTTCCTGCTCGCATCGGGTGAGAGTGTCTTTTACTTTGGGTCCAAAGAGTGAGGAACCGTCACAAGGGGCATTAGTAAAAGTAGACTTAAAGGGCTCCGCAAAACTGCACAAGCAAATCCAGGAGTATCTCCTAAGGGAAACTCCGGAACCCACTGCCCTGCTTGCTCCATCAGCTGTGTAGGAGATCAGCCTCATGGAGGAGTTGACGATGGAATTTAAGGTGGATAGCTGGGAGGAGACCTTCTCATTCACCCCTGCAGCCAATGTACCTTGTAGAGTACCTCCTAGTTCTTTCAGGAGATCTCTCTGTAGCCTTGTGAAATAAGTTCAGCGATCAAAGAGTAAAGGTCGCTGATGAAAAGACATGCTTCCTGTATCTGTCCATCATTTGAAAATCTTTGTTCGGAAAGTTCCTTCTTGGTGGCTAATGTCACCACCATAGCATCTACAGGTACCCCCTTAGTGAGGAAATCCTTTCCGGAAGGAGCGGATAAGAATTTGTTTGGCCTCCGAGGGACTGGTTCCATTGTGTCAGGTGACTCCCATGCCTTTTGACTGACCAAGTTCATTAACTCGTCGAAAGGCAGAAACACCCAGGAGGCTGAAGGTTGAGATCCAAAAGCCTTCAGGTACACTGACTCCTCATTAGAAGGGGTGGTGGCCTGCCAGCCACCTCTCTGCTTCAAGATTTCTAGAATATCTGTGAACGAGATATCAGAGGATGACCGTGGGGACTCTCTTGACTCGAGGTCAGTGTCTGAAGTGACAGACTCATCTGAGAGAGTCTACGTGCTTCCTCTTGCAAGTTTTCTTCCGAGGGGGCTCCTCAGAAGGGTATTTTGGGGAGGCCTCGGAAGAGAGGGGTTCGCCCAATGGGGGATCCTGAGACTCTGGATCTCTGCTGCCCTGTGAAATGGGTGGTGCTGAGACAGTAGCTGGTGCCATAGAGGGACGAGTGCTGGTATCCTTATGTGAAGCTGTAGAGGCAGACAGTACACTCCTCATCAGCTCAAAGGCAGATCTCACTGGATCCGAAGACTCCCTCGGCTCCGAGGTGACAGAGGAAGCCACCGGATCCAGTGAGATCGGACCAAAGGCCGATGTAAAAGCCCAGCTAACCTGGGCCGACACTCCAAGGGGTAGGGTCGGCACCAAAGAAGATTGGGGCTGAGAATCCCCCTCAGGGCTGACCAGGGAACTCCGGCTCCCAGACTCTTTGGACAGTGCCAAGAATGTCAGAGCAGAAGTCGGCTCTGTGATCACCGAAGGGGGTCTCAAAATCGACAGATCCACAGTAAGTGGTACCAAACACTCTGGCTCCGAAAGTCCAGCTTGGCTCGGAGGAGAAACAACAGTGGGCACAATAGGTATAGTAGGCTCCGGGACCAAATGGGTCAGAGCCGAAAATAATTTGGTTAGAACCGGCGACTTCAATAGTCTGCACACCATCCATTCCACGTCATCATCAGATAAGCTCCTGGAGGACAGGGATGGAGAACGAGACCTGTGTAAAATGGGAGATCTCAATTTAGGGGAAACCGGTGAAATCTTCATGGACCGGCTCCGAGAAGAGGTATTTTGTGGCTCTGAAGACTGAGCCAAAGAACCACGCTTGTTAATCAAAATAACCTCCGATGGCTCCAAGGACTGTGGAACCGAGGAGGTAGTAGCCTTAGAAATTGTAGGTAACTTGACTGGAGTCTCCAAATGAGCCAATGCAGCAGGTGATTGTCTCTTTTGAGGTTTGTCCTTTTTTGAAGAAGAGGAAGAACAACTGTGGATAGCTTCCTCAAAAGTTGGCTTTAAGAGCCCCTTAAGGATCAATTTGTTTCTCCTTTCTTGTAAAACCCTGGCACTGAAGGAATGACAAAATGTACAATCCTCTTGTAAATGAATAGCTCCAAGCCAATAAACACATATGACATGACAGTCAGTGATAGACAGCTTTTGTGAACACTTCTGGCATTTTTTTGATACCTGAAGGCTTATGCTCCCTCTCCTTTGGGTCTTTGGACATGATTATGACAAAAGAACACAATATAACAACCAAATTATTCTAATTACTCAAACTACTAATATATAGCTAACTACAGGAAAAGCCTGAGGAGACAAATAAACAAGAGAAGATAATAGGGCCTCTAACTAAAATGGCCCTAAATCCCAGAAAAAATGACACCAACTACAAGCCCTCTAACTAAAACAAGCGAAGAGCTCTCTAACTTAAACGAGCTACTATTAAGCTATATGACAAGACACAACTACAACCATTACAAGGGACACAGCAAGGCCTATGAAAATGACGGCCAAAGGCAGCACCAAAGGGAATAGATATACTAGTTCAAAGGCTAACTATGTAACTACAATGCAAGAAAAAAAAAACATCCACTATAATATAGAAAGAAATTAATACAGGTAATAAGTAGAAAAAATGTTCACAACTTAGCCATGGCCAAGAAGAGTGCATCCAACCTTGTAAAGCTGCAAATGAGATCTGGGGAGTTACACCACTGCATCATGGGATACCTACTTGCCACGAGCCAAGTTTGAGTCTTTCAGCTGTGTATTCGGCCGAGTCAGAGCCAAGGATCAGCTCCGAACCCATCATTGTAAGAATGAGGGCAAGATAGGACAACATAACATCAAGGTAACTAGGAGCGTTCAAATACTCAAGAAAAGTTTTCACTAATAAGTTCTTCATTAAGCACTGTGGTAGCTTATCTTTCCATTCTATATACAGTGGATATAAAAAGTGTACACACGCCTGTTAAAATGCCAGGTTTTTGTGATATAAAAAAATTAGACCACAATAAATCATTTCAAGACTTTTCTCACCTTTTACCACCTTTAATGTGACCTATAACCTGTACAATTCAATTGAAAGACAAACAAATCAAAGCAGTATTTCTAAACTCATGCGTATTATAAAGGTAATCCCTTATTTTCTGTTTAGTATTCTGTAGTTGCTCTTCTTGTTTTGTGAGAGTCCTCCTGTTTTGCAATACTTTAATTTTTGTCAATCCCTCTAAATAATTCTTGTTACTTCTTAACCATATCTACCTTTATTTTATTTCTACCCTATTTTTAAATTTCTTTTTTAATTTTTATCCCACTCCCTAGCTATATTTTCAGAAGTTTATATCTTCTCTAATAGTTCCTGAATAATTTCCACTATCCATTCCTTAAATTCCTCTCTTTTCAACAGACAGGTGGGAAGGTGACAATGTCTCATTTTTATTTCACTATTTTGCGTTTTTATTTTACTTATTATTGGCGCATGATCTGAAATAGTTATTGGGTGCGTATCAAGACCTTCGATTAAATGCACATGTCCCTGAGAGATGTAAATTCTGTCTAGTCTAACCCAGTTTTTGTATCTAGGGGAAATGCCAAATATTTTTATAAATTTCTTTTAAAATCTACTTTGTTATATTTCCCTTTCTGGACTCCCCAGACACATCTTCACTGTTGCAAATCAAATGCCAGTCCCTACCTGTAAGTAATATTCCTTGCTGAAAGCTGCTTATTTCTCCCATTATTTTCTTTAGCTCTATTACAGCGGTTTTCGGTGGAATATAAATACATGCCAATGTAAATCTCGCCCCTTAGTCCTTCAAATTTACAATTATTGTCTTTTTTTCACACTTCTATTACTATTGCAGCACCTCCTGCAATTAATATAGGTAGTCCTCTCTTCCTTTGCCCCTGGTATTCTGCCGAATAACAATCATGAAAGCCTTTATTTATCAAATTCCCATGTTCAGTTATTTCCAAGTGTGACTCCTGTAGCATAGTTATTTGCACTCTACATTTTAATATAGTTCACTACTCTTTCTTTTTTGGATTTGTCTGTAAGACCATTAATGTTTAAAGATGTTATAGAAAGAATCATATTCTTGAGGGATTATTATTCCCACCTTTTATGTATAACAGCTTTTTTAAGTATCTAGTTCCAGCTTTTGTTACATGCACACATTGTTTGGCAAGTCAATCTTTTATACAACTGTTTCTTGTCATCTCCATTTGAGTCTGTCACATCTTGCAGAATTTTTTGTTTTAATGAAAACTCTCAAAAATACACACACTGAAAATCTTCAAAAATGCACGCGCACACACACAAACACCAATCCAATACCCCTCTAAAACCTACAAACAACACACACAACTATTTATATCCTCAAATACTGAAGTTTTACCCCTTAACAGCAACAAACTGATAGCCACACCCACAGACTCGAGCTAAACAAAGAAAGCTTATCCATGGTAAGACACATGGTAGAGCTTGCGATTCTATTAAGTGCTGTCTGGTTTTGCCTCATCTTCATAGCTCTCCCAGCTGGGAAACATTTGAATGCTTTCAGAAAACATTTTCTCCAAGCCATTTCTCTTTTATCAGATTGTCTACTAGTGAGATGAGAACCAGATACAGGACAGACCTTCTAATATTCAATATTATTTTTCATTTGCTTGCTTTGTCAAAACCTGTTACTATATAAAGCTAACAGTCATTCCTCTGTGCAAGAATGAGAAAAAGCAACACTCATTTTTCTTTTGTCATGCTCTTTTAACTAGACCCCCCCCCCTTTTTGTTTTACATTCCGGTGCCTACATTTCATAAAACTAAACAAGGAGTAAGAGAAAAGGGAGAAAGAAACAAAAAGAATAAAGAGAAGCACATATTTACATTAGAATCCCCATTACACTTAAAATAACTGAAAAAAACTTTATAATATGCAGAGAGAAATCATTCCTGGACTACATGAAAAGAGAAATGTGGCCCAGGCAGGTATGACCCTAGCCCTGAGTAGCATCCTGCCTTCGCCCAGAATGATACCACAATATAAGGACAAAATGATTGACTTCAACAAGTGGCTAAGCTTCTGGTGTCATTCAAAGGGGATCCAGTATCTGTCTCTGCCTGGGACAACATGATCGACAGACCACGATGCTTTGCCAGAGATGGTCTGCACCTGTCTCCCCTGGGATTCAGGTTACTGGCTAAGGCTCTTGCCACCCCTATAGTGTCTTTTTTAAACAAAGTTCAAAGGACAAAACCACCACCGTAACAGGTACAAGCATGCAAAATCTGAAGGTAATGTACTCAATGCTAGAAGTCTAAACCTCAAAATGCACTCTCTCGAGGCACTCCTAAAAATGGAGAACATCAATATCTGTACAGTAACAGAGACCTGGTTCCAGGCTCCAGAGAGCACCCCTGTAATACCAGGCTACAACTCTTACCACACTTTTCGGCCACCAAACCAGGATCAAAACACTAAAGGTGTAGGAGTGTCCATATTCACCAAGGATATTCACACCACCAGGTTAGTTGTCCAACACAAAGCATCTGAAATTCTCCAGGTGCAACTAACACTAGGTAAGACTGCAATCCAAATTGTAGCTTGCTACAGATCCCTCACCATGCCCCAAGATTCTCACTACACCTTTCTAAACATACTGGAAATATTAATATACAACCAAACACCCTAATACTGGGTGATTTCAACTACCCTGCCATTAACTGGGAAAACTACTCATGCACCAACACCTTTGCCCAACGGTTCTTGGAATTCATAAATTCCAATGCCCTGGATCAACTAATCCATAGTCCCACCAGGGGCTCCAATATTCTACACCTGGTCATTACCAACATGGGAAATTTATGTTCTACACCTATCGTCACCCTCTCGTTGGTCAGGTCAGACTATAAGCTAATCACCCTTAACATCCACATCCACATCCCCCCCACCCCCACCCAGTAAGGAAACCTCCATAAAAAACTTCTCCAAGGCCAACTTCATGCTACTCAAGTCAGAAGTTACAAACTTCATGACACCCATGCAGACTGGAACTGAAAGTTTGACTGCTGAGTCCTTCACTAAGGCACTGTATGAGCACATCCACTCATGCATGAATCCTGCCATCTCAAATGGAACCAAGATGCTCTCCTCCAAAAAAAGGACGCCAATCTGGTGCTGCCATAAACAAACTTTACAACAAAAGGAAAAAACTGTTGAAGAAAAGAGGAAAATCCCAGGATGCAAAAAACTCCCTTACAGCCTCAGCAAGAAGCTGAGATCTCTCATAAAATCCTCCAAAGCTAGTTACGAAAATAAAATTGACAAAGATTCCAAAGACAACCGCAAGGCATTCTATAACTATGTCAAGAATCTAAATGGCAATGCTCAGATCTGCTCTGAGCTACAACAGAATGGCATTAAATATACTGATCCCAAGGATATTGGCAATATCCTGGCAGATCAATTCAGTGCCATCTTCACCCCCCTCTCACCCCCTAAATGGTCCATCTCAATACTGGAAGACTGCCAAATTCCGGTAATAACGGTCACACAGGTAAAAAACGCACTCTCCAAAGTTAAGAATATAGCAACCATGGGACCAGATGACATCCCAGGCTGTGTACTACATGAACTACAAAATGAACTGGCACTTCACCTAAGTGCTATGTTTAATCATACCCTCATCTCAGGCTTCGTGCCCACTGAGTGGCGCACAGCTACAGTTATCCCAGTCTACAAGGGGGATCCACCTTGGATCCTGGGAACTACCGCTCCATCAGTCTGACAAGCCTGATCTGCAAGGCCATGGAACTTATTATCATAGAACTCATAAACAAAGACATTGGCAACCTTGAAACACTGGACCCCACCCAGTTTGGGTTCTTGAAGGGCCGATTTTGTCTCCTGAACCTTACTGACTTTTTCGAATCAGTCTCTGGAGCCGTGGACGAGGGTAAGGCAGCCCACACAGCCTATCTGGACCTCGCCAAGACCACTGACACCATCCCCCACTCTGGAATCATAGATAAACTTACTAAGCTGGGCATTAAACCCTACGTCACTCGATGGGTTGCCAACTGGCTTACTGACAGAACCCACACTGTAAAAGTAGCTGACTCCAAATCCAGCTCCAGACAAGTAACAAATGGAGTACCTCAGGGTTCAGTCCTGGGACCTCTCTTGTTTGGCATCTACTTCTCTGAAGTACAGGCCAACACTAAGGGACTCTGGCTAACAAAGTTCGCAGATGACTGCAAACTGGGAACCATTATTGAATCCCCAAATGATGTGGATACTCTACAAAAGGGCCTTACAGAAACAGATGTTTGGTGCCAGAGCCATGGGTTCAAGCTCAATGCCAAGAAATGTATAGTTATCTCCTTTGGGAAAAAACATGTACCCATGAATTACCACATAGGTGGCAGTACACTAAACACTGAAAGTGTGATAAGAGACTTAGGGACACAGGTGGACAGTGGTCTCACTTTCGATAATCACATCGCCACAAAAGTCAGGAAATCCTTCTATGTGGCACACCTCATCACTAAGGGCTTTTCATCCAGAAAAAAGGAGGTCTTTGTGCAACTGTACTCATCCCTCATTAGACCCATTATAGAATACAATGCCCCATTTGGTATGTACCTCTCAAGACATCTGCAACAACTGGAAAGGCCACAGGAATACCTCACTAAAAGAATCACAGGCCTAAAACAGATGCGCTATGCTGACCGCCTTAAAAAAACTCCAGCTATACTCTGTTGCATATCGTCTACTCCGAGGTAATCTCTGCTTAACATACAAGGCCATGTCAAACCCAGAGCTGCACTTAAAGAAATCCCAATCCCTCAGAGCCACATGCTCCAGGGATCTAAATCTTGTCATCACAAAAAACAAAACATGCTGGAGGGATAGGTTCCTGACCCAGAGACTCCCCAGACTCTGGAAAAGACTGCCCATACATGTCAAGCAGAGCGCCTCTTTGGCCATCTTCAAAAGGAACCTTGATGATTGTATGGGAGAAAGGAAATTCACCCCGGGGATCATGTCAGTTGCCCTGCTAGACAGGGGTCCAGGGAAGTAAATAGTGTGGGAAGAAATAGCCAGCGAATTGTTATGGCTAGGCTTGCATAGGCCCTAGGGCCGATAGCCTAGTACCAACCTATGAACCTATATCAGCTTTTATATACTTAGAAGTAGGTGTGGAATATATATGTATTGCTTAATTTTAAACCAGCATATTCATAGCAAGCAACATAAGCAGGGCCATAAAAGTGCATTTTAGAATCGCAAGTACCCACCTCCACACACTACTAGTGATTAGATCAAACTAAATCCTTGTTAAGGAAAACACCACCTATTTGCAACCCACATTCCAAGATCAGGTACAAAGAAAAGCACAACATATACACAAAAAGAGTTTTAACTAAAATAGCTTTTGGCTAACAATGCAATAAAGCCTTCATCAGGTCTATAACGAAAACTATAATCAAGTAAAACACATAGCTATCTAACCATAAACATAATTAAACTAGAACACTATAAATATAAAAATACATCTGTCTATTAATATCTACTAAATATCCATCCATGTGTAATAGTGTGCATAAAAACAAAGTCATTAATGGCTCAGAAAAAAATGTTGCTTTGCAAAAAAAAAAAAAATTGACAGTTTTCATGTTTACAGCCCCAAAAATATGTTTATATAATAAAAAATAGTAGAAAAAAAAAAACACAAAAACTACAGAAAACAGTTATAGGTTCATAGGTGTTTACTATGCTAATGAAAACAAGGACCTTTTTAAGCCTAGCTATTCATCCCAAATCTCTGATAAGTTCTGGTACCCTTGATAAGTGTAAGCAGGGGCTTAGGAGATGAAATATTTACAAGCAGGGACCTGGGAGATAAACCTTTTACAACTTACCTGTGTCTATTAGAGACAGAGGTGCCAAACGAGGGATGAATTTCCTGTTCTCCATCCAATTGTCCAAGTTACACTTGAATTGGGTTAGGAGAAGGGGTAGTCTCTGAGATACGTACCTGTCTCTTCAACAGGTTATTTATATCACAGGCAAGGTTTAAGTCTTCAGAATGGGTACTTCTGGTGCTGTTTGCTTTGCGGATATACAGAAGATCCATCAGAGTGGGGTGTGACAATGCCCTGTATGCTAGACATAGATGTCCCTTCAACAGTTGTAGGAGACAGAACACAGTGACAGGGCCTTGAGGTGGTCAGCATAGGACCTGTTACTTACACCCTGTATTCTTTTAGAGAGGAACCTCTCTGGACGTTCCAATTGTTGTACATGTCTGGTAAGGTACATACCAAAGGGGGCACTGTACTCAATTAGAGGTCTGATGAATGCCCAAAACAGTGGAACGATGACTTCCTTGCACCTACATGCCATACCTTTGTTTACAAGTTGCTTAGCAAAAAATTATTTCCTCACTACTGCAGGCATGTGATGATCAAAGGCTAAATTGCTACCTGTGTGTGCCTAAGTCCCTGACTAATGGGTCAACTCTAATGGGTCTGCTGTAAATATGACAGTTACCAGGGGTGGTTGAGTTCCCAAAGGATAGTATTATGCAATTCTTGACAGTTTTAGCCAGTGGCTCTGATAACAGTTGTTTGTCTGTCAGCCCTTCCTGGAGAACATTTGTGTCAGTGTGGGATTCAATGACCACTCAATTTGCAATCATCTGCAAATTTAGTCAGCCAGAGGCCACTGACATTGTCCTTGACTTCAGACAAGTAAATCCCGAAAAAGAACGGTCTCAGGACTGACCCCTGAGGGACTCTACTAGTGACTGGTATACCAAAAAATCTCACTTTTCTCTGCATGTTCTGGCTTTTAATTTTATTTTTTAAACAATTCTTGAGAAGCATCATGTTCCACCAGACTTTTATTCATTTCAGCCTCTGATTTCTGTACCTTTATCAGATGATCTGAAGAGCTACATAAAGTTTCTTCTATTTTTTCAGCCTTTTGTCATTTGAATATGTTCCTATTCAAGTGCATTTGATTTATTTTTCCTTTAAATTACTAGGAGACATCTCCAGTACTAAAGGTGAAACCTGATCTGCGTTTTGCTTACCAGCTGTAAAGTTCTTCCCAGTCCGAATTTTTTCTTTTCCTTTTTGTATTTCATTTTGCTTACTTTTTCCAAAATTCTTCTTTGCTGACATCAAGATAGTGTATAACTGAGCTGCACCCACATTCACTCCTACTGGTATTTTTAACAATTTTTTTAGCTTTCAATCTCATGGTATAGCTGACTTGGATGACCCAGGCAGAAGGTGAATCTTGATAGTGGTGATGATGCTTTTGGGTATCCTAAGGCAGTGGTTTGCCCTCCACTAAAGCAAAAAGGGTGACAAATTCTCATTTAGTAATTTTCATCAGGATGAGTTCCCTCAGAAAAAATGACAGAGGGCCTAACTGTATATCAGACCTAATAACTTTTTTGAAGAAGCACTGTGTGATGAAGCAGTTGAAATCTACCCCTTACAATCCACAAACAAATGGTTTGGTAGATAGATTTACTATTAAGAACAAGATGAGAGCATCTGCAGACCAGTTTAAGTGGGAGCAAATATCACTCCCATCTCCTCTTTGCATACTTGTGGAGTATCCAGTGAATTTCAGGACTTGATACAGAAGCATCTTGCTTAATGCATCTGTAACAAAAGTTCTGCCGTGACCAGAAAATGAAGGTATAGGAACATATTCAGACAAAAGGTTGTTATGCTTATTCCTGTGGGAGGGATCTTTCGCTGCTGTAAGAAGACCGTAAAGTTACTCATGGGGTAGAGCTGCCACAGAAGACGCAGAAACACAAATCTTTACCAAGTTCAAAACATGAAACCTTACACATGTAGAATGTATAATTGTTTTCTTTTAAAAACATGGAATTGTCTCTACAGTTGTTCATATATACTTTCTAGGCTACTTATATGTGAGGACCTTTAGAAGTCTAGCCATACATTCCCATGAAGTTGTTTAGCCTTTATAGTTTAAGTATGAATAACCCAAATAGACGTAGATCATTTACATGTTGCTCCTATCCATGAGGGTCAAAGGTGCAAAGCCATAGGTGGATTTGTGAATACCCATCCACTCATCTAGATTACATTTGAATAGTGTAAAATAAGTAATTTGCTTTATGTAGAGAAGTGGTACTCTCTGCAATACACAACTATCCTTACATGCTCTATTTATGTTGCAAAAGACATTTAGATCTCTTGGGTTAGTGTTTATGCCCCCATTGGCCTTGCAAATGCAAACAGAGATCACTGCTAAGTATCTTGTATGATAAGAAGTAGAGATGTGTCAAATGTTTGGACAAGTACATATCGAAGGGTACATTGTGCCTAATGACTGGCCTAATAAGTGCAGAATACAGTGGAATGATCATATACATGGACGTCACACCCTTAGTAACAAGCTGTGCTTTGAAAAAGCACTTGATTATAATAGTGGATACACAGTGATCAAAGGACAGTTTCTGTCTATACAAGTTCCCCAGTCCGGAACTACTGGATCAATTTTCAGGGGTCTGTTGTCAATGTGATAGTTATAAGGGACTGCTTGCTGAAGGATATTATGACATTTCTAAGCATTCAGTTTTAGTCCATGGTTTTGACACCAGCTAATAGTTTGAGAAAAGGCCTGGAGGATCTTGGTATCCCTCTGGGAAATTTATGATGACACCATGTGTACAGTCATCAGGAGACCTAGTCAGTCATAAACCCTTAACAACAGCTTTGACCTCAGAGAAGTAAATGCCAAACAGAAGTGGCCAAAGGATGGAATCCCGGGGTATATACACCACTACTGACAGGTCTACTGGATAAGGCAGAATAGCCCACCCCAACTTACTGGGTTTCTTGGTGAACTAATTTGCTATCCAGTGAATAACACAGGGATTAACATTTAGTTGTAATAGCTTACCTACGATACCAAAGTGTGAGATAATGCTGAATGCCTTTGAGGAGTCCCCCAGGGATCGGTCCTGGGACCACTCATTTTTGGCATTTACTTCTTTGAAGTCAAGACCAATGTTAATGGCCTCTGGGTGACTAAATTTGCAGATGATTGGAAATGAGGAGCTGACATTGAATTCCACACGGACACAAATGTTCTCCAAGAACAGCAGACACAAACACCTGGCATCAGACCCACTAGCTAAAACTAGATAGATATGTAACAGTTCAGTAACCTTCTCAAAGAAGTCAATTATGTTATATAGGCAGGATCTGCTCTTAAAAGATTCAACCTGGCTTGGGTCAAGAGTTTGTAGGTTACCCATGTCCGTATTTATTCCATGATGACCCTTTCTATAGCCTTACAGATGAGGCTGGTCAGACTTGTACGTCTGGTCTGTTGACAGCCCATGTTTGTGTGAGGGGATGATAGTTGCTGTTCATCATTCATTTGACAAAGTCTGTTTGGATGCTAACAATCAATAGCTCCTAATCAAGCTGGCTAATAAGTAGCCCAGTATGTTATCCAGTCTCGCAGAAGCAGTGTTCTCAGCCTTGAATAGTGCCTTTAGGATATGCTCATGGGATATTTGTGGGGGTTTTAGATGCAGGTATGAGATCTGGGAATGTAGGAAGGGAGAAAGGGGTGATGTTAGAGCTAAATGTATATGCTAGTAGACTGGCTACACCCCCTGGGTCTGAATATGTGATATGATTTACTATTAGCTCTGCTCAGTGTTCGACATTGTTTCCAAGGTTTCTAACATACTTAAAGAAGGCCCTGTGGCTGTCCTTTAACTTGATGCCACGTTTTACCTGTTATTTGGCTTTGGCTGATTTCATCAGAGTACAGAGTTCCCAGACAAATTTAGCAAGAACGTTTCTGGCATTGTGAGAGCTACATTCATTTTTACTTGCAAGGATTTTGTTTTCCTTTTGTTATATAGCCTGTTTATATTTGGATTCCACCACAGGGATTTATTTTTGAATTTGGTATTTTATTTACTTCAGAGAGGGACAGATGAATCTTTCCAGCTATTCACATGTGCACAGAATTAATTTGGCAGTAAAGCATTCTGGTCAGCACTGACGTTGAATTGGAAGGGGTGTCCAATTTAACCAGGTCACCACTCAGTTTCAGCAGATTAGCTTTCTGAACAGTGAGGTATTGCAAAATGCTTCTGGATTCAGTCTTAAGGTGAATGTGACTTATTTGTGGTCTGACTTAACCAGGAAAGGAATTACAACTGGTAGGGAGCTGAGTTGTGCCATACTAGTGAAGACAAAGTCCAGGATTTTATTGCCCCTGGTTGGGATGTGGACTAAACTGGTCCAGAGAGTTTGTACTGAAGAAGTCCAGAAATCTCTGGGCATACATGTCAAGGATGAAAACATCTCCCAGTTAATGGAAGAATAGCTGAAGTCCCCTAGGAAAATGATGTCTGGCTTAATGCATAGGGACTGCCTATTATTTAAACAGGAGTTATGGGCTGTTTCCTTGATGAGCGAAATCACGTCAGCATTAAGCACAACTGCCTTTGACTCTATCAACTGTTTTAAAAGGAAACTTTTTTCCTTTGAAATCTCTCAAACCTCTGTGGATTCTAGAAACCCTGAGCTGTTGCTGTCCTTTTATACCTTTTGGTACTATCTGGACTGGGAGGAAATGTGTCTAAACTCCATGGAGTATACTTAAACAACAGTTGCTACTACCCTTTTCTGTTTGCCTGTGACTTATTTGGACTTTGAAATTCTGACCTGTGAAATACGCTGAAGAAAGAGTTTCTGGAGCACAGACCTATTGGACTTTATTTTAATCCTCAGGTTTCAGACATCTACATCAAGTAACTTAAAATAACAGCAACATCTGCAATTAGGAAATTTTTCTGTCATCCATCAATCCATATTTATTTTCCATGTCCATTTGCAATAGTATCTTACAGTATAATCAGCTATTTTAAAAGTATGGAGTTTTAACTTGTTCATTTGTAAAAGCAAGTAAATGATAATTTTATTTTATTAGTAAGCACTATCCTCACAGTACTGGTGTGACTGCCAGTATCTGCCTTTTAGGAGGGATGCTGTTAAGCTACTTGCTATTATAATGTAATATAGCCTGGCTCAATAGATGTGTGTTCAGAAATTGAGATCTTAGTTATCAGATTAATAACCTGATTTGAGGCAGCACATATTGTAAATACAGGAAAGAAGTACTGTCACTGCAGAAATATCAGGCAAGCATGTTGCATGTGTGAAGTATGACTCAATATGACAAGATAACTGAACAGATCTCAAAATGGTTTAGGTGTTAACAAGATAAAGTGACAAATGTAATTTTTTTTATTTAAATCTATCAAATATGATGGAGTATTAACCCAAGCAATACATTTAACTGAAACTGACAAATATGGAAGAAAGTAAAAGTTAAAACATTCTGCAACCATGTCTACGTACACCTCTAAAATAAATTTTACAATAAGTAGCAATTTTTTTATTAGTATATTATTATTTTTTTTTAATTTTGGAAAATTACAACCAATCCCAACAGAAACATTTATAAAATAAAATAAAAAAATATATGCAAAGTTAGGAAGCCTGTTATGTAGTTAGCCAATAAAGACAACAAATGGGCAATTCTTGTAAATATAAAATTCAGCTACCATGTTCTAAAAATGACCGTGATAAGAAAAATGATACATACATACACTCAAAAAGAATTTGAACGCCAACCAAAGTGCTACCCTAAACTTACAAAAGTAGTAAGAAGACATGTAAATGTATAAGAAGGCCTGCACACTATATATGCTAATGATGACATGCAACAAGGCATTGCAATGATGCACAAGCCCTAGTTTAGAAACGGGGTTACAAATAAGTAGCACGTGCCTGATAATCAAGGCATGCCACGGCATATAGTCTCTATGTGCACCCCCCCAAGACAATAGGATTCAACCCCCCCACTATATATATATATATATATATATATATATATATATATATAATGTATGTCCAAATGCGTGTGTGTATGCATGCATAATGGTCACTAGCTAAAGGGTGAGACAAGCTAATGACAGTCCCTACACTTTAACTGCGACTCAAACAAAAACCTTAAAATGTGAAACTCACTTTTATATCCTTTTAAGTGTTTTTGCACCCACTGATCTGGGGGTCATCCTGACACTTCTGTTAACCAACTCCAAGATGTTCTGTATCTCAGCAGAAGTGGAATACTCTGAGATACCTCCATCTTACTCGTAAAATTTATCCTCCTCTTCATCACACTGCAGTCCTGATGATCATTAACTGCTGTCCTTGCATTTATGTGTAATATCCACATTTATATACACTGAACAGTACATATAATGTCTTCTATAAAACATTGTCAGTGCAAATATATCAATGCTACACAGACATCAATGTGCAATACCCAGGTGTGTAATGAACAGTACGTACAACACCCTCAATTAATTAGTACAGCTGCATGCATGATTCAACGACACCCATATTTAACACTAATTTACATATAAACTGAACAATACATATTAATGCCTTCTCGGAAACAACACTACAATTGTATCCATGCAACACAGATACTATATGGAATACCTATGTATGTATGCATATGGCCTCTATGAAACAATAACACTACAGCTATATACATGTCACACAGACATTCGTATGTAATACCTATATACATATACACTGAGTAGTACATATAGTGCCTTCTGTCACAGCTCTCAACCTTCCATCTCCAAAATGAGGAACACTAGCCCTCATAATGTGGGACAAATAGTTAAAATGTGGAACACATACTAACAGCTTACTAACAATTTCAACTAAGAAGGTCAAAGGATGGTTAAAATATACTGGTTTTGCTTATAAAAAAGATATTTCAATGAATTAATATGATTCTTTTCTATTTACTGTGGATAGCGGTTAAAAACTTCCTAACACTGAATGTATGACAGATCCTTTCAAAGAGGAACTTCGAGGAACATGAAGTTTTAAAGACTTTTGACATGAACTTTTTAAGTCCTCGTAATGAGGCACACTTGAGACATATGCCTTGTGTCAAACACGGTCAGTGAGGCTGCAGTCATGCCACAGACGTACCCCCACATAATGCTTATGTACTTGTACACTGAACAGCACATAAAATGCTCAATATCAAACACTGCCAGTACAGCTGTACTAATGCCACATAGACACCCAATCTGGAATACCTACATATGTATGTGTACACTGAAAAGCACATGTAATGCCCTCAATCAAACACCGCCAGTACATGTGCATCCATGCAATACAGGCATCCATACGTAATGTCTGTGTATACAAATATGGAAAAATACATATAATGCCTTTCATCAAACATTGGAAATTGAGCTACACCCAAGCCAAATAGGCTCCCATAGGCAATGCCTATGCATTTATAAACTGAATAGTAAATATAATGCTCAGTAGAGCTGAACGTGTGCTACTCACTTATGTATACAATGAACAGCACCTATAATGCTCTCTATCAAACACGATCAGTGCAGCTGCACTCATGCAGCAGACACCTAAACTTAACACTTAAGTATACAATCAATAGTACATATAATACACACAATCACCGTCAGATAGCGCATCTTATCAATAATGATAACAACAGTAATAATAACAACAAATAGCCCTCTTATCAAACGCTGTCAGTATAGCTGCATCCATGTCACACAGACACACTCACTGCCACACAGTAAGCAGTGTATTTCATACACCCCCTCACACCAGCAATTAAATGTCACACACTGCATGAAGAAGCTGCCATATTTTGGCAGTCCATGAGTATGCCCATCCATGCACATGCAGGGGAACCTGATATTAGTTCTACAGATGAAAACCTACACTGTTTTCTTAGTATAACACAACATTCATTACACGTACCTCAAACCATTGCACCATACCAAGTTGGTAGGGAAAACGGACAGTATTCGCACAGAGGCAGCCCTTTTTACTATCCAACAGTACTGGAACAACACTCCTTGGAAAAGGAATCCTGTATTACCACTGCAAATGATGATTACATACTTTAAATGTATACCAAGTTCTGTTTCCATAGGATGTTAGGCTATCTCAGTCATAATTTCTCACCATAAATGAAGTGTCAAGATAGTGATCCTCAATGGGAGCTAGTAGCCAGAAGTACAAGAGACCAGAGAGCTGACAGCTACTGCCTGATTCTCATTTACCAGTACTGCATGCTGGGAATATCTGTTTGTCTATTCTGTGAAACTCAAGTTGATGTAAGGCATTAAGAATGCAGTAGTCAAGTAAACTCCCAATTTCAAAGATGTCAGATTATATGGTGATGCAACAAACATTATGTCAGTTTGTGTGGGGTGTGTGTACACACACACGCATATTTTGTGAAAGGCTGGCACCCTGCTTGGTGCAAGTTTGTCTATCTGCTGTCCACTGAGTGCCAAGATGGAATCCAGTTTCCCCACAACCCTGAACATGATTAAAGAGATAAGTGGATAATGACTGGAAAAATGTATTAATGGCACACAGTGTTTAGCTGCACTGTACATCCCTCATTCCAAAGGCAGTATTTTACTGTTTGGCAAAGTGAGACAGTGTTCAGACAATGTGCCTCGAAAAAAAGAGGTAAAAATGCCAGGCATATGTATGTGGAAAACAGTACAGACTCCAGATGAATCTCACCAGGACAGAGAAGTGCCCTTGACCATGCGAAGCCTGCGTATTATCTGGAATGTTGTCAAGATTCTGCTCACTCCCTTGTAGCCCAGTATGCATTACACAATCTGAAGCGGCCATCAGCACTCACTGATTGAGTGCAGCAGGGATGTAATTTCTGCTATTGCCTTCCCTTATGATACTGGCCTACATGACACTTTTAATGTTTCAGGATGGGTGAGCACAACACTATGCCCCAATGCTTCGAACGTCTACTCAATATCAGATGCTTAGGTGATATATTATTAGATACACACAAGACAACACTGTTAGAGGTTCATCCAAATAATTTTCTTACAGTGTACTGTCAAATTTGTATGCAATTTGTATTACTGAAGTCTACAGAAACAATGCATTCTAACAAAAAAAATAGGTAGATAAGCACACCTTTGGGGCTTATAGCTGCAGTGAGTTTGCATGAACAGTGACAAGGTTACAAAGGTAAACACTGCAAATAATTAAAAGGCATTGAAAAAAATGTTTAATATAAAAAGAGCTTGTTGAGAGCTCACTTTACAGTAATAAATACGCACACAATGAAACTGCTTCTGAAGTTACTCTGCAATCTTAATATAAATGTGTTATCAGATAAACTGAAATAAAATTTGTTAACTGCAAGAAGCTGGATTAGCTAATGAATGCAGCATAAATGCAAGACTGTGCTCAGTACTCTGGACAGCGCCACAAGGCAAGAGCCAGCTAATATCAATTCAAAAGAGCTGAGGATGACATGGCAAACAGACTGTACAGATGGAACGGCAGATGGGATTTCAAACAGAACTCCCAAGATCCTCCAAAGTGAAAAACATGAAGGCTGGTACACTAATATGAAATATTATGAGATAAAGCCTATAAATATGCACTGTTCTCTTCAATGTCTTATATTTTCCCAGAAAGAATAATACATAACACAGAGGCTTCCATGGTGACATAAAATACAAAATAAGCAGAATACTAGCGGCAATAATAATAATAATATGTTGTTATTAATTTAACAAAAGGAATGTTCTCCTAAGATTATCCTTCGTCGATGGCCAGGAAGAAATGCAGGCCCTATGGACATGCATCTAAACATCCAGTTGTAAAAACAAAGTGAAATTAATTACCTTCCTTCATTGATTAACTCAATAAATGCAAGTCCTGCATTCTTTTGAATTGAATTCTGCCATTCCTAAACAGAAAGAAATGCATATGTTAATCTTTATGCCACATTTTGTGATACAACCTAGTGAAAATTCAACCAAATTAAAATGCTGCCAATGTATCGCGTTTCTAGAAAAAAATGTATGCAGTATTATCTTTTTTTTTAATATAAAAAAACAATACATGCATTTGGCTGCTGGAAAAATACTAAGGTGCATAGAAATTTCATAGCAAATCCTCAGGCAATGCTATAACTCAGAGGATTGTGAGACACAGGAGTACAATTTGTATTGTTGATATCAGAAAGATGAAGAATAACTTACAACACAGAGGTCAGAGTTTACAAACATGTATTCCCACAACTCCTTAAGCAAGATCAGGCTTTGCTCTTTCATCATAAGGATACAGACCAACCTCGAGGAGCAGAAAAGTATACATAATAATACAAAATGCCACAGAAACATCTGTTCGGAAGATACAAATCAATATAGCACTGCAATGTTGCTTTGAGATTCAACATTTCTATGTTAGTTCAGTCCATGTCACGGTTTTATTGTTGACCTGTTGAGCCAAGCCCCATATACTGTAATAAACTTCTCCCACCTTGTCTTCAGACAATATGGTGATAGCAGGAGTTACAAGCCCCTGGGGATGCTTCAAAGCAGTGTTGTTCTCGCAATACAGGAGAGACATGCCTGATGTGAAGAAAATAATGTTTCACCAGGATGGACTAGATAAAAAACACATGACCACATGACTTTGTGCTAATGCTTACTCTGAGAATTAGTTTTCGTGTGTGTGTGTGTGTGTGTGTGTGTGTGTGTGTGTGTGTGTGTGTGTGTGTGTGTACACATATACAAAGCAAAAAGAAGAAAGGTCCCACAGCAAATATAGGGCCAAACTACAAAGACTTTGCAAAGCAGAGCACAAATTTGAAAAACAGTTACAAACCTCGCTTTCTGACGGCATCATGGGATATATACAAATGACTCCAACAACATACAAATGTTCCAATACACTGTCATTTAAATGGGCAAAGACCTAAGCATCCACATAAATACGTATACTAATATTCTTATATACACACTGCTTAAAAATTACGTGTGTGTGTGTGTGTACATGGATTCACTTTGAAACCTCAAGATACTGAAATATCAAATTTCAGTATCTCAAGACCAAAACAACGAAAGAGCAAAGAAAATGACAAAGCAAAACACCGAAATCTACAGACAAAAAGAATACCCAACCCTCCCCCACATAAACGCGCAAAAACAAAAAATAAAACCTCATAGCACTAGCAAACTATAAGCAAGAAGGCAAGCCTCCCTGCACCCCCCCATGTGGGGGGATGCACCCCCCAACCCCGCTACTTGTATATACCAACTCAGAGGTCGCACTAACACAAGAAAAAACAAACCTTTTATAATGCTCCCTACTCCCCAGTTGCACACTCATCTCATGACAAATATACACACTACACATATACAAAACACACCACTTTCAAGACTTGCATACACACACACTCACCTACCTACCCTAACTGCCTTCTAAAACTTCCCAATAAAGTACACAAAAACACATTTCTACAAAAAAACCCTAACAAACTGCAAACCTACCTGAATCTCCTAACACAACCACACGTCGACCACCATCTTTCCTACCCATATACCACCAATCCTGAAAGTGACAGCATACCAGGAACAACAGAACACAGTACACCTACTACTCATTCGACAAGAGCAGATTCGACAATATCAGCTTTCCATCAACTGCACTTTCACTGTTTCAGTCTCAGGATACTGAAATCTGATATATATATATATATATATATATATATATATATATTCCTGTACACAAGGGAGGCTCCACCACCGATCCCGGTAACTGCTGATTCAAAGCTTTACAAACTTTATTTCTAAAGCAACGGAATACATCATAATGGACCTCATAATTATGTAGACTGTCAGTCTAAAGTCACTCAGCAAACTCTGTTTGGGTTTGTGAAAGGCAGATCCTACCTACTTAAATTGGTCAACTTTGAAAAAGTCAGAGGCCTTTTATTAGGGCAAGTCAGTATACACAGCTTGCCTCGAAGATTCTGACACCACTCCTCACGGGTCTATATTAAAATTGCGAAGAGGCATTACATCAAACGCCTCTTCACAGACACACAAAGACCGAATGCACTAAACCCCGAACGGTCAAAACAGCAATTTCTTTCCCTGGGAAAGAAATCGGTAGTACCACACACACACACACACACACTATTTAAAACATAACTAAGTGGGGGCTCTGACCCTACAACGTGGGGAGCTGTGCCCCCACACCCCCCTCTAACTAAATATACCAACTCCGAGATTGCACTACAGTGGGGTAAAGGGCAATGCTATGGCTCAGGCCAAGCAATTTATTTTCTCCCTGGGAAAAAAACTGCAGGCCAGAGCCTTCGCTATATTCAGACTTTGGTCTTTATGTGTCGCTGAAGAGGCGTTCAATGTCATGCCTCTTCGTGATTTTAATATAGACCCCTCCTCACTCAGGCATCATAGAGAGAGTTATCAAACTAAATGTAAACCCTCATGCTACATGATGGATAAGAACATGGCTCTGAGACAGAACTCAAGAAACTATGATTAAGACTCAATTCCAGAAAAAAGGTCTGTTACTAGCAGTGTGCCCCATGGCTTAGTATCAAAGCCACTTCAGTTTAGTATTTACTTCTCGGACATTAAAACTATCTGGCTGACTAATTTTCCTGATGACTGTAAACCTGAAGGCATCATAAACTAACCCGTGGACTGCCAAATTCACAAGGATGATCATACCCATACACAAACAGAAATGATGCCATAACCATGGTCCCAAGATAATTGCTGAAAAGTACAGTATTCTGTCCTTTGGCAAACAAGAACACTCTTACTTCTACCATATTAATGGTACCACCCCCCCCCCCCAAAAAAAAAAAGACAGACAAGGTTGTCAGAGACCTGCATAATTTGTTGATGGAGCTCCCTTTACAACCATGTAGCCACAGTTGTATGGAAATCCTTTGATTTAGCCAAAATGACTATTTATTTCCAGGTAAAAGGATAATGATATCCGTCCTTTCTACGCCCCTTATTATGCCCATAATTGAATACAATGCTCCTTTTGGCATGTACCTGCTCAGACTTGTGATCCAACTTGAATGACCCCAATCTTTCCTAACAAAGAAAATCATTTGACTAAGTTCCAATACCCATTCAGAATACTTTAGCAATCCAGCTCTCTTCTGTCTCCTACAGACTCCTTAAGGAAGACCTCAGTCTAGCCTATAAGGCCTCAACCAACACTGTCTTCAGCAACCTCTTTCACATTTGCAGAAGTAGCAACACTATGCACACTCATACTAAAGACCTTAAATCATCACCACAACAGAAACTGAACCTGCTGGCATGACAGATACCTGGAGTCAAAGAATTCCTCTCCTCTGGAAAAGATCCCCCTTAGTATTAAACAAAGTAGCTCACTCACTCTCTTCAAATGCAACCTGGATGACCAAATGAGTAAAACAAAATAAATCAATAAACAAACTGCAGAAAAGTCGCCAGAGGCACATGATTCCACAGGAAAAATATTTAATGACGGTGTTAGGTGAGGGTAGCACACCTTCAAGGGTGAAGAATTGGTGGATGACATAGGTTCATTCAACATTTAAACTGAGAGCAGTTTCATATTGGTTTTGCTCATTCTGAAGAAGTCCATGACATTTTAGTGGACAAAAGCACTAAACGTTAACTTGCATGTATTTTCATTAAATATTTCTCTTGTGGAATCTTGTGGCTCTGATGACTGTTCATGAGGTTTTGGTGAAAAGTGTTTTTTTTTTTTTTTTGCTGATGGCCATCTATTTTTAGTTGTAAAACAAAATACATCCCTTGTCTCACCTCACAGGCTATAAATGATCTTTGCAGGCAAAAATGCCTACTAAAAATCTATAAACTTGTACTTATGTTACAAATAAATACACCAGCACCTTCCTTCACCAAAACCTCATGAATAGTTCACACAGATTTTCAATGTAATCTAGAAGTGGTGAGGATGTCTACCACTAATGCTGCATTCTTCTTTCTGAGCAAATGATCAATAGGTAACGCTAATGTCAAGTACACTGACTCTTCATTCACAAGGCTGAACAGAGAGAGGGTTACAGCACATTAACTTTCAAGTGCCATGATTTCTGACCATTACAAGGGAACTAAGAACCCTTGCAAGAGTGAATGACTTCAGAATTAAGCCCTAAGGAAAACACAAACAGACGTGTCAGATTTTTCCAAGGGATGGGATGACTGATCCTGAGTGGAATCCTGCCTTCACCTTAAATGATGCCTAGATGTAAAGCAGACACAACTGGTTTCAATAACTAACTACCTTTCAATGAAATGGGGCACTTGCACTTCCAAAATAGGATATGCACACCAAATTCCTAAACTTTACACTCTCAATCTCCCTTGAGAAGATAGTAAACAAATGTACTAGAGGACACAGCATTCTTGACTAATTCTTACAAATATGACCCCCTCCTATGCTACTCCTCTGGTATTTCCCTCCCTGGTGAAGTATGACCACAAAGGTGTGCGCTTTCCACTTTTGGAAAGAGGTTGCTCCCAAAAGCTTCTATAGCAAACCCCATTGAATTCAACAACTACAAATGTGCCAATCTCAACCCACTCTACCATGAAATATGAAACTTCAATTATAACTGCACCACTCCTGACCTAGATACAGCATTACGCTTCACTATGGATTTTTACACCCACTTATAAAATAATGCACAGAACTAGCAGTCCCTACCAAAATGAAGTTGTCACAGAAAATTCAAAAACAGCCCATGCTGGAGGTCCACCATCATAAACTCAAACTCTACAACAAAAGAAAGAAAACTCTCTCAACTATACAGCAAACCAAGAACCCTCTTCTAAAGGGAAATATCAAAAGCATTACAAAAATCTGAAAAATAGTATCAGGTTCATTAAATGAGTCCATGAAATCATGTTGACCTCTGAAGCAAAACATAAATATATAAATCCATCTTTAGCTATGTTACAAAACTACTTTGTTCAGAATTTACTCATAATGGTCCTCCATATTCTTACCCAACAATAACTGCCAATATCCTTGCAATCAAATTTGGTGCCAATTTCACCACAGAGATATCTAGCCAAAGTTTTGAAAAAACAGAGTCCATTACTCCTCCAATTATCTTTAAAGATCATTTAATGAAAGTATTAACCAAGACCAAACATTCTTCCTCCATGGGACATGATAATATATGTGATTTCTTAATTAATAATGTTAAATATGCCCTTCCAGGCCCACTCTTTAAACTATTTAACATAAGTTTAACTATTGGTTTTGCCCCTGATGAGTGGTACACAACAGTGGTGATACCGCTCTATAAAGATGGACTAAAAACCAGCCCGGATAATTACAGCTGAATCAGCCTTTAGATGCCTCCTCTTCAAAACCATGGAGTGTACAATTACTGACCTAGTAAACTGCTACATCAAGTATACTATTAAACTTGACCACAACAGTCTGAATTTGTAATGGGTAGATCCTGACTACTGAATCTGGTAAACATCTTTGAAAAAGTCATGGAAGCTGTAGATGGTGGCCATGCAGTAGACCTGGCATATACTGACCTGGCCAAGGCTTTTGTCACCTTTTCCTGTGATGGCAACATACAACGATAGAGTACTCTGATGATGTCTGATAGGAATTGTTTGGACAAAAGCACTTAGTAGCTGGTTTTGCAATTTTAATAAACTCTGCACAGATCAATTGGTTCAGTTTCCACTGTTTCTGTTTTGTGACAGTGTTACTGGTTGTTACAAACATATAGAAGCTAAATGCTTTAAAACTGACCCATATGTGGAAGGGTTGTCAGCAAACTGACTTAAAAGGCAGAACACACACATTGCGCATTGTAAGTATCTCATCGGGAAGTATAAAAGTGACTAACTGTTCCCATCAGGCTTTGTCCTGGAATCCCTGTTTTTTGGCCTTTACTTCTCAGATCTTGAAGCAGACAGCCAAAACTTCTGGTTAATGGCCAATGCTGTGGTGTAAAGGGCTAAAGTCCTAACTACTGTCCGCGGGACCCAGGTTCAATTAGAGGCTTAGGTGTTTGAGAAGCCAGCAGGGAGGGTTTAGTATACCTCCAGGGGAGAGCATATTCATTAAAGACGTTCCCTGAGAGGAAGTGTGGACTACAAAGGGGAATAGCCCTCAGATGCTTTTTTTTTAAACAAGAATCATCTTTATTAAATTATCATGTATGACATAGGCAATCATATAGTAATATAAATGAAAAATGAAGTTATGTACTCACCATGACATTCCATATGTATTGTTCATTTTCATTCTTCCTCAACATATCTGACTTGGCCATCTTCATACAGATTCGAGGATCTGACTCTCAAGCTCCTCCATTATCCATAATGCCCCTTGATTACTGCAATACCTCTGACTGAGTTTACTGTTGTTATGTGCAGTACCATCAGAAATACCTTAACAAAGCTATCACAGAAAGGTAATAGCTAAAGGATCAGGAGCTCAAACAGGAACTATGGTTCCTATCACAAATTTCATTAGTTTCAATCCAAAGACATGGGCATGGGGAAGGGGGGAGGGGAGATGAGGAAGAATAAAAATGAACAACACAGATGGAACATTATCATAAGTGCACCCAAGAATCTTTTGTGATGGTTATCCAGGCATCTAGATGCAAGGATAAATGCCCCCCCCGACTACCTCCAGAGAGGGAGAGATGGGTAACATTTCAGGAGCACTAAAAGGAACTGTCTGAGAAGGAATTTCAATATCCTTGATTCTGCAGACCCTCTTCTGCCACACAGGCAACGTCTATCATTGTAGCTATTAGCCCACCTCTGGGAGAAAAATGGTGTGATCCTGAAAAGGACCTTGAGATGTCTAGAACACCTTCTTCCCACCGCAGTAATTTACTAGAGAAAAAGTCTCTGCGAGGTAGAAAAGTGGATTCCAACAGCAGACAAGATCTTTCTGTCCTGTTCACTGTGGAAAGAGTCTCTTTCATGGTAGGCCCAAACAAGGAATATCCATCAAAAAGAGCACTGATGAATGACACCTTGAAAGGTTCTGCAAAATCGCACAACCGCATCCAGGCATGTCTCCTTATTGCTATGCCTGAACTGGCCGCTCTTGAGGTACATTCAACTGTATGCAAGATTAATCTCATGGCAGCATTTGTAATGGATTGTAGAATGGACAGTCATGAGGAAAAAGACTTCTGGTTCCTCTCTTGACATGGACCTTGGGGCAGAATAAGACAGTTCCTTTATCAAGTTCCTCTGTAATCTGGTGAATTGTGCCAGGTAGTTCAGTGAATGCAAGGCAAATGTTTGTGATGCATACACTCAATTCCTAAACCCGTCAGAAGCCCTAGATTCTCAATTACAGGGGTGGACAAGAGGAGCTCTTCTCAAGTAGCTAATATTTAGTAACTGCTGCAACAACTATGGCATCTATAGAAATCCCTTTAGTCCAGTGATGTCTATTAGTGGGGGGGGGGCTTAAAATGTTATCAGGGCATTTGGGAATTGATTTCATGGAGTCTGGCTCCTTACATGGCCTGCAGGAGACAAAGATTATAAGCTCATCTACAGGGGGGGGGGGTAACCCAAGATGTAGAGGGTTCAGACCCAAAGGCTTCCAGAAACACTGACTCCTCCTCCTGGGAAGAGGTTTGGGAAGACCAACCACCTTTCTGGCAAAGGATTTCTAGAATGTCTCCAAAAGAGACATCCTCAGATGGAGAGCTGGTGGACCCCTTCCCCTTCATCAAAATTGGTGTCTTCTGTAAGAGATTTCTGCGGGGAATCCAAGTGCTTCCTCTTGAACACACTCTTCCAAGGAATTTCCTCAGTGGGATATTCTAGTGAGGTATCAGAAGAGGTGGGGAGCTCCCAGGTGGGAAATGGATGGAAGCTCATTTGGGCTGGCTGTCCCTGAGGGTTAGGATGAGCAGACTCAGGCACAGGATCCATAAGGGGAGTAAGGGATGGAGCCAGTGGTGTAAGAGTCAAGACTACTCTCAGATAAGAGAAAACATTCTCCACCATTTCAAAGGCAGAAGGACCAGGAGAGACCAAGGGAAAACTGCTTGGAGACGAGGCTCTTGAAGCGGACAATCCAGGGCCCTTCCTGACCATCCAACTCAGGAACAGGAGCTGGAGCTCAGCTGTCAAGACCTGAAGTGCCAAGGGGAAGAGACAGCTCAGAAAGCTTCGGAGTCAAGGTCTGCCACTTGGATCAAATGCCAATGCTTCAACTCCAAGAAAGATCCAGTTCTGAGGGGGTAGGAGCCAATTGGATCATAGATGTCATCAGAGTGGAAGAAACAAGAAACTTTGGATCTGATGGCTTGACTCTAGGGATCCATGGATCCAATTACTCCAAAATGAAATGCTGGACTAGAGAAGCAGTGACAACAGGTTGAAAAGAAGGCTTTAGGCTCTTGGATCCAATGGGAGACAGAGATGGCAAGACCCCCATCTGGATCTGTGTTCGGAGGAACTCTCATCATTTTATCCATCTCCATTTCACAGCGACTTTGGGATGACCTAATGGATGACGACGTGGAAGATGGTCTAGATAATTTTTTTGTCTCTCTCATAAAAATGGAGGTCTTAACCTTGGTGATATCGGCTCTGGGGGAAAAACTCGGAGCTCGAAGCCAAGGAGATGAGACTGATGGATGTTCTGGATCAGAAGATTTTGGATCCAATGATTTAGCCACTTTATTAGGCAGTTCTGAAGGAGGCTAGGAATAAAGAGACTTGGCAGGAAAGCATTTACAATGCTCCCTTGGACAATCAGACTTTTGAGAGGGGGTTTGAACACCTGATGGAGAAGTAGAGGAAGACTCTGAGGCCAGAAGAAGGCCATTCAAAATCAACTTATTACACCTGTCACTAAGCTCTAACATTAAAAACCAAACATACAGGACAAGAACTGTCCAGATGTGCTGGCCCCAAACAATAAACTCACTCCCTGTGGGCATCAGAGTTGGGAATCTTATGCCCACAGGAAATACACTTTTTGAATCCAATTGGCTTGTCGGCCATACTGGAACAATTGGTAAACGACTAACATCACACAAAAACGAATAAGCACAATCTCTAACATCTCTCTCTCTCTCTCTCTATATATATATATATATATATATATATATATATCTCATATATGTGTATATATATGTGTATATATATATATATATATATATATATATATATATATATATATATATATATATATGTATATATATATATATATATATATATATATATATATTACGTGTGTGTATGCATATGCATACATATACATACACACACATTTATTTTTTTTTCCTTTTTTTTATTGACAAACAAAGAAAGAAACAGAAAATACCAACAATAGTAGATCTCAGAAAGACGAAAATGGGAAAATTACCATGCTAATAAAAAGTTATAAATAGATATGGAAAAAGAAAATTGGTTTTAATTTGCAGTCACTAACACCCCTAACTTGAGGGATCGCAATCTTGCCCAAACCTGAAGAGCAGCAAACAAGATGTGATGTATTGCAGTAATCAGGGGCATTAAGGGTAAGGGAGGAGCTTGAGAGTTGTATCCTAGAATCTATAAGAAGATGGCCTTGTTGGATCCAAACCCACACACTGAGGACTGAATGAAAATGATATCATCACATCAAACTATATTGACACAACTTCAGTTGCAAACTTTATATATTACAAGCCATACTGACAAGTTTAGTTGCATGTATTATACATCCCTTATAATCTATCCAGTCACTGTCAACAATACATAACTCATTCAAATCCTGCCTTTTTTAAACCTCATTCTTCCTCTGCATGTACTGTTCCCACAATTTCCATTTTTTCCATGTAATTTGCTCCAACTTTTTTCTAAAGATCCCAATTCCAGTTGTTTTATCTCTGTTACTATATCCACAACTTCTAATACAGTTGGTTTAGATTTTGATATACTTTTTCTAGTAAGTGATTTTTGGCAGCCACCATAATTAGACTCAGCAAGGCTTTACTATGTCTAGCAATTCCGATTCTGTACCACAGCTCAGAAAAATAATTTCCCAATCACTCCAATTTGCTCACTCAGCATCTCCGACAGAGCAGTATGCATGGAATCTTTAAAGTCTGACAACCCATTACACTCACAGAAAATATGATCCCAGTTATTTTTTTATTCCCCATTTGCTGTCTACCTAAAGACAAATTCTTTGGAGTCTACCTGGGGTAAAAAATACCCATGTAAACACTTACAAGCAAAGATCCTATATATTCTACCTTTTGTTGCATATTTGGGAGACATCCAAATATCCCCATTTGCTTCTTTGTGAATTGCTTAGCTAATCTTTCTTCCCAATCCTTTCTGATATCCTCTGATTGATTCTTATAATTATCATGCAATATTTTATATGCTCTACTAATTATTCCTTTTTTAACAGCAGCTTCTGTTCTAGATTCTACTAAAAACTCTACCAATGCTGTTTTTTTTTGTTTAGGATTCCCCCGTTTCTTTCTCTTTGCCTATACTCTGATATCAATTTTTGATAGGGAAGGCAGTTTTTAACCAGCAGTCCGAATAAATTTTTGGCCTCTTCCAATTCTATTACCTTTCCCCCTCTGTTTGCTCCCAATACCTTGGTTCTTCCAGCCCCCTATTGTCTATATCCCTAACTGCAGTCATCCCTATTGGCAGACTCTCCTTTCTGCATTCCCATGTTGGCTTAGTTCATAGAATACTTTCTGATACTTTATGAGACTAATATTCTATATGATTATTATTCTCCTTAAGGATCTGTATACAAAATGTCAGTCTCTCCTTATTTCTTGAGTTTCCTCCCCTGTTTCATCATCATCCCTTTTCCATTCTGAATTATAGATTTTTGTTTGTGCTATATATAGAAGCCTTAACTGTGCAGTTCTGAAATACACCTTCAAATCGGATAATCCCAAACCACCTTGTTCTATTGGAAGAATCTGATTATCCCAATTGACTCTTGCAGTCTCCCCTCCCAGATAAAATCCTTCAGCTCTTTATTTATTGCTATCCACAACTTCTCCTCTGGTTGATAAAAATATGCTTGACCTGTGTATAAAATTAAAGGGACTAAAAACATTTTAACTGCTTGCATCTTGGTATCCATATCCATATAACAACGCATCCAATGTTGTCAATTTTTATTCTGTCCTCAACGTATGGGTTTGGATCTGTTGCAAAATCTTGTGGCAAACAGAAAACTCTTAAGTTACTCTCCTACCCACAATGCACCAACCCCAGGTACGTCAGATCATGTTTGCTGCTTCCAGTGAAAGATGTGGGTTTTAGTGCTCTCGAAAAACTCTTCATAGGTGAGATAAGTTAACCTTTATTTCTTTAAAAAAAATAGTTTTCTTTCCTTTTAGTCTTATCACTGTGTTGTATTACCTTTTTTGTCTAAAACATCTTTTTTCATACTAGTGTACTTTCGTACTATTACTCTTCCCCCTCTTGCACTTTCCACTGTATTTTTCTCTGTGAATACCATCATTGGTAGTCTTTTGCTTTCCTCTTAAAAAAAATAAATTATATATAGCTTTATACATTTCTGAATATCTTTCTGTGGCAATTCTTTTACTTTTCTTAGTGTCAGGATGGCAGAGAAACCATCCGGTTTCAAGAAATGTACCAAATGCAGTCATAAAATATCACTTTCTGATACACATTCCTTATGCATTTACTGTTTGGGACCTCATCAACTCCAGCAGGATTGCTCCATTTGGCACTCTTTCAACCCTAGAGATCTTGTGGAGAGTAAAGATAAGTTAATTCTTATAGGGTTGCTACCATCTTCCTTTTCTGATGCCTTTTCTGGAGCCTCCCCCAAGAAAACTAAAAAGACCACTTCTCCCTGTACTTCTACCGCTTCTACAAAATAGTCTGGGAAATGTAAGAAAAGATCTCTTTCGGATCCAGCTACCTCTTTGAATCCTAAAAAGAAACTGACAAAGTTGCAGGACCTGACTTCACACTTGGATCCAACACTCCTGATGAGAGAGATATCAGATCAGACTTCACATTTGGATCCAAAACTAGAGAGACCTAGGCATCTATCAGATCAGACTTCAGACCAGTATCAAAAACATCAGATCTCACAGTTCATTCCATACCCATTTCAAGGACCAGACAATCCCCCTCAGTGAAACCTGCTCCATCTAGAGTCTTTTCTTCATTTTTGGAGAGACCTAGGTCTGCTTCCCTCGTGTCCATCTGCTCTTCCAGGAGCCTTAAGGAAGAAGATGTGGAGAGGTTAGTCAGAAGGATTCTCTCGACAAAGAGCATGGCGTGTTCCACCGGCACCTACCTTTTTGGGTCAGATCATCAGACTTTCTACCACTTCTCCTGTGCAAGTTCCGCCCCTAATGCCATACTCGGTCTTGGAGATACCGATCCAAGTCCTCTGGGTCCATCTGCATCAGATCAGAAAGTTTCCTTATCCTCAGATCCGAAGCTTGCTCAGAGCTCTTCAGTAAGATTGGATCCAGAGAGCTCTCACAGCCAGAGCTACCCTATCAGGTCCATGGAGTCACAGTCAACTCAAAAGTCCTCTGAGCTGTCTCTGCACCTCAGAGCCTTGGCACAGGTTTGTTCAGCTCTGACTTCTGCCTTGGGGGAGTTCTCCTCGGAGCAGAGAGGGACTCCAGTCCAGAGGCTTGCCGTTACAGATCAGGGTTCTTGTTCCTATCTTGGGGAATCTGCTTTTGAGGTAACGGTGAGCGCCTTGTCAGCATCCTCAAGAAAGATGGTTCCTTCTTCTCAGATCCTCAGTGTGCAGACTTGCAACCTCTTTGCTTAGAGTCTCATCTACCTTCTCTTCAGAGACAGCTGATACCGAAACCCCAGACTTCCCAGCAGGGTCTTTCCACCTCTTCTGATACCTCCACTGAGTAGCCAACTGAGGAGGTCCTTATGAAGAGAACATGCAAGAGGAAGCACCTATACTCTCCCAAGTAGTCAGTCACTGAAGACACAAACTTTGATGATACTGAAGGGACCCCATGGTCACCTCCTGAAGATGTCTAGTTGGGAGACATTCTTGAAATCCTGAAACAGAGAGGTGGCTGAAAGTCCAGCAACCCTTCGTTGAGTTTCCTGGAGGCATTTGATACCAATCCATCTATTTCCTGGTTGACTCCACCCGGCAATGTCCGCACAGATTTGATCTCATGGTGGGCATGGAATGTCCTAGACAATACTGAACCAATCCCCTGGAGACCAGTCAAAATTTTAACAGCACCAGAGCGCAGACAGTTTTGGACAAAAGGTATGCCTGTTAATGCCATGGTTGTGGTGGTGGCCACAAAAAAGGAATGATCCAAAGACAGTTCCACTGTCCATCCTCCGAACAAGGAATCTTGATCGATGGACAGGTTTGCGAAGCATGTCTATGCTTCAGAAACCTCTACCTTAAGGTCTATGAACTATCTTGTCACATTTCACTAGGTTACAGAGAGACCCGGTAAACGAACTCTCCAATATCTTTCAGGATCTATTTCTGAAGAGGTACATATATCTGTTATTTCTCAGTTTGTTGCACCTGCAATCAATCTCCAATTCTTCCATGAAGTTAATTTCAAATCCGGTCGAAGGTACTTCAAGGGAACAGATTCCAGCTTTTCCATACGAGACACATCTGGATGTGCTTAAATGATTTTGCAGAGCCCTTCAAGTCTTTGTTTGTCGATGCCCTCTTTGATGGAATGTCTTTGTTTGGCCCCAAAGTTAAGGATACTATATCCACGTGTGAAAAGGACAAAAAAGACCTTGTCTGCAGTGGGTGCACATTATTTCCATGCCTCAAAGGTACTTCTCCAGGAATCAATTAGGTACTGAAAATATGTGACTCCAAAAGTCCCAGGATCTTTTCCAGGACACACTTGGAGGACGTTTCTCCAGAGGTAAAGGGGGGACCTCCAATGGTAGAAGCACCACAAGGGTCTAGAGATTACTTTTTTGACAGACCTTTGCGGCACTCTTGAAAGGAGGTCCAATTGTACCCCTCTGGAGGCAACTGAGGGCAGATTCTCCCCTGAACAAGTGCAGCAGCTACTTTCTCCTGATCCCCCCAGGGGGAGTCACCGAAGGATACTCTACTTGATGATTGGCACCCCAGCCTTCTTTATGCCTAGCCACCAATCCTAACATCCAAGATTCTACAGAAAGCTACCATGTTTAAGAAAAAAGTTATCCTCAATGCACTTTTTTGGCCGCAACACATTTGGCTCCTCTTCCTTTGGCCTCACTTACTCCACCAACCATGGATTCTGGATCCAGCTCCACACCTCCAGTCTCACCTGACAAGCATGAGTCATACAGACATACTGAACCTTAGACTGACTGCAATTCCATTATAGCCAGACAATCTGTGCTCTCTTCTCCAGTACGTCAGATACTTTTATCTTCACATAAACCATAGACACGTAAATTCTACTCCAATAAATGGAAAAAATTTGCTTACTGGGCCCACGAGAATAATGGTGATCTCTTTTCAGCCCCTTTGCATAGTATTCGTGAACTATTAGCAATACTTTTTAAAGATGGAGCGAGTTCCTCCACAGTGAAAGTCCAGCTAGCAACGATCTCAATGAGAATTTCAGAGATTCAGGTCTTGTCTTCTAAATCTCCTTATTTGATCTTTCACAAAGACAGAGTCACTTTAAGAACTAATGCTTCCTTTCTTCCTAAAGTGGTTTCAGACTCTAATATTAATCAATCCATCAATTTGCCCGTATTTTTCCCCAGATTTTCTAACAAAGGTGAATACATGTTGCACTTATTGTATGTCCACAGGCAATTAAGTTTTTACCTGCACAGAATACAAAGTATCAGGGAGACTGACCAGTTATCTGTCTCCTTTTCTGACATAACTTGGAAAACCCGTTGCCAAAATGACTCTATTCAGATGGCTTACAAATTGTGTTTCTTACATACACAACAAGCTGGGTATTACCTTATCAAAACCTTTATGAGCTCACACCACTAGAGCCATGGCTACATCATCATTCTTCCAATCTAGAGCTTCCATGGATGACATCTGCGCAGCAGCCACTTGGACTACTCCCCACACATTTGTTACTTGTTATCAGTTGGATACGGTCTCCGGGGTACAGCATCATTTGGTATATTGGTGCTCAGGAATATCCCTCAAGTCTACCTGGGGATGTAGGTAGCTGGGGACTTTGTCCCATAAGTTGAGGACAGAATGAAAATCTACACCATCAGATTAAGAAGTTATGTACTCACCATAACATACATCTGTGTTGTCCATTTTCATTCTTCAACTCCCCTCCCACCAACCCCCCTGCCTTGTAGTCTCCTGGAAGAGCAAGTGTTTTTCTAATTATGCCACTTCTTTAGAACATGGCTCCAGATATAGTGTCCTCAATTTGTATTTCAATTTATTTATTTACTTTATCTTATTTTACATTTGTTTACCGGGTCAGTCCAACTGGGAATAGCCCATTTTCAGTGGAGGCCTGGGGAGAAAAGCTCCACAAAAAGTGACAGTACATACAACATTAGTAACAGTAACTACAGCATGACAAACAATACATACAACATTAGCAACAGTAACTACAGCATGACAAACAATATATACAACATTAGTAACAGTAACTACAGCATGACAAACAATATATACATTAGTAACAGTAACTACAGCATGACAATATATACAGCATAAGTTATAGTAGATACAACATCAGATATGGAACTTAACATACTGATAGTAACATAGAACCTATGAGTATTCATTTACATTTGTAAAGGGAAAATAATTTTAGATTTATCACACATTTAATAAAAAGAAAAAAAAAGATAAATCATGATACAAATAAGATCAATGTCCAAGACACAGGCTGAATGATTAATGGAGTGTACTTATGATAACAGGGCTGTTGCATGAGTAGAGCCAAGTGTCAGATCATTTTTGAGTAGTTTGTTTAAACTGGTGTGTGTTGTCAGTGGTTCTAATATTATGGTGGAGGGAGTTCCTGGTTTTTGAGATATAGGAAGGGTATAAGGAATCTCCTGCAGTTTTGTTAGTTTTGGAGACTTGTAGTAAAGATTTATTTGATGATCGTAGTGTCCAAGTGTTGGAGTAAGGTTACAGTAAGGTTGTAGTAAGCTTCTGCTATTGGCAAACTAGATCTGATGTATTTTGGGTTGGTGCATTGTGGGTAAGGAAGTGGCTCAAGAGTTTTTTGATGGTCAAAAGCTTTTGCAACGGCCGAGTTGGATCCAAGGGATTGGATATGAAACCATAAGTTGAGGAAGAATGAAAATGGACAACAAAGATGGAACATTATGGTGAGTACATAACCTCTATTAACAATTTCTCAGTTTTTGTATTATCTTTTTAATGTCTTCCCAAATACCCTTAGCTGCCACACCAGAATCCTTTTTAATCCATACTCTTATGTCCCATTAAATATGGATATCACTGAACCAATTTGTGTGTGGTACATAATTTACAGCTATTGCCTTTGTTTTACATTCATTAATTTTTTTATCCCAAAAAGATTTGTAACTTCCTCAAAATGCTCCAAAACACTGAAATGTCATTTTCTGGTTTTATCAGGTATAAAGTAATATCATCTGCAAGTAAAGCCAGCTTTTCTTGACTACCACACCAATTATATCCTCGAATTTCTGAGTCTCTTATTTGTTTTGCCAATTATTTATTTATTTATTTATTTATTCATTTATTTATTTATTTACAGTTGTTTAACCAGGATAGTCCATTGGGCCTAAAGAACCCGTTTTCAATGGAGTCCTGGGGAGAAAAGCTCCACATACAGATTATACAAAGATTATATTCCACATACAGATTATACAAAGGTTGTTACACACATAAGTTTATATGAGAAATTAAAGAAAAAACATTGTTGAAATTCTGATAAAAATATCAACAAAAACAAGTGATACAGGCATAAAAAAAAAATTTTTTTTTTTGCTAAAAATTTCAGGGTACAAATAAGGAGTTGTATGCTAGGAGCCAGCATGAATTTGCTAGCTGGGATTTGAGAAAAAGGAAAGAGGAAAAGTGTTGGGAGTAGAAAGTAGGTTATGAGGGATGTGAACAGGAGCATCCCCAAGAGGATGTTAAATGAGAGTGTAGTGATTTTTTAAAGGATGGCAGGCTTGCAATTGTACGAATGAAGGGGGGAAGGGAGATCCATAGGCGTGCTAATGAGAAGGACAGGAGGTTTTGTCCTGGAGGGGTGTAGGGGTCTGTAAACTTCTAGGAGGTTTTGATTATTAGATCTTAGAAGTCTGAGTTTTATGCATTTTGAAGGTAGTTGAGAGAGAGGGACAGAGGGATGGCTGAAAAATGAGTTTATGTGCATAGGTGAGCTGAGTGTAGTAGAGGTAGCTGGGAAGCTCTAGCCAGTTGAGTTTATGGAGAGGTTCACAGTGATGGGTGGATGATTTGTTACTGGTGGCGAATCTGGCTATTTTATTGTAACAAGATGAGAGCTTGGTTTTCAGGGAAGATTGTAGGTTTATAAGAAGAGGGGCACCATAGAGAAGGGAGGGAAGGAGAAATGTGGTAGAGAGAGTAATTTTGGTAGTTGAGGTGAGGAACCGATTGTGACGGTAGAGCAGGCCTAGTTTTTGGTGAGTTTTTTTTATATTTAGTAGAAGGTGGGAGTTGAATTTGAGCTTGTCATCAATTTGGACTCCTAGTAGTTTGGTTTCAGATACTAGCTCAAGAGATGTGTTGTTTTGGCTGGTGATGGAGAATAGAGATCTATCAAAGTTATGAGTTTTGGAGGGGGTAAATATCATAGGTTTAGTTTTAGCAGCATTGAGTGCAAGATGGTGGTCTTTCATCCATTGTTCTGTGGTGCTGAAGGCATCTTGGGTAAGTTTTAGAAGAGTTGGGATGGATGAGGCAGCACAGATGATTGTGGAGTCGTCCGCATATTGAATAATGTTTGCAAGGGAAGAGTGGTAAAAGTCATTGATGAAGATATTGAAGAGGAGGGGGCCTAAAATAGAACCTTGTGGAACACCTGTAGGGGTATTGAGGAAGTAGGAGGTGGATTTTTTCCACTTGACGGCTTGTTGCCTATTGGAGAGATAGCTAGTAAACTAATGGAGGAAAGAGGGGAAAGGTTTAGGTTAGATAGCTTAGTAAGAAGTAGGTCATGTGAGATAGTGTCGAAAGCTTTAGAGAGATCGAGTAGGATGGTAGATACAGTAAGGCCAGAATCTCTTGCTTTATTCACAGTTTCAAGGAAGGATAGGAGGGCAGTCATAGTACTATGATGGGGTCTGAATCCATGCTGTGCGGGAGTTAATAGATTGTTGTCCAGGAGATGGGGAAGGAGTTGTAGATGGATACATTTCTCTAGGACTTTTGAAAGGGGAGTGAGGATGGCAATGGGACGGAAATTGGTAATATTAGTATTGGTACCACCTTTATGTAGGGGAATGATGTAGGCTTTTTTCCAGATTTGAGGAACAATACTTTCTTGGATGGAGCAGTTAATTAGTATGCTGATAGGGAGGGCAATGGCTTCTGCAGCTATGCTAAGGAAGTATGAGGGAATGTCATCTGGGGCATTGGTGCATGGTTTTAGTTTTTTCAGGAGTTTTTTTATGATGGATGTAGGAATAGGTTTAATGAAGAATGGTGGGGGTGTGGAGTGAGTGGGAGAAGTTGGAGGGGGAGAAGTTGGAGGGGAAGAAGTCTGAGGAGAAGTGGGAGAAGTCTGAGGAGAAGTGGAGGTAGGGAAAGAATTGTTATTTGAGAAAGAGGAGGTAAGTTTGGAGATAGAGTCTATGAAGAAGGAATTGAATTGGGTAGCAAGATCTGTGTTGTCTACATTTGGGCAAGAGATCGGGTTTTCTGCAGTCCCGGGTTTTAAGAGGGTAGTAATACCCCCCCAGAATTTTTGAGGGTTAGTTTTGTGGTTACTTTGCAGTCGGGTGAAGTAGTTACGACGGTCTGCAGAGATAAGTTTTTTAACTGAGTTACGAAGAGTTTTGTATTCATTGAGGGAAGATGTAGATTTATTCTTTTGATATTGTGTCCAAGCTTTGTCTCCAAGTCGCATGGTTGTTAGGGTGTTTATAGTTAACCAGGGGGTGGATTGTCTTTTTTATTCTTTTGGTTTTTAAAGGAGCATGAGTATCTCGAAGGTTTAGGAATGTGGTATTAAAGTGAGTGATCACATCTTCAAGGGGTAGAGTTTTTAAGGGGTACCAGTTAAGTGATTTTAGGGTATTGCAGAAAGCTTCTGGGTTAAAGTTTTTATGGCATCGGGTAGTAATGTAATTATGAGTGACTTGTAAGGGAGAAGGAAGACGTCTAGTGAATATAGGTAGGTGGTCACTGAGGGAGTCAGGTATGGTTCCACTATCTGGGTAGTAGTGAGGGTGGGAGACTAGAATCCAGTCTAGGATGTTGCCAGTGGTGAAGTCTTTGCGTGGTCTAGTAATGGAGTTGATGAGTTGAGAGTAGTTGTATAGGTTGATGTTAAGGGAGTGAGAGGGGGACTGAATGGAGGACCAGTTAATATTGGTATCTCCCATGAATGGTTTTATATACAATGCAAACAACAAAGGGGAAAGAGGGCACCCCTGTCTGGTTCCTCTGCTCAAACAGAAATTATCAGAGAGGAACCAACCCACTTCAATTTTTGCCTCTGATCCCTCATATATCCTCCTAATCTACTTTATAATTTTATCAGGAAATGCAAATGCTTCCATTCGGAGTAGCCCTCAGATGATTTTGATGAACGCAAGGGTTTAGAGTGGGAAAACAAGAGTCAGGCATAATACAACCCTCCTCTCAGCAGCAGAGTCAGGTGCCTACACCACCCCCTTGTGTACCATTAATATCCACTTGCAGAAGTCCAGCGAAGAAAGGAAGAGCAGGAAGACCCAGTAATGGACAGGGGACACTGTGATGGCTTGGATGAATGAAGTGAGCGGGATTGCTAGCAAAATTTGCTGATAATTGCAAACTTGGGGGGAGGGCTTATTTTTAACTTATCCTCTGACATCCAAAGCCTCCAGAATAAACTCTCCCTAGTAAGCTCTTGGGTTTATTAAAATGGGCTCAAATTAAATGTTAAGAAGTGTAGTACCACTTTTTGTCAGAGAAGCCCACCCCTTCTCTATACTGTATAAATATGCCGCTATAAAATGAATATGTAGTTAGAGACTTAAGAGCATGGGTTGACAGCTTCCTTTCTATAAGCTACTCTTTTAGTTTGACTGTCTACATACCTAGAAAGCATTATCACCACTAGACAGAGGTATCAGAGAAGGGATGAACCATGAATGGCAACCGGCATAGATGGACATGAGAAGTTATTTATACAAGCATAATTAGCTCATGATAATGTTAATAAAAATTAGGTGACTTCATTTATCATTAGATGTATGATCTCATTGCTTCCACTGACGTAAATGGATATGAAGCATTTGAAAGAAAAACACATTTTGCAGTTTTCAGACTTTTATTGTAATCCAGCAGAAACATCATTAGATCACATGTAGTCCAAATACTTAAAATCATTCACCTATCCTGTTACAAGGGAATATTTGAATGGAATTTTTTTTTCATGCTCTGTTATAAACAGTATACCATATTTAACACATCAGCACTTAAACTGTAGCCTCTTTTCACAGGTATGTACTAGGCTAATGGCCCTGGAGCCTTTACAAGCCTAGCCCAAAAAAAAAAAAAATTTGCCCAGGCAGCGTGCAACCTGTTAGTTCACAGTGCCCATATCCAGAAGGGCAACTGGAATGATCCCTGGAGTGAACTCTCTGTTAACCATCCACTCGGCAAGATTTCTCTTGAAGAGGACCAGTGACGTGCTCTGCTTGATATGAATGGGAAGCTTATTCCAGAGTATGGGCAGTCTTTGCGAGATTAACCTGTCCCTCCAGCATGTTCCGTTAATTGTGGTAATGAGGCTGTGATCTCTGGAGCATGTGGCATGGGGTAATGTGATTTCTTTAGGTGTAACATTTCAAGTAGGGCTGGATCGGACTTGATATTGTAAGTCAAGCAGAGATCACCTCTAAGTAGATGATAAGAGACTGAGAACAGCTGAAGTTTCTTGAGTCTGTCTATGTAGGACATGTGTTTAAGGCCTAGGATCCTTTTTGTGAGGTACTTTTGTGGCCTCTCCAACTGCTGTAGGTGTCTGGTCAGGTACATGCCAAATGGGCCATTATATTTGATGACTGGTCTAATGAGGTATGAGTAGAGAGGGATGATGACTTCTTTCTTCCTGGATGCGAAACCTTTGGTTATAAGATGTGCACGTAGAAGAACTTTCTGACCACAGTTGCAATGTAGTGGTCAAAGGTTTGGTGGCTGTCTACCTGGGTGCCCAGATCTCTTATAACCCCTTCAGTGTTCAGTGGGCTCCCATCAACGTGGTAATTTGTGGGAATTGAGTTTTTTCCAAAGGGGATGAAGCTTCAGGCTATGGTTCCGACACCACTCACTGGACTCAGAGAGGACCTTTTGTAGGATGTCTGCATCACATGGGGAGTTGATAATGACACTTAGTCATCAGTGAACCTGGTCAGCAAGATTCCTTCTGTGTTGGCCTGGACTTCTGAGAAGTAGATGCCAAAGAGGAGATGGCCCAGGACCAAGCTCTGTGGGACTCCACTCATGACTGATCGATAGTCTGACTTGGAATCCGCAACTTTAACTCTATGGGTCCTGTCTGAGAGCCAGTTTGCAACCCACCTAGTGATGTAAGCATGGATGCCTAGTTTGGTGAGTTTATCAGTGATACCTGAGTGGGGATGGTATCAAACGCCATGGCCAGGTCAAGGTAGGCTGTATGCAGTGCCTTACCCTCATCCACAGCCTTGGTGACTGCCTTGAAGATGTCAACCAGGTTCAGCAGGCAGGATCTCCCCTTGACAAAGCCTAACTGTGTGGGGTCAAGAGTTTGGAGTTTGCCTATATCTTTGTTAAGCAGGTGCATGAGGATGCACTCCATAGCTTGGCATACCAGACTCATCAGGCTAATGGAGCGATAGTTCCCAGGGTCTGTAGCTGCTCCTCCTTTATGGAGCGGGACGACTGGAGCAGTGCACCATCCGTTATGGACATAGCCTGAAGTAAGGCTGTGATTGAACAGGGCACACAGATGTGGTGCCAGTTAATTTTGTAGCTCATGTAGGACGCAGCCAGAGATATTATCAGGTCCCATGGACACTGTATTCTTGGCTTTGGACAATGCAGCTTTTACCTGTACTACCGAAATGGTGGTTACCAGGCTTTCATCTGGTATTGTGATAGGCCCTTGGGGGGGGGGGTAAGGTTGGCACTGAATCTGTCAACCAGTATGTTGGCTACATCTGTTAGCTCAGTATAAGAGGTGCCATTGTCCAATAACCCAGAGCAAGTCTGGGTATTGCCTATGAGGTTTCTGATATAGCTATAGAAGGCTTTGTGGTTGTTTTTAGTGTCAGCTGCAATTCTACCTTCATAGCTGGCTTTAGAGGATTTGATAAAGGGATCTCAGCTTCTTGTTCAGACTAATAAGGGAGGTTTTTTTTCAATCTTGTGACATTATTTTTTTTTTGCAACAGTTTCTTCCTCCTGTTGTAGAGTTTTATTGATGGCTGGGGACCACCAGATTGGCTTCCTTTTTTTTGGAAGAGAACGTCTTAGCTCTATTTGGTATGGCAAGGTCCATGCATTTGTGTACATTCTCGTACAGTGCACTGGTGTATGATTCAGCAGTCATGCAGTTATTTTCCATTGGCATGTGTACAGAGAAGTTAGCCACCTCTGTTTTTAGGAGCCCAAAGTCGGCTTTAGAGAAGTTCTTCAGGGTGGTCACCCTAGCAGGGGATTAGGTGAGATGGATATTTCCATGGTGATCAGTTTATGGTCAAATTTAACCAAGGAGAAATTGACTATAGGTGTGGAGCAACAGTCTCCCATGTTGGTGATAACCAGGTCAAGGATGTTGCTTCCTGTAGTGGGGGTTAGAATGAGCTGGTCCAGGGCATTGGAATTAATAAATTCCAGAAAATGTTGGGCCTGTACATAGGTATTTGAATAGTTTTCCCAGTTGATGGAAGAGTAGTTGAAGTCACCCAGTATGAGAGTAATGGGTGGGACCTTCTGTCTTAAAATTTAAACTTGTTCTCTATGTGGATGTTGGGATAGGATGGCAGTGAAGCCTTTGACAGGATGGAGTCCTTACGTTATAGAGTATCGCCCAAAAAAGCTATTACCTTTAGAAAACATGATTAAATATTTTCAAAGCTATTAATTATTTTGCTTAAAAGTTATTTATGAGACATTTACCAAATAATATTATCTGATCCAATTAGTACACGCTTTACTTTAAAATTTAAAGTATAACCAATATTCTGCAAACTATTTGTCTAAGTGTTGAAAATAGCATGTTAAGTCCTGTACAGTATATTAAAATTATATTTGCATGCACTGAAATAAAGTAAACATATTTCAATGTGGCTATAAATTAAGCTATTTTAAATGTTTTAGCTTTGTAGTGCACAGAGTACCACAATTACCATCTGAAACAGGGAAAAAGACCAGTTCATTAAGCAATTTTCTGCATCAGAAAGATCAACAACCTTCTGTTTATTATTCACGTTCTACAGCAAAACAGCAGCAAGTGCCAGCTTCCTCAGAAAAGCAGCTGTAACAGCTTTAAATATTTTGCTCTGCTATTCTCAAAAAATGTGACACAGTGATGTGTCTAACAGCTTTTAAAAATAGTCCACTTCTCAAAGGGATACTTTGCTCCTGCTTGCAGTCTGCATGACAGTGCTATTTTACATTATATACATATTGCCTGAGACTAAACTACATATAAGCAATGCAAGTAAATTAAAGGTTTAAATATCAAATAAGGTAAGTGAGACTTCGATGTTAAAGTTTCAATGAGGGCAAATAGTTTTAACTAAGGATTGTCTTTAAGATTGTTGGGAAATATTCAACTCTTTTTAGTTGCCATTTCTTTAATAGCAGTGCCTTTTAGAGATAAAAGGAATTTTTGAAATTGTGGTAATAGATTTCTTTCATTTCCTTGTGATGATTTTCCTGGCCACAGCAAGAACTGTCTAAGTAGAAAAAGTATTTTTTTCGGACATTTAATCTCTAAAACATTGAATAATAATAGCTCATTTACAAAGATGAAAGAATCAGACCACAGTACTTTAAGAAATTATGACTCTTTCTCCAAAAGTCAGACAACATATGACAATCAAAGAAACATGTATGACCAATTGGCATTATACTATGTTTTTTTTTATATCTCCAGCATTCAAGTTCACGATCTTTATTAAATTTAGCCACACTATTAGGGGTAAAAAAAAAAAACCTTGATAAATGAATTTCTAAGTACATAGTCTCCAATAAAAAGACCAAGTAGTACTCTAAATAGAAAGAATATATTTTTTTGTTTTGATCAGTTAAAGAACAGATGTTCTTTTGTAATTTAATTTCAACATTTATCATTCAGCTTATTAAAAGTCAGATGCTAATACTGTATGAAATGTGGAGATGAATGTATTATTTTTTTCGTCTTTATAAATAATATCATTTAAAGTTTTTAACATATTTGAAATCCCATTAGTCTTAGAATTAAAAATATAAGACAATTTAGTGTGAATTAAAGTAATAACTGACTGCAAATGAGAGGAATCTCTAGTTTGTTTGTGTCTGTGTCTTCGGCTTTTCCCGGTTAGGGGTCGCCACAGCAGACCTCCGGTCCGTTAATGATCGGCAGCTGATTTTTACGTACCGGCTTGCCAGGCCTGACTCACAACCTTCAACAAAGGTACGCCCATTCACGCATGTCTCCACGCAGAGGACGCTCTAGCTGAGAATCGAACCGGACAGCGTCTTACTGTGAGGCGACAACGCTACCGCAAGTGGAATCTCTAGTATCAATATTAAATTCTAAACATAAAGATTCAAAAGACTTGATGCTTAATCTATCAAAACATTAATGCCAACAACAAAACTGTCTTTCCATTTATGGAATATATGAATTGGAACATTATTTGTAAGATTATTAAGGAAAATGGAATTAGAGTCTCAAGCCAAATCTTGTAATTCAAGTTATTTGACATTTTTAAAACTCTTGAAGATACTATTTATATAATTTGATTTTGTAGGAGGATAAAAAGTAATGTGCATATACTTACAGGAAAAAAACAAGAAAGGATTATAAAAGATGTGATTATTAAAAGTTAAAAGTTTCAATTTATTCATATTAAGAACATGACAATATAAAATTTTCCAGTTTGTTATATAATTATCTAGCCAATTAAAATGGTTTTAAGTATTTTTGTTTTTCAATATATATCTATACTTGGAAAATTAATACCTCCAGAGTTCCAAGGTCTAAAATGATGAGAAAGAGTCAATCTAGGTTTATTTGGATACCATAAAAAAATCTAACAATAATTTAACCTTTTAATTTTATTTTTGTTAGATGTCAAAACAAGAGATTGGGTTAGGTATAAAGTTTTTGGAAATAATATATTTTTAATTATTTGCAATCTATATTTAAATGGAATAACAAATGTGTTCTAAGAGGTAATTAGTTTAGCTACTAAAGATATACTTTTTCATGCTTCAAATTTAAAGTTTCTTCAGTAGTCTTTAGAATATGAATTCCTAAGTAAAGTAAATTAGTAGATTCTTCACTTAATACCTTATGATCTGAAATTAGCAAATGTTTCCTATTAATAAAAAGATAATTAGATTTAGAATTATTGAAATGAAGATTTGAACTTTGTTTGGAATTATTTTAGGACATATTTTACTTCTTTTAAGCTTGTCGTTAGAATTCTGCAGAGTTAATACAATTTCATCAGCAAATAGCATACTTTTGAGTTACAGTCTTGATTAATCTCTAAACACTGAATACTTAAGTTAGAGTTAATTACAATTACAAAGATTTCAAAAGCTTGATCAAATAAGAGAGGAGAAAGGGGGCATCCTTGTTTAATTCCTTTAGTTACATTCATAAAGTTTGAGGTGAATGAACCCAATTTTACACAAGCATTATTATTATAGATGAATTTTAACTTTGAAATAAATTGAGGGGGGAAATCATGCAGACTTAATGCTTTAAACAAGAAGTTCCAATTCAAAGAATCAAATGCTTTTTCAGCATCCAAACTAATAAAAAGAAACTCTTGATCTCTACTATTCACGCCATGATGTTTGCCTCTTATAAATAAAACTGGAATGATCTAAACCAATTAAGTAAAACTATTTTCAATCTGTTAAAACAGATAAACATTTCATAATCTACATTTAATAAGGATATGGGTCTATATGAAGAACACAACTAAAGTTTTTTACTTTCCATTTTGATTGGTGTAATTAAGAAAAATTTCCAAGAAAGGGGTACATTTTCTTTGTTCTGAACATCTATCACGACCTTATGTGAGTATATATATTTTTGAGTAAATAATTTATATAATTCTAGAATAAAACCATAATTTCTAGAAGCCTTGTTAGTTATAGTTTTTTTTTTGGTTCATTTTCTGAAGTCCTAGGTTGTTGTTGTCTTCCGGCTTTTCCCGGTTAGGGGTCACCACAGCGGAACTCCGGTCTGTTAATGATTGGCAGTAGAGAATGCCAAGGTGCCAGCTCGACGTTCAACCCTCAACAAAGACACGCCCATTTACACGTGTCTTTCAAACGCCCACCCAACCGGGGGAAGGACATGCAGACTCCACACAGAAGGCACTCCCCGCACTCCAGCCGAGAATCGAACAGAAGAACCTCTTGCTGTGAGGCAACAACGCTACTGCTGCACCACCGCAGCTGTATAGTGTCTTAGTAAATTCATTTTTTGTGAGGGAGTGATGTTTTTAATAAAACATTGATTCATCACAGATGTTAAATGCATTTCTTTATAATTTTTTTTTATTTAGAGATATGTAATAAGTTCTAAAAGCTTCTAGGATGTCTCCAATGTCAGTACATGTATTATTACTGGATTTTTTATTTTACAAATATTATTAGTTTGAAATCTCACTGTATAATATTTTAGATGTTTAGGAGATATTGTGTAATAAGCTGTTTTTATATTTTTCTAATGCTATTTCAGTTGTGTGAGATATTAATTCACTAAATTATTGAGAAGTTTTATTTCCTCTTTATTGGAAACAAAATTTTTCTCTCCTTTAGTTTAGTTTGAATATTTAACAATTCTTTATTCCAATTTTTCAGTTTATGTTTGTACCAAGATATTGAACAACCATAGATATAAGCTTTAAAAGAACCCCAAACCATAATTAAATTATACTCTGGAGTGTTATTAAATTTCATAAAATTATCTATTTAATTGAGAAACCAGACTTTGTATTCTTTAATTATTGTAATATATGCTGGAAGTCCTTTTTTTTCCCCAAACACCTTCACTGAATTAGCACTTGTGATATAGGCGACTTTACATTCATATAAAAGTAATCATACTATATTAACATAAACACTATACTTCACACTTATTGCTATATATCATATAACCTAAGCAATATTACATAAATCATTCGATTCCTGCCTTTTTTAAACAAGAAACATCTTTATTAAACCATCACTTACTACATAGGCAATCATACATTTATATAAATGAAAACAAACCACACAGACACAATCCTAGGTGCAAGCATTTTACATCACAAACCATACTGACACATTCCCTTCTGGGATGGTTCCAGTTGGGAACTACAAACATTCATAGCGAAAGAGAACAGGAGATGATGATGCAGAAGGAGAAAACATAGTCTTCCAGTCATTGGTACAGCAAGTTTTGCAAGCAAAGAATGTATGGTTTAAAATCTGAGTTCGATACTGATCCAGGAAGGACATTCCTCTTTTTGAACAAAGGCTTTACCTTTGTACCCAATTTTAAGATGGATATAGAGACTCTCCTGATTCAACTCAAGTTGAATGTTAGATTATTAAACTTGAGATTATTTGTTTGGCACCACTATTAATGACTCCAAGACACTGGTACTGAAGCAAAACAGTATGGTTTATTCCACCTCCCATCCAATTTTAGGGATTCTAGAAGCACACTGTGAACAAAGGCTGAGAGCACTATGTGCCTCTTATCACCCCTTTACTAAAATCCTTTCTAGGTCTGAAAGCAATCTTTGAATGATTTTTGTGACAGAAATATTAGGGTAAGGAAACCCAGCATAAGTGAAGGGGCAATGATTATGGACTTAGATTACTCCAGTAGAATGTTGGAGATTCTGAATGATCCAGGCACTTACTGTAGAGTTCCTATGAATGCAGTGCACATTTTTTACACAAAGGTTGATTATTTGACTTATTTATGCAAGAATGCATTAAAATTGAATCTTATGATTTTCTAAATTGTCTGATATGATTGTAATCTTATGATTTTCTGATAGTGGACCACAGCATTCATCATCATCATCATCCCCCTTTTTCCCATTTACATGGGGTCGGGGTATCGTATTAACTGTCGCCAACTCTCTCAATTCAGTGCCACTCTCCTGCCTTCTTCATCACTCATGCCTGACTGTCGCAGATCTTCTTTCACACAATCCATCCACCTCTTTGCTGGACGCCCTCGCGTCCTCTTACCTTCTTCCTGTCTGTCCCAAATCTCCCTCACCAGATTGTCTTCTGCTTTTCTACACATGTGCCCATACCATCATAATCTGTTCTCTTTGATCTTTTCTGCAATTGGAGCTACTCTGGCTTCTGCTCTTATGTCCTCTCGATTTTCAGTATCCAGAAAATCCACACAAAAAAAAAAAACTGTTGACCCCCCCCCCATTAAGATCCCACTGTAATAGCTGCCAAATTAAAAACTGAACCTTTGGCTATTTATATTTACAAGCAAACAAAACATCTGTTGGATTCTTATAAGTTACATGACTCCTGTCATTTTTTTACAGTCTTAACACAGTTCCTTTTGATGGACACATGTTGGTAACTATAGAATGTGGTTAAATTGTTTTCAGTTACACCACATGACATAGGTTTAGATTTTTGTACATGCCAACTGACTTTTCATCTTATGACAGCACTGAAATTAAGGTGCTTTGTGACTTAATGGACATGGTGTTAAACAACTTTGTCTACTTTGAAGAGAAATATTATTTTATGACAGCACTGAAATTAAGGTGCTTTGTGACTTAATGGACATGGTGTTAAACAACTTTGTCTACTTTGAAGAGAAATATTTTCAACAGATTTCAAGAATAGCTAGAGGTGCTTTGTGTGACCCTGTTAGCTTGGAGGGAGAAACGCTGTGTTTTTTTCTTCTGATTTTTACAGTTGTATTCAAGTCTATTACAGATATTTAGACAACCTCTTTATTATTTGGAAATGGGAGGCTGCTGTATATATTCAATAAAATTTAGAAGACGACCAAACAGCTTATTTGAAATTCACATTTTATTATGATTTTTGAAGATTAGTTATCTTGATGTGACACTTAAGGACTTTGAAAACAGTCATTTCACATCTACAGTGTTTCATAAAGATACCTTTTCAAAGTACTACCTTCATTTTAATAGTTGCTACCCACCTTCCCTGGAAAAAACATGTTAAAAGGCAGATGGTTCAGTCAGATAGAATAACAAGTGTTGATAAAGGGTTAATTAATGACTTAGACCTTTTTGACTGACATGTTTGTGTCCAGGGGCTCTCCACATGAATTGTTACACAATGTTAAAATAGAGATATTGAAAGCAAGAGCTACACAATTTTGTTCAATTTTAGGGGACAAACCCACTTTTTTTTTAACCTAGATGGGATGAGAATTTTAACAATAGAATTCCCATGGTTATTCCTTTTAGCAAGGATGCAACACTATATTTAACATTTTGGACCAAAACTGGCATTTATCACTGACAGAAAATTTAAAGAAAAAGATAGGGCAAAGCCCCAATATTGTTAATAGTAGGGAAAGGATTTTAAAATCATTACTAGAAAACAACAAGGAAGATTAAACCTCTTCATACCAATTTAGGAGTATGGATAAATGTGGGGGATGCAGATATTGTAAGTATGACAATGACAGCCCCTACATTACTGTAGAGGGATATAACAGATCTACAGGTTGCCCAGGCCATTTAAACTGCAAAGCTGTAGGGTTGTGTATCTGGTGACTTGTGCCACATGTGGGGCATTCTATATGGTAAGACAAAAAGGAGATTACAAGAAAGAATTTGTTAGCATGTTCAGGATATTAAGAATAAAAAAACAGACTAATACATTAGACAAGAGCTAAATTAGGTGTTTTAATTTTAAAAGGTTTTTACTTTGCATTGTAGAATATTTATTTCTGAAAGGCGTGGCAACTGATTAAATCTTTTAGATTCTAAGGAGTTACTTTGGCAACTGAAGCTAAATGCTTGCAAGTAGCCTGGGCTTAATGATGCCCTGTTTTCAGTGTTCTCAAATGAAGAGCTAGTTCTAGTTCCTTTTAGCTAATGACTGTTTAAATTTTCTAAGGAGTTGCATTTAGGCAGTTTTTACTATAGTGTACAAATCTGAGCACTGATATCCATGTTTATGGAAGTTTTTCTTTTTAGAGATCTATGTTTTTGTGAACATCTTCAGCAATGTATTTTTTTTATGTGTTTTGCTTTAAGAGGTTTGTTTGTGAAGTTATTGCTTTTCATCATTTGCAGGAACAAATTATTGGGGATATTTAAGGATGTTTTTTACCCGATTATGAAAACTTTTGTAGCCTCAACCTTATTGGTTACTAGTTTTTCTCTGCTGCTTTGCGTTTTTAGTGTTGTCATCTACTTTGAGAATGCCTCGCTCTCATCATTGAGGGAATGAATAAGCTGGCAGGGCACAAGTACGACAATCCTTGGGGAAGTTCTGTGGAGGACAAAAAAACAAAGTGTAAGGAAGAATGCATAATTTTTCTGTGAAAAATATAAAATGGAATATCAAAGTAGTAAGGGGAAAAAACGGGAAATACTGAACATAAATAGCTGTTGTTAGGTATGACACAAATCAACAAGTAAACAGTAGTCAAAGACATGAAAGTTGAAATAAAAAGCACTGACATGCCAACATAATAAAAATCACTGTACAATCATATACAAGTATATTTAGAAATGGATACAGCATAACAAACGGGGAAAGGATACAAGGAAACCAAAAGTCAGAATAAAGAAATTAAGAATGGAATATATGGAAAACAGCAGGAGATGCACAGAAGGCATCTAGGTAGAAAAAAAATAAATGGGGGAAAAGAGAAACAGTAAACACATAAGGGAAGGGGGAGGTCAGGAATAGAAAATAAATGGGATCATTAATACGTTGATGATGCAATTTTCACAAAAATAAATGGTGCATTTGGTAACAATATACATAAAGCAATGTTCAAACAGATGACTAAAATAAAGTAGGTTGGGAAGAATTGTAAAGTAAATCTGCATGTTCTAATGTTCAGGAGTAAAGAGATCAGTTGTGCTAGAAAGTCTGTGTATAATGCAGGTACAAAACAGTGGAAAGTCTTTCTATAATATTTCTTTAACTATTAATATATGTGAACCGTGGTCTCAAATTAATAATATAACAAATGAATGTAGTTGTTTCAATAAAGTAAGGGATAAAAAATGTGAAAAAACAAAACAGTAGAGAGAGAAAAACAGGGAACCAAAAAACAAAACGAGGAGAAAACAGCTTAAAAGTCAGCTCTATCTTGAATGTATTACTTGCAACACATTTATTGTGGATAATAAGCAAGCATTAATATTTGATTTCCATTTCAGTAAGCTGGTATCTACAGCTCCCTGATATACATGAATATAATTCAGGCTAACAACAAAGAACCACATATTCTGCCTTAAATGATTTTACTACACACTGAAGAAGGGCATTGGCCTTAAAACTTTGTGACTAGTTGATTTGTTGTTTTATTAAAGTTCTTAAAGTTCTGTGGTCCTAAGCGTTTCCAATCACTGAAGTGTTTTTCTTTGAAGGACAGCAACAGTCATTCCTCTGCACAAGGGGGAACCATTAACTGACCCAGGAAACTATCGACCCATAAGCCTGACTAGCCTCATATGCAAGGCTATGGAAAGGAAAATCACGCACATCATTAATAATGATATAGGACATCTCCAGTCTCTATACCCATCCCGGTTTGACTTTGTCAAGAGCAAACCCTGCTTGATGAATGAATTTAGAGACTGGTGGACTTCTTTGAGGTGGTCACCAAGGGCATGGATGAAGGTAAGACAGTGCATACCACCTAGCTTGACTTGGCCAAGGCATTTGACACAACAGCCCACTCAGGTATTATAGATAAACTCACAAAATTGGGCATAAACCTCTAGATCACCAAATGAATAGTTAAATGGATCATGGATACGACACATGTTGATAGAGTGGGGGAAATCAATATCCAGCAAGAGACAAGTCAGAGTGGAGTACCACAGGGCTTAGTGCTGGGCCCCCTCCTGTTTGGAATAGGCTTCTCAGATGTCAAGTAAAATGTAGACAGCCTTTGGCTAACTGAGTTTGCTGGCTGACTGCAAGCTGGGGGCAATCATGCAAAGATGTTGATATCCTACAGAAAGGTCAGACGTAGACTAATGACTGGTGTCAGAGCCATGATCTCAAACTAAATGTGAAGACATGCATAATAATACCCTTTGTAAAATCAAATACCACAGCCAATTACAACACTGATAGCACCCCACTAAGAGTGGACCCAGTGGGAGACATATAAGGATATCATAGTACCACTGTACTCAATCTTCATCAGACCAATAATCCAACCACAAAAATACAGGGTATAACTAACATGTCATATGTGGACTGATTAAAAGCCCTATCACTGTATTCAGTTTCCTACTGAATACTAAAGGGTAATCTGTGCCTGACCTACAAGGCAGTCTCTGACCCAGCACCTGATGGAAATGTTACATATTCACAAAACTAACTGCAAGAGGGCTACCAGCTCCAGAGATCTAAACCTGATCTCTGACATGAACAGATCATGCTGGAGAGACAGATGTGTCTCAGAGATTACACCTCCTCTGGAATTGGCTTCCTATTCATGTGAAGCAAAGGCCTTCCCTGATCACCTTCAAACACATTCTGGACAGATGAATGGGAAATCACAAATACACTCCTAGGGTGGTGCCCACATCCCTTATGGTCAGAGGCAGTAAGTTAAAATAGTTAAAACCCTGCCCTTGACATCTTTCTCCTAGGGATAGGAAATTGGATAAAATCTGAGTAAAAGTGGCTATGCTTGTAAGAGCTCTTGACCCATTAGCCTAGCAATCTCTTATGACCCTATATGCACATTTGCTGTATAAATTGCGGTTGGTTAAATTTTTATTTCACTTTGTACTATCCCTGCCATCAAAGTACTTCACCAATATATAGTACACTTTTGAATACTGTTTGGTCTTCTTATTTTACATTCTTTGTTTTCTGCCTATACATAGATTTTTTTTAAATAAACAAATAAATATATAAATAAACAAACACACACACACACACATATATATATATATATATATACACACACACACACACACATATATACACACATGCATATGTACACACACAGATATAAAACTTGTTTTCCAGCTAAAAGAAAAAAAATCCATCCTTTCCTATAATTTAACTCATCCCTTAGGTACCTTTTCTCCCTATATTATTATTTAGGTACCTGCCTGTAATTTATAAAACTTTAATTTCCTTGCCATAGAACTTTTTGTTTTTTAAGCTTAACTTTACACAGATTTGACAGAGGAATTTGCCTCAGATGCATAACATACCACAAACAGGTCTATATTATATGACTGAACTTTCAAAAGTTCGACTGTCATATGGTCTATACCATATGATCAAATTTTTGAAAGTTCTAAGGCAGATCTCCATACAGCACGGAATGAGCAGACTTCCTTTTTCTGTACTGAAGTGCGATCTCGGAGTTGGCATATTTAAAGAGTGGGGGGGTGTAGTGGGCACAGCCCCCCACATGGGAGGTGCAGCGGGGCTTGCCCTCCTGCTTAAAATGTTCAAGTAGATTATTTGTGTAGTTTTTTTTTTTTTTTTTTTTAGATTTTTGAACTTTTAAAAGTTCGATCAAATGGTGTCGACTATACGACAGTCAAACTTTTGAAAGTTCGATTATCTAATATAGGCCCACTACAAACAATGGGAAATCTGTAATTGTTGCTCTCAAGTACTGAGTCCTGCTGTCAGCAGCTGCTATAAAGTGTTGTGAAACTGTTTTCTTCTGCTTCTGTTACAGACAGGAAGAGAAACAACATCATTCCACTTAGCTGATAGGGTCTTTCTTTCTGCAGAGCAGTCCTGAATTGCACAGTTCTATCATGTGGGGGTAAGGGACCTGAAAAATTACCAATGTCTTGATATTTTACAAGAATTTTTTTTTCTAAGTTCTCTAAATGCGACAGAAAACTGTGATACTAATTACTAACAGGATAGGAAGAGATGAGAGAAAAATGGTGAAGTATAACCAATCCACAGGAAAGACCCCAGGAATACATAATATTCCTGTGGAAGTCTGGGAGCTAGGAGGGAAAAAAAAGCTAATAAAGATCTGGAAAGTTTTCTGTAACAGTATTTTAACAGGAGGAGAAGTACCAACATCCTGGAAGAAAGCGGCGGTAGCTGTAATACCTAAACAGAGTAAAGATCTATCACATCCAGCTTCATTTTAATTTTAAACCATGACTATGAAGTGTTTATGTCTGTAATGGCTAAAAGAATGGCAAAAGTGATGACAAAATTTATAGATATGGATCAATGTGCTTTTGTGGAGGGAAGAAAAACATCTGACAACATTAACAGGAGGGAAGCAGAATGTAAGAAAATACCACTGTTGTTGGTGGGTCTTGATGGAGAAAAAGCATTTGACAGAGTAAGCTAGGACTTTATGGGCAAGGAAATGAAAACATTTGCATTCCCTGACAAAATTATAAGGTTGATTAGGTAGATATATGAGGGATCAGAAGTTAAAGTGGGTGGAATCCTCTTTGAAAATTTCTGGATGACCACAGGATCCAGGCAGGTGTGTCCTTTCTCCCCTTTGTGGTTTGCTTTATATTTAGAACCATTAGCAAAGAAAATAGACTCGGAAATTCAACAATATAATTGGTATGGTAATCAAGAAGAGCTAGCTCTATTTGCAGATGATATTATTTTATACCTTATTTTACAACTGACAAAACCAGAAAGGGACATTACAGCATTATGGAATATTTTGAGACAGTTTCAGATGATTTCAGGATACTAAATTAATACAGCTAAGACAAATACAATAGCAGTAAATTATCTACTCTCACACAAATTTGTTCAGCAATATCCATATTTAAGGGAACATGATAAAATGAAATATTTAGGATTATGGATTAAAATGATTCCAGTGTATAATTTACTATTTCCTTTGTTTTAGCTTCATTTATTTTGAATCCTGAAATGATTTGAAACTGTGTCAAAATGTCCCAGAACACTGTAATGTCTCTCTCTGGTTTGTTTTGTTTTCATTTATATAAATGTAGGATTCTTATTTTGTAAGTAATGGTTTAATAAAGATGTCCCTTGTTTAAAAAAAAGAGGCAGGAATTGAATAATTTATGTAATGTTGCTTAAGTTATATGATGTACAGCAATATATGTGAAGCATAATGTTTCATTTTAACTTGTTAATGCAGTTTGATTACTTTTATATAAATGTAAATGTACCCATGTCACAAGAGATAATTCAATAAAGGCGTTTAAAAAATGATTCCAGTGTGGTAGCTAAGGACATGTGGGTGGAGACTAAGACTATACAATAAATAATATGAAAACTGAGAAAATGGAAGCTCTGTTATATGGGTATCGATAGTAAGGTACAATGAGTTAAAATGCGTTTAGTCCCCTCAGTCTTATACACAAGTCAGGCATATTTTTATCAACCAGATAAGTTGAGAATAACAATTAATAAAGAGCTGAAGGATTTTATCTAGTAGAGGAAGACTGCAAGAGTCAAGTTGGATAAACCAGTTTTTCCAACAGAATAAAGCAGCTTGGGATTACCCAATTTGAAGGGGTACTTCAGAGCAAAACAGTTAAGGCTGCTATACACAGCACAAGAAGAAGAAAACTAGAATTCAAAGTAGAAAGGAATGACGATGAAACGGGGGGAAGCTCAAGAAATAAGGACTGACTGGAATTTTGGATACAGACCTTTAAGCAGAATAACAATAATCATACAGAATATTATATTCATAAAGTAGCAGAAGGTATTCTAAGAATTCATCCAACATGAGAATGAGGAAAGGACATTTTGCAGATAGGGATGACTGCAGGTAAAGGGGTACAAAGAAAAGACAATAGGGGGCTGGAATTTATTAGAGAAAGCTGGCAAAGGAACCAAGGTATCGGGCACAAATCACTAGAGAGGGAAAGGTAACAGAATGGGAAGACGCCAAGAATTTATTTGGAGTGCATGTGAGAGACTGCCTTCCTTATCAAGGATTGATGTAAAGAGTACAGGTAAAGAGAAAGAAATAGGGTGGTCCTAAAAGAAAGACCAGCACTGGTAGAGTTTTTAGTAGAATCTAGAACAGAAGCTGTTGTTAAAGAAATAATTAGTAGGGCATATAAAATATTGCATGATAACTAAGAATCAATCAGAGGAGGTTAGAAAGGATTGGGGAAGAGAGACAGGATAAGCAATTCACAAAGAAACAATGGGGGGATATATGTATGTCTCTCAAATATGCAACAAAGTCTAGAAGATTTAGGATCTTTGCTTGGAAGTGTTTATATAGTTTTTTATACCCCAGGTAGACTCTAAAGAAATTTTCCTCAGGTAGAAAGCAAATGTTGGAGGTGTACTGGGGTATAAAGGTAACTGCGAACATTTTTTATGGGGAATGTAATGAGATGGCAGACTTTATAAAGATTTCCTGCAAACTGCTCTGTCAGATATACTGGATGAGCAAATTGGTGTAACTAAGGAAATGATTTTTTTGAGCTGTGATACAGAAGTGGAATTGCCTAGACATAGTAACGCCTTATGGTGCATTGCCAAAAAAAGCAATTACTAGAAAATGGAAATCAAAGTCTAAACCAACTTTACTACAAGTAGCGAATATAGTAACAGAGACAAAACAACTGGAATTGGGATCTTTATAAAAGGGTAGGAGCAAGTTACATTGGAAAAATGGGAACTGTGAGAATAATACATGCAGAGGAAAAATGAGGTTTAAAAAAGGCAGGATTTGAATGAGCTATGTAATATTTGACTGACAATGGCTGGGTAGATTATAAGTGATGTATAAGGTTTGCAACTACAATTGTGTCAACATGGTTTGTAATGTATAATGTTTGTAACTGAAATTATATCAGTATGGTTTGTTTTCATATATATCAATGTAAGGATGGCTAGTTCAAGTATGATAATTTAACAGAGATATTTTTTTAAACAAGAAAGAAAACTGTGATAGTAAGTTTAAGTCACCTTAATATCAGATGAACTAGTGTATACAACTAACAGTGCTCATCACAAACTCTGTTTTGGTAAAACAATGAAAATAACTTTTTCATCTGATGATAGCATACTTTGTCCTGTGCAATCTCAAGTTTTAGTAAGAATGTGATAATCCGGGTATCTAAAAAGATTGCAACCCTAACAGTTGGCCACATTTTTGTACAGTGATGAACTTGTAAGCGGTATTTCTGTAATAAATGCAACAGTTTTATAGAAAGCAGTGTTAGTCTTACACACGAGACTACTAATGTGTCATGCTCAAGGATTATGTTTTTATGAAGTGTTAGTATTTTGCAGTATAAGAAATCAAGGGATAGCAACGCAATAGAAGTCATGTATGAAGGCAAGTTGTCCCTCAAATTGAAAAAAATCTCATAAATTCAAGAACATATAATTGTACCTTTTTTGTACAGTGTTTGTAAAATACTCTTGATCAGAAACAGCAAGATCATTAGCACATTTATCTAACATTCATTATTTAAAAAAATATATTTTCTTTCTGCTGCAGACAATGGTGAATATATGAACCAGTTCTTCAAACTATTTATTAACAGCTGTGACTGTAGTGCTAGATTTTGACACCTCATGAAGTGCGTGTGTATGTGTGTGTGTGTGTGTGGGGGGGGGTCTGTTAATATTCACAGCACAGGACTACAAAATAGCAAACCTTATTAAAAGCCTGCAATTTATCTTCTTTCTTTGGCTGGAACTGTATAATTGCTGTGAATAAGTTAAAACAAGATCTTAGAGAAATGCATTTGATAGCCATTACAAAAAAAATGCAAGCACTCCTGCTACAGATGATGTGTAAGATGCTTGTTACTCACAGTGCTGCTCTTGTATCTCTATGGACTAGGAAGGCGACTTTACTTCCTTATGTCTGGCATTATTCTCAGAAATCAAGGAAGGGGTTAAGAAAGCACTAAACAAGACTAAATTAATATTAATAAGCCAGCTTCAGTGTCAGCCATTTTTGTGGAAAAATACATTAAAATTTCATAGGTGGCACCTAGAGTGATTCTGTTGCATTAAAATAGTTCAGAGAATAAAGAGAGAGACAGAGAGAGAAAAAAAAAACATTTTGAGTTCCTTTAACTGACTATGCTTCTACTATGAGTTCAGGTTGTGATTAAAAATGGTTAACAGGTCAGCTCACCTACCCATTAAACAAATAAGAGATAAACACTACAGCAGCAGGACTGAATTTAGTACAAATGGTATGTTGCAGATTTTACTTTCACGCTTGAAGAAAGCACTGCCCAAATTATCAAGTACATAGTATCAAGTACACTAGGTGGGTTGCAAACTGGCTCACAGACAGAACCCACAGTGTGAAAGTAGCTGACTCCAAGTCAGACTGCAGACTTGTCACGAGTGGAGTCCGACAGGGTTAGGTCCTGGGTCCTCTCCTGTTTGGTATCTACTTCTCTGAAGTCCAGGCCAACACGAAGGGACTCTGGCTGACAAAGTTCATAGACAATTGCAAGCTGGGGGCTATTAATAACTCCCCAAGTGATGTTGACATCCTACAGAAAAGCCTCAGTGAGACCAATGACTGGTGCCGGAATGATGGCCTTAAGCTCAATGCCAAAAAATGTGCTGTCATCCCCTTTCAGAAAAACCCGGTTCCCATGAATTTCCACATCGATGGTAGTCCACTGAACACAGAAGGCGTTATAAGAGATCTGGGAACACAGGTAGTCAGCAACCTCTCTTTTGACAACCACATTGCCACTGTGGTTAGAAAGTCCTTGTATGTGGCACATCTCATTACTAAGGGTTTTGCATCCAGGAAGAAAGACATCAATGTCTCCCTCTACTTTTCCCCTCATTAGGCCAGTCGTTGAGTACAATGCCACATTTGGCATGTACCTCACTAGGCACCTGCAACAACTGGAGAGGCCCCAAAAGTGCCTCACAAAGAGGATCCTAGGCCTTAAACACTTGTCCTATATGGACAGACTCAAAAAAACTCCAACTATTCTATGTCTCATATCGCCTACTTAGAGGCGATCTCTGCTTAACTTACAAAGCCATGTCTGGCCCATCTCTGTTAGAAATGCTATATCTAAAGAAATCCCAATCCCTCCACCCCACACACTCCAGAGAGCTCAACTTCATTACCACATTCAACAGAACATGATGGAGGGACAGGTTCATAACCTAGAAACTGCCCATACATGTCAAGCAGAGCACCTCATTGGCCCTCTTCAAGAGAAATCTTGATGAGTGGAAGGGAACTAGAGAATTCCCCCCGGGGATCACTCCAGTGGCTCTACTCGACAGAGGCACTGGGAACTAAGGTCGGGTGGCACGATGCCAGGGTAATCCTATGAGCTAGGCTTGTAAAGGTTCCAGGGCCATTAGCTTAGTACACATCTATGAACCTATATACAGTGGATATAAAAAGTGTACACACCCCTGTTAAAATGCCAGATTTTTGTGATATAAAAAATGAGACCACAATAAATCATTTCAAAACTTTTCCCACCTTTAATGTGACCTATAACCTTCACAATTCAATTGAAAAACAAAAAATCTGTTAGGGGAAAAAATATAAAAAATAAAAAATGTACAATATGCCGGATGCATAAGTGTGCACACCCTTAAACTAAAACTTTGTTGTGTGTGCACATCCTTAAACTAATACTTTGTTGAAGCACCTTTTGAATTACAGCATTCAGTCTTCTTGGGTACACACCTGCCATCAATTAAAGAGACACACCCCTAAACTAATACTTTGCTGAAGCACCTTTTGATTTAATTACAGCATTCAGTCTTCTTGGGTACACAGCTGCCATCAATTAAAGAGATTCTGATTAACCACAAATAAAGTTCAGCTGTCCTAGTAGGATTTTCCTGACATTTACTCAGTTGCCTGCTACAGCAAAACCCATGGTTCGCAGAGAGCTTACGAAGCATCTAAGGGATCTCATTGTTGAAAGGTATCAGTCAGGAGAAGGGTACAAAAAAACTTCCACAGCACTTGATATACCATGGAAGACAGTGAAGACAATCATCAAAAAGTGGAGAAAATATGGTACAACAGTGATGTTGCAAAGAACTGGATGTCTCCCCAAAATCGATGAAAAGACAAGATGAAAACTGATCAGGAAGGCTGCCAAGAGACCTACAGCAACACTAAAGGAGCTGTAGAAATTTCTGGCAAGTACTGGTTGTGTACTACATGTGACATCAATCTCCCATAGTCCCATATGTCTGGACTATGGGGTAGGGTTGCAAGACGGAAGCCTTTTCCTACACAGGAAAACATCCAGGTCTGGCTAAAATTTGCAAAACAATACATCAAGTCTCCCAAAAGCACGTGGGAAAATGTTTTATCGTCTGATGAGACCAAGGATGAACTTTTTGGCCACAATTCCAAAAGGTACGTTTGGTGCAAAATCAACACTTCGCATCACCAAAAGAACACCATCCCCATGGTGAAGCATGGTGGTGGCAGTATCATGCTTTGGGGTTGCTTCTCTTCAGCTAGAACTGGGGCTTTAGTCAAGGTGGAGGGAATTATGAACAGTTCCAAATACCAGACAATTTGGCCCAAAACCTTCAGGCACCTGGTAGAAAGCTGAAGATGAAGAGAAATTTCAACTTTCAACACGACAATGATACCTAGCATACATCCAAATCAACAAAAGAATGGCTTCAGCAGAAGAAAATTAAAGTTTTGGAATGGCCCAGCCAGAGCCCAGACCTAAATCCAATATAAAATCTGCAGGGTTACCTAAAGAGGGCTGTGCACAAGAGATGCCCTTGCAATCTCTCAGATTTGGAGCGCTTTTGCAATGAAGAGTGGGCAAATATTGCCAAGTCAAGATGTGCCATGCTGCTAGACTCCTACCCAAAAAGACTGAACGCTGTAATTAAATCAAAAGGTGCTTCAACAAAGAATTAGTTTAAGGGTGTGCACACACAACAAAGTATTAGTTTTAAGGGTGTGCACACTTATGCAACCAGCGTACTATACTTTTTAAATTTTTTCCCCTAACAGATTTCTTTGTTTTTCAACTGAATTGAACAGGGTATAGGTCACATTAAAGGTGGGAAAAGTTTTGAAATTATTTATTGTAGTCACATTTTTTTATATCACAAAAACCTGGTATTTTAACAGGGGTGTGTAAACTTTTTATATCCACTGTCTTTTATTAAAAAAGTGAGTAATACCCAAACAGGACTATAAACATAGTGTTGGCACTTAAAAACATGATGGTGACAGTGGCACTACAACTAATATTAAAAATGAGAAAAGCAGGTAAGAACTGCACAATCATCTGTTGATAGAAAAAAGATAAGAATTTTAACAAAGAAGCAACTTGAAAGAAAAAATGAATATACACCACCATGTTCTACTACAGTGCACAACGTTTAAGGTCACAAAGAAGCCACTCTTCCCACTTTCAGTACATCAAACAATTAGCAGTCCTAACACTAAAAACTCAGGTAAATTTACAAGTTTGGCATTATAGCTGCACTTCCTCACTTCTATTTAAACACAATTATCAATGGAATGAGTAATACAAAATTAGCATCCATGAACAATTAACTAAGCACTTCAAAATACTACTCTAAACTGCAAAGTGACTTAGTGTAGCACACCCCCTCACTTGGCAATGTAATGCCACTAGTGACAGGACAATGTAGTGATGTCAGACTGGGGATGTAACCTTCAAGAACAGCTATACATATTTCTGGGTAAATATTTAATCTAAAACACAATAAAATTTGGAGGAATTAAATAAGCATTTATTCATTTGCTTGTCTGTTTTATTTTTTTTTGTTTCTTTGGATTTGTTAAACAAAAGAATGTAGACATTTTCAGACTTAGTCCAACTGCACTGTCTAATTAGCTGACATGATCAAAGTCACACATTAGGCAAATGTTACCAGCTCCAGGACGCAGAGCGAGGAAGACCTAGGTATGATCCTCAGGTTCAGCTATTGAGCCTGGCAATAAAGAACCTGACCGGGGACGGGGACGCAATGCTTATTTTACCAGTACACCTATCTTGAGAAAGGGAGGGGTTTCAAGCACAAATAACAGCCTTTGTGCTGATACTGGGGAATGCAAGCTATGCCTACACAATACTGGGGCATACATCCACAGATGCTCTGGCCTTATGTCAGGGTACAGTGGCTATAGGTGCAGGAAATGGGTATAGCAACTATACAATCCCTATGACTGAGGGTAAGAAGCTACCACATGCCAATGTCTTCTTAGGCAAACTGAAAAGTTTTGGAGCAGGTTTGGGGAGGTCAATAGCAACTCCCAGCACCAGAGATTACATATAGAGGCACAAGTGGCAAATGAAGGTCTATTTCATAGGGGGGCAAAATATAAATTATTCAATGACTAGCCATTAAAATTAAAAAAACAGCACACTGAATGGTCAGCCCAACCAGCATGCCTGTTGAAAATTGAGACCATGTCAACAGTAAAAGTCCAGCCATTAAAGTATCACTGAGAGGCCAGACTTTTTTTTTTCGAATGTTATGTGGTAGACACGCATTAGTCTGAAGGAAAGAAAGTCTGAAACTGAAATGCATGTCATTATTTATTGACTAAATTCATTAAAAAGTTGTGGTTTTCCAACAAATCATTGTGGAATTAAATCACTAAATAATGACATGCATTTCAGTTTCAGTCTCTCCATCAAACAATGCATATCTTTATCAAAACATTCTAAGTTTATAAGAGCAACATTACCCACCCCCCTCTGTTTACAGCTTTGTCTACATTTCGTAAAATAAGAGGTGAAGAGGTACTTACATGAGCAGAGAAAATATATGAACAATTAAGTATGTTGTGAAAAACTAAAGAAACTCGCATGATTTTATTTGTATTTTCCCCGCCTCTCAAACCGTTAAACTGTTCGGAGGTTACAGCCTTTTTCTTTATTTTTTACCAAAAAAAAAAGGCAGGCAATGAAGTCCTTTGTATCTCCACTGCTTGCTTTACAAGTCCCATAAGCATGTGCAGTACATCAACAAAGTAGCGAAATTGGGAAATGCGGAAAAACACAACTGCGCCATTATCCAAAGACATGACTTAAGAAAACTAAGTAATTTCATTCTTACATAATGTCACTGTATAATAGCAACAACCCACGGCTGGGTGTGGCTAATGCTGGATTTACCCACGGTTGGTGTGGTTTGGTCATGAGGGTTTCACTATAATAGCTCATAGCTTTAATCCTCTGCAGTGCCAGACAGGTGTGTTCATTTTTCATTTCTGTGTGTGATGCATACATAAATATTATTAAGAACTGCAAATCTGAGCTGCAGGGTAGCCAGCACTGTCCCTCAGAAAGTGTGTTGAATTCTGGAATTGCTTCTGCTGTCTGTATGGGACATAAGTGTAAACAGCATGTACCACTACCAGTTACATGGCTTAGTTTTCACAGATTTTTAGAAAGCTGCCAGCCATGTATACTTGTACATAGCCACAAAGATCCCTCGAACCTAAATGCAAGTTTTTGTCAATTTCAACCATTATCCTACACTTGCCATTTCTATCAGAA